>NW_018164953.1:1553622-1619729 GCF_001263595.1 Phalaenopsis equestris | reverse complement strand
ATATATATATATATAAATATATGTTTCTTTCAAGCCATTCATCAAAATGCTCGTTCTAAACACCTAATCCTAATTAACCCCTAATTTTATGTTTTTGAGATATGTGAGATTTTATTTTAATTTTTTTAAAAAAAGTTTAATTTAAACTGTTGATGATTTTGAGAGATTAATTATAATGTAATTAACTTAAAATTTAGTTTAGGGTTAGAAAATTTAGAGAGATCAAACCACATATGAATTTAAAGTTAATTCAAATTAATTAAGAAACCTAATTATAAGATGCATTTTCTAATTTCCTTATTTAATTTTTGTATAATTAAAATTAAATTTGGATTTTTATTTTATTGGACTTCTCTTGTCTTTATATATTTCAGAGGAAAAATTATTCCATATGGATACCGCATGCAGAGATACGTACGGTGTCCGATCTCCACCGTCGATCTGCTTCAGTGGCCCCACTTTCAATTAAAAAAAAATGAAAAAATTTTGATTGTAGTGATCTATGATGGAGCTGCATGCGGTACCCGTACGGAATAATTTCTCATTTCAGAGAGGGGTTCAAACATTAATTTTGGCCAAATGCCCTAAAAATTATGAATTTTTTAAGCATCTTGGATTCTCTAAATTAAATTAAAAGGATTAAGTGATTATTAATGTGGGATAATGCTTTTCCGACTGATGATGTATGATGGTGTCTTTTAAGATGGTTGGAACATGTGGCCATTTGGGATTAATCACAGTCGTCCGATCTCAGTTTGGATGGTACGGATTAAATGCTGGATTACGTAGGTTTAAATTATTTAAAATTCCATGTGATCTAGGCCGTCCATTTTATTTAAATATATTAATCATGCCTTACATAGACATTTTTATTAAATATAAAAATAATTCTATTTTTTTATGTTCTATTAAGTCGCCAAATTCTTCATAATTTCATAGAATTTTTAATATTTATAGTATTTCATATTCCTATTTACAAAATATTTTTTTGTTTTTTGTTTTGGTTAATAAAATGCTAGAAATCTTATTCTTATTTCACAATTAGAATATTGTTGTGAAATAGAGTTTATCAAATTTAATGTTATGTTAGTCAATATCATATCTAGAGTATTCAGATTTATAAAATTATTTTAAATAATTTTTTTTTTTTTTTACAAATAACGCAAAGGATTAATGATCTTAACTTTACATTATAAGCGTCAATAACACGAAAAATTATATTTGGAGTACAGTGGGAGTGTGTCACGCGACAAGTGAGCCTCACTCCTCTAAAAATCTATCAAACTAGTATATTACAGTGGGGCCCACTTATCACATGGCGAGTGCTCACTGTACTCCTGACGTAAATTTATGTCTGATGTCCTGATGCAATAATCGCAAAGTGTTGATGAAGTCGCAAAGATTTCGTAGCAAAATTTGGGAGATATGGGCGTCAATCATATCTATTTTAATAATGCAACAAAGGTAACGGCCCATGAAACAAGCCCATTTTACGAAATCGGTGTTGTAGCAGCAGCTGAAAACTCGGCGACGGATCTGAGAAGGCGACGTCCCACCAAAAAGATGGCTAATGGCCGCCAGATCCAATGCATGGGGAACATGACGGGTGCAAGTTGATTTACACACATGTCGACAAAGCGTTGAATTGCATGGCTTGCGTGATCTTCGTAATTTGCAATTAAAATGCCAATTTTGTGTTTCTAGCTAAAATTTTTTTATATATTTTACTGTCTATTGTTGCATTTATTTTTAAGTGCTGTTATTGATTTTTTTTATTCTTTTTTTTAAAAAAAAAACTTTATTTAAAAAGCAAGAAAAATACATCAAAAAACATAACACAATACAACAAAATGCAAAAAAGTTTAGAGACATACAATTAGCGATCGCCGTGGAAATATATGCAAATAACGACTGCTAATCTAAGACATTAATGCTAAAACCACCAAACAGAAACATTTTCAAAGAGCATCTTCAATCAACTTTTTTGAAATAAAACTCTACAGACAAAAACTCTAACAATAATCACAATCAACAACCTTGAAATAGAGCTCCATAGATCCAAAAAACCACTGTATCTTCTCTAATTGGCAATAAGAAAACCTGCAAGAACAACAAACCAAACCAACCGGAAGAAGGACCTCAAAAAACAACAACCAAAAACAGAGATAAAAAAATTAAGTGAACTCAAAACC
Organism: Phalaenopsis equestris; assembly: GCF_001263595.1. NCBI lineage: Eukaryota > Viridiplantae > Streptophyta > Magnoliopsida > Asparagales > Orchidaceae > Phalaenopsis > Phalaenopsis equestris. The sequence goes on along the minus strand of NW_018164953.1, from coordinate 1,617,537 downwards.
AACATAAGAAGCAAAAAAAAAAAAAAACAACTAATACAAGAGAAGAAAAAAAAAACAAAGCGAGAAAATAAAGGAAGCAACCGAACTAAAAGAAAAAAGAAAAAAAACTCATCCAAATTCATATCCAATCCAAGATAATCCATCCAAATTCAATAAAAGAAAATCCTAGTTTATAGAAGAAATAACTAAATCTCACAAGTTATCAATTCACAATGAGAACCAAAACAACAGATCTTACTATCAGTGTAAAATCAAAAGCAAAAAAACCTGAGGATTCCACCAACATATAATTTGATAAAAAATAATCTGGACAAATATCTCAACTAAAAAGTAAAATTTATTAAACCTTTGAAATACAATTTTATCCAAGTTAAATGAATCAAACAAATAGATGAGTAAACTAAGATAGAGTTTCAAAGAATGGTAAAAACTAAAGTTTAGATAGAGTGCATCATAGCTCAATTAAAAATAGCCTAAAAAAAGAATAAAGAGAAGTTTCTATTTAATCAGTAAAATAAATGATAAAAAGAAAAAAAAAAGTAGATGTGAAGTGACAACACTACAACAAAAAGGATATTAGAGAAAACAAAAGCAAACAACAACATTCAATGCTAATGAAAAAGAAACAAACGCTAAAAAGATTTACATTGAACCCTCTCCAATACCAACTGAAACAACCATAAAAAAATTCTCTATGGAAACCAATAGCACTAATATCACACAAGAGAAAATCAATTGCCATAAAAATACAACTATAATAAATCATAGAAGAAACAATAATAACAAAAAGAATTAGCAATGAGAACGCCACCAAATAGAAACCTCAAGATATAGTAACATCTAATAAAAACAAAAGAATGATCAAAACATAAAGAAAGGACAAAAAAAATACTTCAAATCAGTTCAAAACATTGAAAAGGGAAGAGATTAAAAACTATAAAAATTCTCAATATAATAAAAAATAAACCTTTTGATTTCAAATTCCTACTTTTATAGATAATCATCCAATTAATATAATGAATAAGCATGTATAATGTGTAGGAATTTTTTCTAAAAATTATTGAGTTATGCTCAAACCAAATGTAATAAGATGTGACTTGTATATCTAAAACATGAAACCCTTTTTAAAATTTTGTAAAATATTTTATCTAAATGATATAAAACTTAAATAATATTGGCAGGGAAATAACAAAATTCTCATTCGGCACATGTTTATTATGAAAAAGAGCGAGAGAAAAAAATATTTAATAAATATGGGCATGAGTCTCTAAACTATTACCACATATTATTAATGTTCATATCTATTTGAGAAAAAAATGTCACAAGTTTTCAAACCATTATGAATAATTATCCAAGTGTGATAGGTAAACAATAAAATAACCTTTAAGTCAAATAAGTTTAAATCAATCAACACAAGGAAAAGAATCATAGAGAAAAAGAATAAACAATCTTATAAGAATAAAAATTCTTTTGATCCCAATGACAAGCATCCCTACAAATAATAGAAATTTTATTAATAGTATTATGACGATGAATCTAAGCACTAGTAAAATTAAGAAGATTCCATCTACCATCAACAATAACATCCTTTAACAAAACAAACTTTATGAAGATTAAACCAATTAAAATTAATTTCACCATAATGTTATTTAGGAGAAAAATCATTAAACTATGAATCATGAAAAATGATACATGATCATCATAATTGACTTGAAATTTTAAATAAATCCTTATCTTATGAGAAATTTAAATAAAATCTTTCCAAAATTAAGTAGATGAAGCATAAGATTTATTCTAAATGGAGACTTAATGATTAAAACACCATTTAAAGAGGTAAAAACTATCATTATAAAAAATCCATAAAATTCTAAAATTACACCAGACCTTAATATTATCCAAAGAAAGGATACAAAGGCCACCAAAATATTTAGGCACAGTAATAGTAATCCAAGAAAAGGTATGAAGCCTTTTATTGTTATCATTATTGAGGAAAAATTATAAATTATGACAGCAATTTTTTTTTCAAACTTTTTGTTAAAACAGTAGATTGAAAGTAATAATGTAAATAACTTGAAATAATAAACTTAATAATCTACCACAACAAATAAAAACTTTTACTTCCAACTAGTCAATCACTTATAAAATTTATCAATAAGAGGATGATAATCAGACATTACCAATTTAGAGGGCTTAATAATGACCCCTAAATAATTCCAGGGTAAAGGTTTAAGAGTAAAGCTACAAAAATTTCAAATTTTTTTTTCAATAAAATCATTTATATTTTTAGAAATGCTAATGACAAATTTAGTTATCAAAAGGATTAGATGATTTATCAGAATTATTTCATATTTTAATAAAAAGAGAAATGATATATAAATCAACTTTTCCAAAAACAAGATATCATCAACATAAATTAAATCAAAAAAATTATTATCAGAGTTACCACCCTTAAGATGAGAATTAATAGAAATGGAAAGAACATCTATGATAATAACAAAAAACTAAGGAGAAAAAGGACAACCAAAGGAAGATAAAAATTACACACAAAGTTCAATAATGATAATAAAATAAAATTTAACATCCTTAGTGTGAGAAATAATCCAGGTAATGAACTTTTGAGAAAATCCAAGTTTTCTCATTCTATCATATAGAAAGAATATATCAATTTTATCAAAAAGCCTTCGAAATATCAACCTTAGCACAATTTTTTTTTTTGTAGAATTTCTAGAATTAAAACCATAAAAGTAATTTATTAACCAAAATAATGTTATAAGCAATATCATGACCTTTAATAAAACAGGCTTAAGCAGGATGGATGAGATTAGAAATAACAACTTTAAGTCTTTTAGTTAAACGAAAGACAATGACCTTATGGTAAGCATTGCATAAGGAAATATGTCTATACTCAATAAGGAATTTATCATTAGATTGTTTAGAGAAACTCATAATAGTAGTATGTTTAACTTTATAAGAAATAGTGGAAGCAATAAATAAATATTTAATATCAGCAAAACAACCATAACTAATGATATGCATGCAATCTTTAAAGAGAATAGAGGAAAACTATCAGGCCCATTGGCTTTATCAGAGACAATAAAATAAAAAATATTTTTAATATCATTACCAGTGAATGATTGAATCAAAAAGGAAGAATCTTCAACAGAGACAAAATGATCTATAAGAAAAGATGAGTATCATCAATCTCATTATGACCATTCAAAAGACTAAAATAATAAGAGATAACTTCATTTACAATATCTTCTTTTCTTTGAATAGACTTACCATTAACTAATTTTTTTTAATAGAATTAGATTATATCTCGTATTGGCCATTTGATAAAGATATTTAATATCATCTTCACCTTTGAAAATTCAAGCAAATTTATCTCTCAATAGTACTTTTTTTTAATAGAAGAAACTTGTTTAAGAAAATCAGCTAAAAGATGCAAATATTCCAAATTTGCCATAATTAAATTATGTTTTTCCTTAAGATCGGAGATATGCATAGAAAGGGTATTATAAGAATTTCAATTCCAACATTTAAGAGAAATTTTAACATTATGAAGCTTAATGAAAACAACAAAAATTGTATTCCCATTAACTTGAATATTCCAAGCCTTGGTAATGATAGAAAAGAAAATCAGATGTAAACTCAAAAAATTCTTATACAAAATATGCAATGTAAATTATTGGAATAGCCCAAAAAGATAGTAATAGAATGATAATCAAAAGAATTGGCATTTAAAATTTTATAAAACGAACTATTATCAATAAGAATTACATAAAAAACTCTATCAAAAAGACACCTTATAGGATTGTTCAATTGATTATTGAACCAACTATTAGTATATCCAAAATTATGAAGCTTAATAAGACTAGTAGAGAAAATGCAATTATTAAAATCCACAAGCTTACTAGGCAAAAGAGACAAACCTCTAACTTCTCTTTTAATCTAAGAAAACAATTAAAATCTCCAAAAAAAAAGCCAAGAAACATGCATATTATCAACAATAGTAATAAATAGAAATCCAAAGAGATTTTCTATTAGTAGCACTATTATCAATGTAAATGTTAGAAATATCAAAATTAATAGAAGAACAATAAGCAACATACCCAAGATTAAATTAAGAATTAACTTGGATAACAAAAAAAATTAAAAGTATTCTTAATCTATTTAATCAAAATTCTACCATGATCAGAAATATTAAAATTATCACAATTTCCTTCATTATGAAAGAACTTTAAATCGTTTAAAGAAATAGGATCTTTAATAACAACATTAAAAACTTGTCACTGTGATTCAATATTACTATTGTAGGACTCTAATATATTAGAGCTCTTTAAATATCTACTTAGTGGATGAGGTTCTTAATTGAATAAGCTATAAAAATGTAAATCATAAATATAAAAATAATCACAACCATAACATAACAAAGTGAAATCATAGTAACTACAACATACCAAATTATAATTTTGATGCTTGATAGAATAATCATAACAACTATAACATAGTCAACTATAATTTGATATATCAAAGTACAATCATAATAGCTATAATATATTAAAATTGAATGCCTCATGCTATTTTTTAAAAGAGTATTCCAATTACTTAATACTAATGAAGCTAATATCTTGTTATTAAATTGTTTTTTTTTCAAGCATAGCATTTAGGATACTCACTGTAAATTTAGCCTCACATTTTGAGAATTATGAAATGCTTCTTTAATGAGTCAATTATCCCTTCCACAAAATATCAAAACATTATATAATAATTTTATCCATTAAACCCTATTTTTTATTTGCGATTTAGGCCGTCTAATGTCTCTCTACGTATAAGCACTATGTTAAGTGTTTGCATCATATAGTGCTAAAATTTGACCTCATATCTTAAAAGTTTGAATCAATTTATAATTAGCACAAACCAAAAGAGTATAATTTGAACAATATTCAAACTAGTGTTAAACCATGTTTCAAATTTAGTTTGACTAATGTTTAAGCATGATTTAAATAAGGTTTAAATATGGTTACAACCATTAATGCCACATCTAATGTGTTTTAAGATTTTTGTTTTAGTATGCATAGAATTCTGAAACTTCTGATGTAGTTAGGACCTTATGTATTTTATAAATATAAGCTTGTTTGTTAATATCATAAGTTAAAATTATAGATCTATGAAGAATATATTCAAACTTAAATATTTAAGCATATGACATCTCTGACTGTAAATAAAAGATAGTTGTAACACAAAAAAAATTCTTGCAAAATCTTATTCTAGGTTGATCTCATGAACTCTTAAGACATTCAAAATAGAAGGTGATGGAAAGAATGATATTTAAGGGACTCTTTGTTTATATTGAACTGCAATTTTTTTACAAGGATTTAAAGAATTTATGCGTGTGGTATGAAGAATTACAATGTAAATTATGAATGAATTTGAAGTTCAGATCTTAGTTCATTTTGACTTAATTTAGAATTATATCGAATTTGAGCTGCATCATAAAATGCTATCGATAAGCCACAATCCACTGCCACGCATGACACTCGTCGGCGACGACGACCGCCTGGCTCCGCCATTCCCCCCCCCCCCCCGCCGCTGCCGCCTGGCTAGCTCATCAACTGCTGTTGCCAACTGTTCGCCGTCATCGCCAGATCAAAAAAAATATTTTGAAATACAATATTTTCAATCTTATTCAAATAATAGTAAAAAAAATATCACATTCATTTTATTGTGAACCAAACTTTAAAGTATTTCAAATATCTCTATAAATTGTTTATATTACTTTTTATTTAAAGCAAACTAAAAAACCCCTAAATATCTTTTCTATTTAAAACTTTATATCTCAAAATATGAGAATCATGAATTACATTTTTTATAAAGGAGTAAGTACATATAAACCACCAAAAACATTGATATTTACTAATTAAGCGTGTAGTTGGTTTTTTGAACCATTGAACATATGTAGTTATGCATGACACAATCAAATCATTGAGAATTTGATATACATATATATATATATATATATATACATACAAGACATAACTAATGGACAGGAAGATGTTTAAAATTTCTGGTAGGGATGACAGAAGATGTATATATATATAAGTTGGGGTTTTAACTGAGTTTGATGAATTAAAGAGGATGGCTAATTTGCCAATAGAAAGTTTGGGGTGGTTGATCTAAAATATGTTTTTGGGCATATATTTTTTTAAACCATGAATATTTGATAAATTATAAAATTATAGGCCATATCAATTCGAAAAAAATCATTAAAATGCATCATATACTTTAATATAAAAGCTATCATCATTTAAAAATGACTTTAGGATATAATTGACAAAGTAAGACAAAAGAAAAGGTGAAAATGACATTTGTCTACTCATGTGGATCATATAAAGCCAAGTTAACTAATAATATTTTAGTGCCATGCAAGAATAAAAAATTGTCAAAAATAAAATAATAATATTTTAGTGCCATGCCAGCTTCCACCCTTTCGTATCCCAGAGTTCGAAGGTCTCTGTGCACGTAGGTTTCGTGTTTGCGAGCCCTCTGTTGTGGAAAGGCAAGCAGGCAAAGGTGCATCAGAAATCTCTACGATGGCGTCTCGAAGTGTGGTTTCATTCTTTGGATTGGATGGGCTGTGCCTGGAACTTGCTTTTTTGCTCGTTCAATCGGGATACAAAGCCAAAGGATTCGAGGTTTGCTTATTCTTTTTCTTCATTCTTAGGGGTTCTGTTTTGTTCATTCTCCCGAATCTCATTTGGTTGCGCTGTTTTCTCTAACTTTTTGCTTTGTTACTTACGGAGTTTCCTTTTGATCGAAGCAGAGGACTGAATCGTCGGCGAGGGTTGCGTTCGTCGAGTTGGGCGGAGAAGAATGTACGAACCCATTGGAGGCGGCAAGAGGTTTGGTACTCTTTTGACTTTATTTCGCTGGGAAAATATTGGTTTCTATAATGTTTCAACCATTTTATCTTGTTTAGGCACAAGTAAAGCTTGAAGTGACGTACTTTTTCACAAATACATAATGGAATTAATATGGTTCTAAATAGCTTAGTTTTATTGACAAAATTTTGTTGTTTGGGCATAAGGAAAGCAGAAATTCTGATGCCATAGTTTAAAGATATGATTTGGTTTATGTTGGTTCTTCCTTATTTCTGAAGTTATAAAAATGTTACCTTGTGTTGATCTGTAGTTTGAAGATGAATTTGTGTAATTTTAAAGTATTTTCATGTATAACAATGATAGTCTTCCTAATTTTTATAGGCTATTTATTTCATTGCAAATACAAGTTGATTGTTATTGATTGATTTATTTATTCAAATAGACGATTATTAGGGGTGTAAACAAACCGAATACGAACGAACATAGCTCGCATTTGTGTCGATTTATTTGAAATTATTTGTGTTTGAAATAGACTCGTGTTCAAAATTGTTCGTGTAGTTACTGTTCGTGTTCAGTTCGATTTGTTAGAATTATGTTTGAAATGTTTGAAATGTTCAAATTGTTCGAATTATTCTAATTATTCGAATTGTTTGAATTATTCAAAATTTCACAAATTTGTTTGTATTGTTCGAATTGCTTAAATTGTTCAAAATTTTTTGAAAGTTTAAACCTGTATGAAATTAATGCTTAAACTTGTATGAATCACAACAAAAATGCACAATAGCCGAAACACAACTCATAACAAACCATAATATCAGATCTCATCCATGTAAAATTCAAATATAAAGGCAATATGCTAGATTTCACTCCCAAAAAGCTTAAAAAACTAGGTTTTACTCTAAGAAACTAAATAAACCTAAAAGAAATATAAGAAAATTTAAGCTAAGAGGCGGACTTGAAGATAAATATGAAATTATAAAATTTAATATAAGCTAAGAGGCGAACCTGGAGAACATATTATAATTTATAGATTTAATTTTTTAAAATATGATAAATTTTTAGAGTATATAATTATTTTTAAAATATGATGAATTTTTTATATATAATTATTTTAAATTATTTTATATAACGAACAATAACGATTCGAACACGATCGAACAAATGACTATTCGTGTTTGGTTCGTTTATAAACTGAATGAGAAAAAAATTGCTTATGTTCGACTCGTTTGCTTATTGAACGAATCAAACACGAACTTCCTGGCGAGCCGAACACAAACTATTCGTGAATAACGAGCTTTTTTGACAGCCCTAACAATTATTTTTAATATTTGTTTCTTCTTGGACGTGTCCATTTGCAACAGATGCGTCAATAGTGTTTGTGTCGTTTTCTGAAGAGGAAATGGATGATGTGTTTTTCAAGAAGGATGGTGCAGTGAAAGGTCCATGACTTATTTTCTCAAGTTATTTTATTTCTTTTATTCTAACTAATTACTAATTTGTTTCTCCATTTCTCTAGGGTTGTGTAAAGATGCAGTGATTGTTCTCCTGTCAACAGTGTCAATGAGTTATCTTCACAAGTTAAAGGAGAGTTTTGCAGGCATGCCGGACACGTTTATAGAATTTTATGTGGAAAACATAGTTTATGCTTGCTTGATTCTATATTGAAACGGTTACTATTCTTTTGCAATCAATTTCAACGTGGTTTTGACTTTCTGAATTTCATTATTAACTAGAATTGCTGGAAAAGTTGCCAAAGGGGTGTCAATCTAGAGTTTTGCAGGCATCTATGAATTATGCAAAAACATTTACCAAAAGTTTGAAGCAATGTCAGTCCTAGAATTTTTTGTGTTTTGGATAGCAAAATCATTTCTTTTTTTTCTTTTGCTGGTAACAATACATTATGCAAAAAAATGTTTACCAAACTTGCAGAGTAAATAAAGTATAAAAGATTAGTTCTAATGCTTCAAATTTATCTCAACGAAGGGCTAAGGTACATGAAACCACTAGTACATGCCCAATGATGAATGCTATTTTTACCTGTATTTTTCAAGTTGATAATTTCATAGGCAAGGGCCTGAAATTTTTTTGCATTTCCTTTCATTTGGCTAAATTGTAATTTTTTCATCAAATGGGGGCTGGCTAGGCCTGCCTTTATTTGTTACCAAATTTATGAAGACTTTTTTAGCACGTTAATTTACCATCATTAACATTGTTGAATATTAGAATATGAAAATTTTGAACTTTGCAAAAGTCTTTCCATTTCAAACCTATTGCACAATTTAGCTTGAGTCTTATTTTTCTTCCAATGGGTTGCCGATAATGAGTTTTTCATGTACATAGTAGAGAATAATTTGATGCATATCACCTTGCTTGTTTTGTCAACAAAACTAAACGAACTCAGAATTTTAAAAGAGGACACTTAAAGTTTAAATGCATATTTTTCATAAGATTTTTTTTTTCCTTCAGAGTGGATAATGATATAACTTTATTCATAGGAGCCTCACATCCTTTAACCCCATTAGCTTAATCGATAGAAAATTTAAAGAAAGATAGCTACGATCTCACTAAATTCTCAATTCTATCACAATCTAGTATCACGTGCTTCTTCAGAAACCTCCAAACTAGTTTAGTAACTTGCTTTACAACCACTTCCTCTTCTACATAAATTTTATTTTCAATTCTAGATTCATCGTATATAGATTTGCTTCCCCCTAATAATGAGTTTGATGAAACCATTGACATTAAAAGGCTTTAGGAGACTCAATATTGTACTTGGCATGCGATCTCCATGTTTTACTCACACAATAATTCTCTTCTTATTGTGCAGATGAATCAGGGATTATGCTCCTTCTTGATGCATTTGTATTTCAAGCAGTTTCTGAGGATTTCAAAGACAAGATAATTGTGAGATATTATATAAGAAAGACTAGTCCCAAAATAGTCCTCAGATCATTCATGTTCGACAAATCTAGTCCGAAGTTATTACATTTTTTCAATTTAACTCTTTGACTGTATAAAATTGATCTCAAGTGATCCCTTGGGCGGAAATTGATAGATCACAGTATACGAAATTGACTCTAATTCGATTCCTTGATCACACAAAATTGATCCCAATTCAGTGCTTGAGTTACCATTCGGGATCATTTTTGTCTATTTGAGCAATTAAATCAGAGAAAATGTGATATTATGAGATTATATTTGTCACGTACGTTGGGGGACTATTTTGGTAGTTTACTTTTTTACATATTTTCACCATATTAGTGTTTTCAAATATTTCACTATTGAAGAGTTAAACAAATGTTCTCTTTTGCAGTATGTTAGTTTTGTCTATCTGACATGTTATTGGATGTGTGAAACTTTCAGGTTGTTGCATCTGGAGACCGGGAGGCTCTTCATAAGGCACATCCTGTTTTTTCTGGTACATTATAATCATTAATAAATTATATTTGTTGAAAAAATTCTTAATTAGAAACTTAGTTGTCTAATATACTTTACTGCTTTTATGCTATGCTCGTAAAAAATATATTCATTGCTACTCTTACTGATTTGGCTGAGCTGCCTTTTCAAGTGCGTGCAAAGAGTATTGATTTTCCTTCGAATTTATTTCCATACAAATCAATATTGTGATAAGCTATTTTTTTTTTGTGAAAACAATGCAGAAGTAAAGCATCACCAAGCGAAACATTATTATTAAAACACATTAAATATTCTCTTTTTTCCCTTTTAAGATCAAATCTGACCATCGAATTATTTGAACAGCTGTAAGCCAGAAAGTTTTTGCTTTTGAGGGTGAAGTTGGCATTGCAAGGTACTTATTGTTTTCTGTCAAAATTAGAACGCACCAGGCCTCTTTGAATACTTTTTACTTTTGGAGCATGGCCTTTGAGATCATTATATAGTTGAAGTTTTACTGTTGTTTTTTGTACTGATTTCAGACCTTCGCTGCTAAATATTAGAGTTGCAACTTTTTTATGATGTGTTTTATTCTATTTTTTGCAGTAAAATTAGAGCAGTTAACTTTCTGCTTGAAGGCATTCATCTTGTTGCTTCTTTGGAAGCAATATTTCTTGGTGTTAGAGCTGGCTGTCATCCAACAATTCTCTATGACATTATTTCAAATGCTGCTGGTAGTTCATGGTAGTTCAATCATGTTTAATTTTTCTGATGCTTATAAATCATACATTACTTATTAGATCTCTAATAATGAATACCATATTACTGCATATGGTATTCATTCTATTTGCCTTTTTATTTGATAAATTATAAAACCCAAGGGCTAATATATTAGAAAGGAGTGGTACAAAAAAGGTTGGATGAGAGGGCCGAAGTAGGAACCGAAAGCACCTGGTATACAAACAACTTTTACAACTTGAACTCTAATATTGTGCGTGGAAGTTGATTTTACAGGATCTTCATGGATGCAATCCCCAAATTACTGACTGGTGATCATATCTTTACAGATTACTTGAGAACTTGCATGAAAAATACGGTACATCCATAAGCTTAATTTCTTCTCCAGCTAGATACCCACTAAATTGGACTGATGTAGCTCATTTTTATTTTGTTTATTTTATGTGTTTTTATATTGAATTTCATAATTTGTACTTTATTGGATGTAAATAATCTTCCAAATGTGTCGAGTTTCTTTGCATTTTCTTAAATATTTTGATCCTGAGGTGCTGAATAACTTTTACACATAATTACCCGTCTTTTTTTTTTAAATATCATACTAGTTCCTTCGCCATTATTATTATTCATGCCTATCATCTCAAGTGCAAGGTCAACGCTTCTAGTTATGCAGGAAATTAAAGGTAGATAATGAACTAAATGAAGGAAAATAAAATTACTATTCAAAGGATTAGGAAGATTAAGTAGAGTATCAAAAATACTGATGAAAGTATAGCAAAACATTTGCTCAAAATATGTTCATGCAGTTGTGCAGGAATTAACATAAATGAATAGAAACGAGAATTCAGAAATTATTTAAGAAAATGCAAAGAAAAAACAAATGATTGAGGTAAGCTGAAATTGTAATCACAAGGTTACATGAGAATACGTGGAGTCCATAATGATAGTTACAACAATGAAAACACACACTTATTCCCTTCTTAAAAAGTAAGACATCAAGATTATAGCAGAGAGGTGCTAGAAGAGATGAATCATGAGTGGGATCCTACACGGTGACACTTGCAATCACTATTATAATATTAGAATATTTATTAATATAGAATTTTGTATTAATTACTTTTATTTGCTTTTATTTTCTTTCATTTATTTCTTTATTATGTTTTTATTTTGTTTCCTTACTAGTATATCCTATAATGGGTATTTTTATCCCTCTTTGCATCAATAAGAAATATCTTGGGTTCTATTCTAACATGGTATCAGAGCTGGGTCCATCCATGATCGGTGATCTACCTCGGGGTACTGTTCATTTGTGTGGGGAAATCTGATCACATGGAAAGGTAAGAGGCAGTATGTAGTTGCTCGGAGTAGTGCGAAAGTCGAATTTCGATCCATGTCTCTCGGAATTTGTGAAGTTCTCTGGTTACACATTATACTCCACTAATTATGTATGACAGTCTCCGCTACCCTACAGTCGTTTTGTGATAACAAGACTGCCATAAACATTGCTCACACGCTGTCCAGCATGATTGCACCAATCATATTGAGATCGACCGTTACTTCATTAAGGAAAAGCTCGAGTCAGGGAAAATTTGTGTTCCGTTTGTGCCGTCTAGTGGCCAGCTGGCTGATATTCTCACAAAGAACATTCCTCGATCATTGTTCAATGAGTTTAAATCTAAGTTGAACATGACTGACATATATGCTTTAACTTAAGGTGGAGTATTAGAATGTTAGAATATTTATTAATCTATAATTCTGTATTAATTACTTTTATTTGGTTTTAATTCTTCTCTTTATTCCTTTATTCTATTTTTATTTTGTTTCCCTACTGATATATTCTGTAATGGGTATTCATACCCCTTTTTGGATCAATAAGAAACATCTCGGGTTCTATTCTACCAATCACCGATAAGTGGTGGGGGTTAGGGGTATGGGCAAAGAAATAAGGGAATTCTAATGGAGCCTGTGATCCACGTAAGCTGGTGGAGACAAACTACCATTGAATATATCAACGACACAAGATATTTATTGACATTGAAGCTTGAACGCGAACAAATATGTGCTAGTGATTTGAAACGGGCTCAAATGTTGTTGTACACATGGATTTGAGGAAGGAGAAGCAGCAAAAACTATGGCGGAATTCATGTGGGATAGCAAGGAGGATGAAGCAAATGCGGCGGCTAGAGGACAAGCCCAAGGGATTGGGCAACAATGACATGTGGGAGAGACCAAGGGTGTTATTGTATGCGTGGGTGCGATGAGCCATAGCTATAGTGACTAGGTGCGATGAGCCATGAAAGTGGGTGGCAGGCGTTATGAGAGGACTCCTGTGCAATGTGCGGCATAGTGCAATGGTGAACGAAACATTAATCGATTAAGTTTTGTTTTTTAGCTTATAGTTTCTATAATACTTTGATACATAATCTGATGTAGAATTTAAGGTTTAGGGTTTCTACTGCAAATTTAATATTCAGGGTAATATTTAATGAAATAAATTTTTATACTTTTTCTTGCTATTCATGCTACATATACAGAGAGTAAACATGCAACTGTTTTAGTGGAGCTGACTTTCCAACATAAATGCTTTATTACTAAGGATAATGAATAGAAAGAAAACTGAATTCAATTTACATTGAAGAATTTAAATCTCTTAATTAAATCAGGAGTAAATATGGATATTACAATAATTGAGCATGCATCTAAACGAAGCCAGATATGCATTAAATCTAAATGGCAGCTCTAGGGCAAAGAAAAGTGGTTATACCTTCCTGAAATGCTTCAAGTTTCATACTTGGGCACTGACTAGAGTCTCAGAAAGATGGATAAAACTTTAATCTACAAAACTACAAATTTATTTAGGACAATTGTTTTTACGTGTCTTATAGCATTCTTGTTTATGAATGCTTTCACTATGCACGATACGGAAAATGTTACAGTCCCGGATAAGCTGAATGTATGGTATAAATAGCTGAGTATAAGCTGAATGTGGAATAGGAATTGCAAAAGTAGCTGCAATCCTGGTTAAGCCAGTCACGAATAAAGAGCAGTATCCACTTGATAAAATGTTAACTATAAATGTTTACAAAAAATGCATAAAAAATGCATTTGAAGTTTGTTATGTTATGGTACATAATTTTTTAATTCATTGCTATAATAAGATTTGATGCATGGATGAAGTATTCCAGGCATCAGGATATGCCCTACGTTGCAATGAGACTCTAGGAGTAGAATCCCATAACTCATGTAATAGGAACCTGCATGGCAATCGAAAGGTTGACTGTAGAAATTGACATGGGCGTCTCCTGCTACAGGAACAGAAGGAAACCTCTCGTGCTCAGGTTAACGTGAATGGCATAGAGCTGAACCGAGTAGCCTGTTTTTGATTTCTTTCAAATTTTTAGTGATTGTAATCTACCTTAATCTCTAACCATTTTGTTTTAAAAGTGAACCATTGGGATTTAGGTTTTCTGCAGTGTGAAATGAATATACCAAAGAGTTGCATCTACTCTACTAGATTTTTTAAGTCAAGGCATTGACTTATCAGATCCTGAGCGGGGACTGAACTCAATGAACCGAGAAGGAAGTGTTGTTTGACTTTTTGTTTGTTTGTAGTTGTGCTCTGATTGTAACTCATCCTGGGGTGATGTGCATCTCTAGTTTCCATGCTTCCCATAGCCTTCCCTCCGCTGCTACCGTGCCGTGGTTTGCAGCACCCACTCAAAGACAACCCCTTTGCAGTTTTTCTGCAGCCGCATACTACCCAACCACCTCCCATCTTGCTGCCATCCCTTCCAGCAACCTCCCAGCTTGTTGCCACCACATCCCTGCTGGAACCACCTCACCATACCCTGCTGCCGCCCACCTTCCAGCCATCCGATAACCAATCACTGCCTTCCATTGTTACCTTCCGACCATCCAACTCTCCATACTTGCTATTTCTCTTAAAACCGTAACACCAACACTCTTAACCTAAGCCCTAGTTGGGTTTATGTTGTGTCTTGCTATTTTCTAGTTTCGAGTGTCTTTGGTTGTAATCTCTTAATTTATTTCAATAATAAAAGTTGCATTTCATTTTTATTTTGGGTGAACCCTTGTATTATTTGTTATCAGAGCCAACATAATCCTAGTCTTATCATAGTGTTTCTAGCATCCTCCCTCCCCCCCATCCACACCCAGGCCTTAACCATGCCACTGCCGGAACCAGATAAGGAATTTATCATGGATGACATTCAACATCTACTTCGCCAAGTGTTACAATGGCTTGATGCCATTGAGGGAAGGATCCAGTGTGGGATCACCGTTGACCGTACTGGTGAAATCTATAGAGGAGAGCAAGAAGACCATCTGAATCCCTTTCGTAGGGATGATTTCAATGGAGAGGAGGATCGGCCAGAGCGCTTTGGGTTATAGTATTAGAAGAGGTCCATAAATGAGGTGCATGTTGGAAGATACAAAGATGAAGTTCTTGATGAAAGATACAAAGATGAGATACCAGTTGGAAGATATAGAGATGAAGCATTTGTTGGATGAAGAAGGCGATGCAGCCTAAATTTGAAGGACCAGTTGAAAGCGGATCTATAAGAATTTCAGGGGAGAATAGATCTATATGATTTTCTCTAGTGGATGCAGATCGTTGAGCGGATCTTTGATTACTAGGAGGTGTTCGATGACAAAAGAGTGAAGCTCGCCTTCATCAAGCTAAAAAAGAATGCCTTTTTGTGGTGGGACAATCTGAAGAGGGAGAGATAGAGAGGAGGGGGCAATCATTTCATTAGAGAAAATGAAGAAGGCGATGCAACGACAATACTTACTCCTGTACTATCACCATAATATTTTCTTGAAACTTCACTATCTACAACAGAAAGAGCTATCAGTGGAGTATACGACATAATTTATGCATCTTAAGTTGAAGTGTGAGCTGAAGGAACCAGAGGAGCACATCATAATCAAGTACATATGAGGCTTGATGCCCACCATTAGTACTGTGGTCGAATTGCAAACCTATTGGACACTATGAGACATGCAGACCTTAGCATTGAAAGTGGAGGTAACAGAGTAGAGCATGCAATTACCACCAGTCAGCCATCCACCCATAGTGGGAGATCTTAGGAGAAACACGCCTCGAGGAGTGGAGTAGATTAGTTCAGAGTAGGACAAAGCAATATAAGTGAGAAGCTTGAGAAGAGTAGGACCGCCACTGCCTTCCCAACTAGGAAATGTTTCAGATGTCATGGTTTTGGATACATCATTTCTAGTTATCTTACTTGCCGAGTTGTGTCCTTCATCGAATAGTGTGCGGAGGAGGAAGTGAGTGACGAAGAGGCGGCTGAAGAACATGGTGAGTATCAATTTCCACTGTAGGAGTGCGAAATAATGGTGGTTCGACTGGTCCTGCAGATTTAGGCTTTGAGGGAGCGCAATGACTACACTACATATTCAACACCCGTTGTACTGTAAAGGGAAATGTATGCAGTCTTCTCATCATTTGTGGAGGAAGCAACAAGATTGTGGCATCTACACATATGGTGGATAAGTTGAGCCTTATGACTCAGAGGCACTCCAACCGTACTCCATGTTGTGGTTCAGAAGGAAGAACATAGTTAACATTGATAGGAAATGCCTCGTGGAGTTTTCGATTGGGAGTCAGCTGCAGGATCCGATTTGGTGCGACGTGGTGCCCATGATACCTGCCACATCTTATTGGAGAGACCATGATTGTTTGACTGTTGGACTCAGCATAACTGGTTCAGGAACACCTACTCTTTCACCAAGAATGACAAGCTCCTAGACCTCTACCTTATGTGGAGCCCGAGTTTATGGGTGCCTTTACCAGTAGAGAAGCGCCTGCAAGGTCAGTTTTGCGACGTTAGATCATAGATGAGAATGGGACAGGAGATCTAGTTTATGATACATGCCGACTATTGCAGAGAGAGTTTCGGGATTTCTTGATCGATAGTTTACCTCTATGACCACCACCTTTCAAGGAGATCCGGGCTGCCCTCGCATTAGATCAGGTTGAGCCAACATATGGTTACTTTGGGAGGATTCAATATAATATACATGATATGCAGTCCCAGTTTAATCTAGTAGCGTACCCTCAAAAGGTTGGACTGATATAGATCGCTGCTCATAAGTGGAGAAAGTCCTCCGGTGTTTTGCAAGACGGTGTAGTCGACAGTGAGATCCTGGTGTTTCTATGGTGACAGTCGAAGATTGTCAGTCCAGAGAGGTTACAACAACTCCACCATCAACACACACAAAAGCTTTGACGAATAAGTGCAAAGCTCCCCCAATCCCAGGAGATTGACACGTGCGTCTCTTGTGATAGGAACAGAAGTGGACTGCACATGCCCTGGTTCATGCGAATGACATAACTGAACCAAGTGGCCCATTTTCTATTTCTTTCTAATTTTTAGCGAGTTTTTATGTTTCCTTTATTTTCCTTAACTATATATATGTTGTACTTCTATTAGGATAGCTGTGGGCATCCCTATTTCTCTCTTGTAGGGCTGTATCTAAAGGTGAGAAGGTTCTCTAGCTGTTAGTCATCTAAAGGTGGCGTGTATATCTTGTTTTTTTGCTTCCTACAACATTCCGTCTATTGCCACTGTCATTGTGGCTTGCTGCAGCTACTCGAAAAACAAACCCCTTGCTGTTTTCCTGCAGCAGCCTACCACCCAATCACCTCCCATCTTGTTGCCATCCCTTTCAGCCACCTCGCACCTTGCTGCCTCCCTTTTCTAGCTGACTTCCTTGTTGCTGTGAGCCATCCCCACCCTTCCAACGCCCTGCCACCTCACCATACCCCGCAGCCCCCTACTTTCCAGCCATTCGACAGCCAACTGCTGCCTTCCATTGCTGCCTTCCGACCATCCATTCCTCAATACTTGCTATTTCTCTTAAAACGATAGCACCACTACCCTATACCTAAGTCCTAATTGGGTTTGTGTTGCGTTTTTTGCTCTTTCCTAGTATCGAGTGTCTTTGGTTGTAATCTCTATTTGATTTTTGTAATGAAATTTGAATTTTCATTGTCATTTGGAGAGTGGTTAACTCCGGTATCCGAAACTCTGAATGCTCCTATGTACTTTTGTGCTAAAATTTAAAAACTTAGATCTAGACACGATTCATAATGCTAAGATATTCTGTAATGATGGGCAATTATGTGGTAAAAGTTAAAAAGTTTAGTAATTAAGGTAAGGAGTCATAAGGTTGACCTCTTTCTGTAATAGCATTTTTTCTCTGCTGTTTTTTTGTGCCTAATTTCAATAAAACTGCTTTGTTCACTGTTGATATGCATATAACCGTGGACCACTTAGTCCCACCCATGGTTTAGAAAATTGTGGGTCTGTTGCTACATTTGAGGGGGAGAAATTTTCTCCCTTAATTATCCATTATTGTTTTTTTTTATTTCATTCCTTCTTGTCATGATGATTTGAATTTCCCTTCTATCGTATAAGAGTTAGTCTTAGCTGTATATATATTTGTTATTTGTTTGTATTAACTTAATGAGAAAATTAAAGAGTTTCTCCTCTTAAGAAAGTTCCTCCTAAATTCCACATTCACGTTGCTCTTGATGTATTAATTTTGATATGCAAGGTACAGATGCAAATTTGAATTAGAGTATTAATATAGCAACTGTATTGTCAAAGTCGCCATGCATATGTTCATAGGTGCACTCTTAACATGTATACATTTCACGGTACTATTCACAGGCTTTGGTTACCATCCAGCTTAATCTTTTTGATAATCATTTAAATAATAAAAATGCGCTAAGCTCAGCATTTATGTGGCTCTTTATTCTTTTCTTCTTGCACATGTAATGTATAATTACACTGTTGGCTTTGTGCCTGAGTATGGAGCATTTTCTTTCTTTCTCTGATCATTCTTGGTGCGACATTCAAGGAATTTGTGATGGATTTGGCCAATAAACTCTTCTTTCCGCTCCCAGTGCTAGCAATGGCATTTCAAGGATTAATAAATGGTAACAATTATATCGAGAAACATTCCTTTAAAGTAACCGGCTACCAGTTTTTTTAATAATCCTGCATTGAAAACCTTCTCATTCTTATGGCTCCAACTTTCAGGTTCAATTGGAGATAAAGAAGGCGCTTCTGCATCTTCAGAGGTCAGTTTTTTTCCCCCTCAAATTGATGGCTGTGGTCTTATAGGATTTCAATTTTATTTACTCGATGAATCTTTAAGACTGTTTGATCATTAGTGAGTGTTTAAAATCATAATGGTAACTTTTTTTTCTTGATTAGAATTGGGAAAAAACATTTGGTTTGAATTTGCGGGAAGTCGCCAAGGAGCAGTCTTACAACCCTGTGGAGTTGGCCAATGATCTTGTTACCATGCCAAAAGTCTTACAAAGAATAGGTTTCATTGGTCTTGGAGCTATGGGATTTGGCATGGCATCCTGCCTCTTGAAATCAAACTTCCCTGTTCATGCATATGATGTATCTTCTCATACATCCAAGCTACTGCCTTTTTAACTGATCATTACTTTATTTTTTATTTGACATGCTTATGCTGATGTTGATAAAGCTAATATTAACTTTGATAAATTTGCTTATGATCTTATGTTTGCTCTTACGTGCTTTATATTGAAAGCATTTTATTTGCAATGGAAATATGCTGTGAAAGAAAATCGAATAAAATAACACTTGTTCTTTTGAAAATTTGAAGCATTTGCTCTGGTGAGAGCATGTTGATTCTGATTACATCTGCCATCACTAACTGGATCGTGGTAGAATGGACATTTTACTTCTTTAAGTGCATTAGTTGATGATAAAAACAACTATTGGGTCCATATTTATGTTTTATATTTGTGTTATTTCTTGAGCATTATGATCGTAAAAAATTTTACCTAATTTTCTAAGAAATGTACTATATTGACAATATTGTTCAACAAGAGGATTTCATTGTTAGTATTTTCAAAGCTAATTGTTTTGTCTTGATTTGATAAAAAATATTGTAGGTAATATAGGTGGATTTCGCTATTGGTTTTGTTATATGGATTTAGGTGTTGAGAAAGGAGCAATTAATACTCATGTTGGGTGTGACAAAATGAGAATTTGAGGATGGATGTTTTGTGAAACTTTTTAGGTACTCAGAACTCATTAATAAAGTGAGGTCATAAAGTATTTATGGAAGGATTGTAAGATGGACCGAAGATAAAATTAGCTATAAGTTGTGAGAAATATGTGTGGAATAAAGTTGAATTCTCATATGCTGCTCAAGAAAATGAATGGTGATGTAGGATTCATAAGGCCTAACAAAATAATTGGGATAAGGCTAATAATGATTCATCCAATTATTTGGGGTTGCTTTTAGGAATCTTTACAGTTAAATAATTTTTGTTGATTATTTCATCAGGCTTTTTGATACCGGAACTAGTAGGAAAAATAGTGGAAAACATAAAAACAAACTTTCATTAAATATTGAAATAGAATTACAACATGACTCGAACGGAAATAACATTACAAACACAAACACAAACACAAACGACACAAACAATGCTCCTAAATGTATTCCAATGGGTGGTAGAAATCAGTGAGGTGGGTTGGGATGGTTAGCGGGGGGGTGGTGACGACCTCAGAGTGATGGTGGCAACGAGGGTAAGGTGCAGAACAGTAGGGACAGCAAGTGAGAAGGATTGTAGTTGGTCGACAGAGGTAGTGGGTGATTGGGAGGAGTTTGAACTGAGTTAGGAAGCCTGGAAAACAAAATAATCTGTAGAAAAGGGACCTACAGGGTGTTAGGGTGATGAAGGGAGAGTTCGGTGGCTAAGAAGTGTAGAGGAGAAGGTTTGGCAAAGGTAGAAGTGAAAGATACAATCACCATCTTGGAGAAGAATACTGGCGGAACACCACCATGTTCTCGAATACAACCCACAAAAAGTGAAATGGACTTCACACAGGAGAACTGAAGATAGCACAATCTGAATTGACACCTCACTCATCTAGGACAACAATTTATAGGCTTCGCTGGATGGAGGAAGCTTCTGCACAAAGGAAAGTGGCGAAAAAGATGAGAGGAATCCAGAAAACTCTTCTTAGAAAAGATTCGGTGCTCAAAAGCCCCTTTGGATTGTGAGAGTTTGCGATCCCTCTTTCCTGTACTCGCGTGGGTTTTCTCGCTGTCGCGGCTTCGTGTGGCTTCCCTGCTCCCGCGATGGTTCACGAGGGGCCCCGAAGCTCTGCGGGTTCTCTGACCTGCGAGATCGAAGCGCTGCTATAGGGGCGTGGTTAGTGCCCCGTGCTAGGGGCACTGTTAGTGCCCTGCTACAAGGGTGCCTATGAGTGCCCGCGTCACTTGTACTCTAATTTTCTGCAATCTTTTTGCACCACTTTTATTTATCTTTCATTTGGTTTCTCTTTTTCTTTGTAATGTTTTGACATTAGTTTTTTTCATTACTTAACTTATTGGAGTATTTTCTACTCATATTTTTACGATCTTATTTTCAATAGGTATTATTTTGATCTAATTTAATTATTTTCTCAATTAATTCTTTCTAATTTTGTTATCTATCTATCTTGAAATCTTCATTGTGCCATAATTTTTTATTAATTACTTATCTTTGATATTTTGATTAATACAATATAGCTGGTTTAAGTATAATTTATTAATATTATGTATAAGTTTTCATTTTATGATTCTCTTTTTTTATATTGCTCTCAATACACTTCTCTATTCTAACCATTCTATCATCTCTAAAGGTTTTATTCTTATCTATATCTCTAATTTTTTATATAATAGATACAAACATTAGCCTATTACTCATTTTGTTAGATAAAATTCTAGCAATATTGATTGTCAATTATCAATATCATATATTGATTCCTTTCTAGGGCTCCTAGAAGGTATATTTGAAGGGGATTGAGCGAGGATAAGGTTGTGGAAGAGCAAGGGAATGGGGATCGAAGAGGCCGATAGTGTTTAGAAGGGGCTACGAGGCAAAAACTGTTGTGGGACAGTAGATTCGGCATGGTGGGCGGCTATCTGGACTGAAAACAACAGATCAAAAGGCGACTCAGTGAGATATGGGCTGTGAGAAGTGTCCACCACCTATTCCTGAGTAAGATATTGACACACTACTTGTAAAAGAAAATTATTCAATACTCCGAAGAAAATAAATAGAGAATATTATCTCCAAAACACAAATACAATAATAAAAAATCTTCTGAAAATAAGAAATAACAAAATATAAATTTCCCTCTCAAAAAAACCTAATTCTAATTAAGATTAAATATGTGCCCATAGGGACTAGCAACTATTGCATGAGGAAGTATTTCTGCTGATTGGAAAAATTGTGGAAATCTCGTTGATCTAGCTTGCAGGATTGAGGAATCGTGGGACTGTGCTACCGCGGGACATGGTATCCTTGGAAAAGCTCTCGTAACATTCTCTCTGGGTAGGAGAGACTTCGCCCTCTTCTCTAGAGGCTTCTGGAATCGATCTACCCCATTATAACAAAGTCATCACTTTACTGTGCTTGATGTAGGCTCAATATAAAATTTATGCTCATGCCCATTCCTTGGAACCTTAAAACACATAAATCATTCCAAAGCATGTATTGATAGAATAAATAACCATTATTTTTGCACAATCGAAGCTGGAATTGCACATAGATGGGTATTCTCACGAATCAAATCTCGATTTGTTAAATCTGTAACTTATTTTTCCCACTCATCGTACTTGACTGAGTGTAGATGATAAACAAGTTTGTTTGGAGGAACTGATAATGGAGTGAAATCTATGGCATACTGAATTTTCCTTTGCCGGCAATGACTCAAGAGGTAAACTCGGTCAGGACATCTGATAACTCCCTCAACAGGAGTTGCTCCTTTTATAGTATTGACTCATTGGGCTCACTATCTTCTAGGATGTTAATATTAATTCTTTTGGAGTCTCTCTCATAGACTCAGCTTGAATCGCTGACATCTCTCCCTCATCAATTCTCCAGTCTCCTATGGGACTTCACACTTTGTTTCCTCCATTGCACCCTACTTAGTGAAATATATCACCATTCAATATGGGCAGTCAGAAGCAACATGCCCAAAATCATGACACTTGAAATACTTCTTAGTTGGGACAAATTTAGGAGTACTGGCGGTCTCCATTTTGTCTCCACTCTGAATTGATTTTTTCGCTAGCGGGGTAGACTAGAATGCCAGCGTTCGCGGGATCTATATTACATTTGGAAGAACTCTCACGTATTGGAAAAAAAACACAAAAATTCAGTCAATCTATATCGCGAGATTGCAAAAACTAGCTTTACCGAGTAGAGATCCAATCCCAATTCATCTTCCCACGTTCGTGGGATCAATTTTGCCCTGTGCGACATCTCACAATTGCAGGTTGCGATATCCTTGGAAAAGCTCTCGCATCATACATACTAAAATAGCATATTATATATTTGATTATTGTGTTACTTGTCTTGATGATACCGTTGTAAGGCTCTTAGATGGTGTTTGGGAAAGAAATTTAGCGGGGAAGTGGTTGTGGAGTGACAAGAGAATGATAATATGGGCGGTCGACCCTTTCCATTCCACAACCACATTCCCGCTATGTCTGCTTCCCAAATACCTTATAAGAGCCCTAGAACAGTATCTTCTGGTACCAGTACCCGACAAACCCCCCAAATTTTAGGGATTTTTTTCCACACGTAAACCAAAGATCCATATAACCCGACAAACCCCAAAATTCACCTAGCCTCTTAATCATAAACCTAAACCGTATCTTTTTTGTTAGAGCTTCCATTGGAAGAATGAGACGTTAGGCCGCCAAGGAGAAACCCTCAACAAGGTGTCCACGAATTTACTTTTGATGTGCAACGAGAAAATTTGTAACTACAACAGAGGCTTGCCACTTTCAATAGTAGACCATCAGGTGAGGTTACCATAACAATAACGTTGATCAAGAGGAAGTGAGTCCCTTCCATCAGACAATTTTCAATGACGATGAACCATTACCTCGACGAGTTAGCATAGAATATTAGAGGAGAAGCTAGGATCTTGGAGTAAAGGTGGATTTATTGGGTTTCAACAGTTGCGTGGATCCCGATGAGTTTATCGAGTGGCTTCAAACAGTGTAGTAAATGTTTTAGTACAAGGATGTCTCTCTGGATAAGAGTTAAATTGACAGGAAACAAGCTCAAAAAAATTGTCATTGCGGTGGGAGAACCTGAAACGTAGTCGATTGCGAGTAAGAAAGATTAGACCGTCACTTGGTTTAAAAGATGAAAAATGTGATGAAGTGCAACTTCCCTTGTATTATCGACATCTCATGTTTATAGTGCTCCATAACAGGCGTCAGAGACACTTCTGTGAATGAGTTCACAATTGACTTTGATCAAATCAAGCTGCAATTTGGGTGGAACCAAAGCACATAGTGACAAGATATCTTGGATGAAAGAGGTCATCTATCAACAATGCAGTTTAGCTACGTCCATATTGTTCCCTACTTGATGTGCATACTCTAGCATTGAAGGTGGAGAAACAATGTCACCAGATGAGTGCCACACATTACTAGTAGAGTTCAATCACAAAATCATGTAGTACGAGTACACATAATGGAGCCTCACAACCTATCCCGCTAGATGAAAACTCACTTCAAAGTGGAGACAAGGTGGAGACTTCTAGCACTTCCAAATCTGTCTTAGCCAACAAGTATTTGATGTGCTATGATTTTGGTGAAGACCCAAAGGAGGAGAATGAAGATTAATACTAATTTGCAGGTGACAAAGGAAATGTTTTAGTAATTCAAGCTGAGCCAATGAACGAGTCTCCGATAGGAGTATCATTGGTTGTTCTAGAAGATATTGAGTTTGAGGTAATGAGCATTCATATAGAGTTTGAGGATATGATGACAAACTATCTTTCCGCAGACCCTAAGAGAAGCACCAATAAAACTAACATTGGTGATCTAAAAAAGTGATGAGTTTGATGAGCCGATACCAAACACATGACAGTCTTTATTGAGAGGGTCCAATGTGTCATTACTTTAGGTAAAGTCGTGAAATTTCTTTGCCACTTTTGGAGGACCATATTTTATAAGTTAGAGTTGTAAAATTTCTTTGCCTCTTTTGGAGGATCTTATTTTATAAGTTAGACACAACTTCTTACTAGTTCGACTTTGCATTCACGGACATATAACTAAACAACAGTGGTGAACCACAGCTTTGGAAATTTTCTTAGTTGATTTTTGGGAAAGAAAATCTCATAGTGTGATCCGTGTCAATCTAGAGAAGAACTTTCTCCTAGCTCGTGAGAATGTTTTATCCTTTTCTTTTGCAAGTGGTATGTCTGCATTTTGCTCAGGAAATAGGTGGCAGACCCTTCTCGACCTTTGTACTGCACCGCTTTGTGATTCCCTCTATTGTGTTCATCCGGGACAGCCTCCAAACACCATCTATCTACTTCAAAATGTCGTCGATCACCCATGTTATCCTCCCCTCATTATTCCACAACAACCTCCTCGCCAAACCCACTTTCAAAATACCTTATAGAAGCTCTAGAATGGTATCACTTAGATGCTTATTTTTTACCATTATCTCCATTTCTCTAACTTTATTATATTTAGCAACAATTTTATCTTTTAAACCATGCCATATGCAAAATTAATTATTGAGGTACCTTGTTTTCAATTTTCTATTGTAAACACCTTCCATTCAAACTCAAAAAAGAAAAAAGAAAGAGAAGGTTGCTGATGTAATTTTAATTCTTGATGTAATCCTAATCAAACTAGTAATTCAATGATCATTCTATAAATACTACTAATATTAATTAATACTCAGTTATACATATTTACTTGAGCTTAAACATACCTTTAATACGCACATGTTTTATTAATATACATAAATTTAATTGAAGGCAATCTCAAGATACGTGAAGCCATGTAAAAATATTTCTTTTCTCTTTATGCTTTATGAAATTGAGGTTGTTATTTCCCATTCTTATCCGTCCTATCAATAAAAATAAACCTTTTCACTTAAAATACCATTATTTTTACAAACTCATCCAATAATCACCTTTCATATTCCATAAACAATGATTGTTTGATCTGGTGGTTGAAAATCAAAGAGGAACATAAATCCAGTTCTTTTTATTCTTATCTATTCAGTGTTCAAGTTAATAATGATCCTTTTTTAGGGGATTTTTTCTATTAATCATTATGTCTCTGACGATTATATTTTTTTTGTGACCAAAATTTTTTGACAAGAATATTAAAATGATTTTCTTTTCTATTGGCTCTAACAAAGGTCATGGTTCTGATGGTCACTTTTAAATTTTTTAAAAATACTTGAGACATTGTTGACACTGATTGTATTTCTGCCATTAAGTATTTTTTTTATCAATGCCAAATTTCATCATAGAGTTAAATGTTCTGCTATTGTGCTTATCTCTAAAAGTTATGATGCGAAATTTTTTTCTGACTATCATAATATTTCTTTATGCAACACTTTTTATGATGTTATTGTTATTTTGCTGATTGATAGACTTAAGTTCATTCTCCCTAGATCATTCATCCTGCTCAAGCTGCTTTTATTAGGGGTTGTGATATTGTTGATAATATTATATTAACAAATGAGCTTCTTCGTGCTAAAAATTTTGCGCTAAATTGACATCAATAAAAATTTTGATAAGGTTAATATGCAATTTTTGTATAAAAGATTGCAAATGATTGGTATTTCTAGTATCTTCTTTAATTTGATTGTTGGTTGCACTTTTGATGTTAATTTTTATGTTACCATTAATAGTGAATTAAAAGACTATTTTTCTTTTTTAACGTTTTGGTTGGGTTGTCCTCTCTCTGCTTAAATTTTTGCTATAGTTATGAATTCTCTTTTTGCTATGCTGGATAATTAATTGGCTAGAGATAATTATGTTGATTCTATAATCTATTTGATTTATGCTGATGATATTCTTATCTCTAGTAAAAGTGATCATCATCAGATAATTTTAATTCTAATATCCTTAATAATTTTAGCATATCTTATAATCTTTACAACAATTTTTGAAAGTTCGTCTTTGCTTTTTCTAAAACTGTTGTTAGTAATCCTCAACATCATATTTGTAATTTATATGTTTTTACTTTTCTTGAGATTACCTCGGAGTTACTATTAAATCGTCTAAGTTGGTTATTGCGGATTGTCATAAACTTATTGACAAAATTCATATTTAGCTTGCTGGTTGGAAGAAAAAAAATTTATCTGTTGTAGGCAGACTTTGGTTAATTAAATTCACTATTTGGAGCTACTGATACTATTGGTTTTGTTTCAATTTTTTACTTATAGAATTGAAGAAAAATATTTGTTTTTTAATTTCTAAGTTTTTTCATAATATTGATAATAATAAGAAGCTTCATACTATTCCTTGGACTAATATTGCCTTGCCTAAACATTCTGGCAGTCTTGGTATTCAATTCCTTCTCTTGATTCGATTAATATTATGTGCAAAATTAAAATTATTTGAAAATTTTATAATTCTTATTCTTATTTGAGAGATTGGATTTTCAATTGTTATGGTTCGTTTTCATATAATATTCATTCCTTGCACTCCTTTTTAGAAAGATCTTATCAAAAATACTAATAAGTTTAGAAATACTGTCAGTTTCAAAGTTACTTATGATTGTCATTTGCTTTTTTATTTTGACCCTTGGTTTGACAGGGTTTCTCTTAATGAACATTTTGATGATTCTATTTTGCTTGGTTTAATCTTTTTCTTAATATGAAGCTTAAAAATGCTGTTAAAAGTGATTATTAGAATTTTTCTCAAAATTTTAATGCTCCTTATTTTTGTATTGAAGCTATATGTAAAATTTTTATTATTAATGGCCCTTCTTGTCTTTGGAATAACATTTATATTTATTATCATAAATTTATTTATTTCTTTTATTTATAACTCTTATCTTTTTATTAACTGCTTTAATCTGGTTTGGGTTAAATGCTTTTCCTTAAAGTATGCTCTTCATATGTTGAAAATTATTATTAAGAGACTTGAAACGTCTGCTATTCTCTCTTTAAGAGGGTTAATCATTAATTTTACATGTGTTTTATTTTCAATTATTTTGAAACACATCACTCTTTCTCTCACTTGCTTCTTAAAAGATGTTTGTCTGATGGAAATTTTGTCATTGCTCATAGTAATATCTCAGGTTCTCTATCATTCTGATAATTTATCTTGCAATATTCGTAATTTTTCTTATCTTTTGGCTTTACAAATTACTGGCTATGTTATTTGGTATTGAGATCAATTCTAGGATTTTTAGGAATAAATATACATCGTTTGATTTTAATATCCATTATATTCATTGTATGTTCTTTTTTAGAAACAGGAAATAGAAATTTAAAAATTGTATTTCTGATTTTATCAGGAATTTTTATAATTTGTAATCTCTTTTTAGTTTTGTTAGTCTGATGTATTTCTGTTTTCCTCTCTTTGGGTTATGTTTCTGTATGGAGCTTCCTTTGGTTGTTTTTGGTTGTGTTGGTTTTGTTGTTTTTTCTGGTGCTGCCACAACTTGTTTAGTTTATTTTATTCCTTGTGCTGTTGTCGTTCGTTTTTGGTTCCTTTGTGGTTTTGTTTATGTTTATTATTTCTTTCCTATCGTTGTTTCTTTATGGTTTTGATTTGGCTGGTCTTTTTATAGAATTTGGTGTGCTTCGGCTTTTTGGAAAGGATTTTCTTTTGATTTTGGCTGGTTGGGCAAACTTTCTCATCTTTGACGATTGTTCTGCTATGTTGCTGCTTCCTTGTACTCTCATCTTGCTGTTGATGGTTTTTTTTGGTTAGATCGTTTGATGTTGCTGTTGGTGGATCAAGTGAGTCGGACCTTCCTTGTTTTCCTTGCGTGTTTTTAGTGTTGGTGGTTTCTTTGTGGATTCTTTTTATCAGATATTATTCTGATTTGTTGGATACTATTTGTTTTTTGTTTTTGTGATTTTTTTTGGTTGAGCTATGATGTATCCTGTCCTTATTTTAATTTTTAACCATTCTTTGAAATTCTTCTCTGGTTTACTCATCTATTTTGATTGATTCATTAAACTTGGTTGGAACTGCTGGTTAACCGTTAAATGAATTAATTTACTTGAAGTAGTTGAGTTATTTTTCATGGCTAATTTTACCTCGTTATGGATGCCTTATGTTTGCTCCTGATCTTTCATTAACTGTAAGATATGTTGTTTGGTTTCCCTGGGCATTGCTGTCTATTAGTTCTAGTTTTACTTACTTGAATCAGGAATTTTTGTTTCACCTAATTTGGATGGATTATCTTAGTTGGGGTTTGGGTTTGGGTTTGGTTGAGCTGTTTTTCTTTTAGTTTATCTTTTTACTTCGATTTTTTGCCTCTGTTTTTTTAATTCTCTCTTGTTTTCATTGTTTTGTTTTGCTTTTTTTGTTGGTTATGATTTCTCCTTTGTCTGTAGTTTTGTTTTTGGTTGTTGCTTTTTGGGTTCTTCTGTTGGTTTGTTTGGTTTCTTTTTTTACAGGTTCTCTTGTTGCAATGCCAATTAGAGAAGTTACTACTAGTTTTGGATCTATGGAGTTGTTTTTCAAGATTCTCTTGTTACAATGTGGTAGCAGTTTGGACCTATGGAGCTCTTTTATCCTGTTGCTGATTGTGGTTGCTGTTGATAATATGGTGTTTTAAGAGTTTTCTTGGATTGGTGGTTGTTTGTTTACCATGTTTGGATGTGGTTGCTTCTTTTGGATTTTTATTTTTTGGGTTGTGTTGTTTGCATCTTTCTTTTCTTTAATAAAGCTGTACGTTGCCCTGAGGAGCTTTCTGCCCTGAGCTTTCCCAAAAAAAAAAAAAAGAAAAAAAAAAGAAAAAAAAAGAAAAAAAGAAATCCAAGCTCGTCCTGCACCAAGCCATGATTTTCAACTGAATAGGGAGACTTATTAACTCTACATCGGTAACAAAATAACTAAACCAATTTTATATAATATTGATCAACATTTTACAATCAATGACGGTATTAGATTTTGTTCTAAGAACCCTTTTGATACGCTTGTCTCATTTGACAAGTTCGTTTCAACTTTTCCAAGTAACCCAGGCTGAAAATGGATTGTCCATCAGGATACATTTGTTGCATTCTACATTGAAGTGGAGTTTTCGAAAAACAAATAATCATTTTATGTAAATATCTGGAGCAATCATACTTGCCTTATGCGTTCAGTAATATTTCTAAGGTGAAGCTATGTTAACTCTTGCATTTCTTATTTATCATATTCTTTCTCATATGCTAAATTTTTGAACTTTTTATCTAAATATCCTTCAAACCTTCCTTCATGCTCAAATCATTTCATCCTTTCTAACCAAAATATTTCGACGCCTCATTGCGACATACTTGAACTTAAGTCATTTAAATGTATTTTTCTTGATACTCAGTTGAGCAAAAAATGGGCTTCAAGTGTTTTCCACAATCAATAAACAAATTCTGCACGACTATAGATGTCATATTTATCAAAAACCAACATTGTTGTACAGTTATACCAAAGCTGATTGTAGCGAATACCAACTTTTGGAAATTAAGCTTGTTATTTATCATTCTTTCACTTTCCATTTAAAAAAATGAACTTCTACTCACAATAACATTATTCTTACAAACTCACCCAATAGCCACCCTACCGATTCCATAGACAGTGCAACTACTAAGGAAATGATTGTTTGCTGTAAAAGCTAAAATTCAAAGGGAGGATAGAAATCTAAGTACCGCTTGTATAAAACATGATTTTAAGCTGAATTTGGCAACCTATCAACTCCACATTAGCAACTAAACCACTAAATTTGAACTTGTTTAGTATTTTACCCTGAATAAAAGTGTCAGATTTTGTACGGAGCACCCTTTTAATTAACCATTATTTTAAACTTAATATGGAGACCTCTTAACTGCACACTAGTAACTCTTTTTTTCCCCTACTCAACATTTAACTGTTGAATTGTCATTGTCTTGGTTATTTGATATGTGATACATGCATACATACGCAGCATAGCTGGTTGATTAGTATTAATATTGCAGATCTACAAGCCAGCACTCTCTAGGTTTGCTGATTTAGGCGGTATAATTGGGGACTCCCCTGGAAAAGTAGCAAAAGGTACCTTCATGCTTACATGTGATTTGCTTAGAATCTTATCTGAGATATCCCAGAGTCTCAATTAAACAATTATTTTCAGTACTTTTTGTTATATCAAAATTTAAATGTTCTGCTTGTATAATTTTCTAGCTCCAGAAACTATATACAACATACCCTTGCTACTTCTTATTTTTTTAGGAAATGATGCAGGTGAAAATATTTTGCTTTGCTCCTAGAATGACATTTGATTTTTGCACTAACGATGTTTGCATTTTTGGTTTACTGGAGAATTGCATTTGGGTTGAATGAACCCAGTTTTATTAACTTTGGTTCTGACAACTTGTAAATCCATCAGGTTTCTCTGTTTTGTTTTTTGTATCTTACATGTTCTGTGTAAAACAACATTTGTTTGTCATATTCTAATATTTTACGTGAGAGTTCTTTTAAAGTAAATTTCAGAAACATGTAATTGCTTTTGGTTGTTGTTGACTTTATTTCCCTGCAACTTTGTTTCTGTGAGTTCAAGCTCTATTTACCATATAAATTTAATACAATCCCTTCTAAACTATATTGACATTATCTTGCATTATTAGTTTGAGACATTTAGGTGATTTACTTTATCTCTCACTCTGTTATAATGGGTAGATCCAAAATGAGTGTTGGAGATAGATTTAATCAATTATGTCTTACCTGACTATCACACCTTATGCTCGACCAAGAGGGGCTGTTGTGGGGCTTGATTAATGATTTTATTCATGAAATTAAATATTTTAAATAATACATGTATATGCCTACATAATTCTTACATTAAAGACCATCGAATGTTTTAAAGGTCAATAGCTTATTTATCGCCTTAGTCAATTAACAACTGATCCGGTAGAAATGTAGATAGAAAATCAAACACTTTCCGATGTGACCGTCTTATAAGGACTTTAATTGCCAGATTTACTTGAATGAGTTTGAATTTGAGCGGAGTTTAAGCAGCTAATTACTTGGCGAAGCTTCAGTTACTTGAGCTTTTGATAATTTGATTTTGAGGCTCCTCATGTATGGATAACATTAATTGACTTTGTATTTGGTTTTAAATTTCTTGAATCACAGATAAAAGGCCGTGTACTTTTCCAGATTTTGAGTCTATTCCTGAAACTTTAAGCTTGAATTTGAAAATGAAAATTAATTTTTGAACTTGAAGTAGAATCAATGTGTCTTGGCTCAAGTGGTATACTCTTTGGTTTCTAACTTAGATATCTCAGGCATCACTCTTAAGAGATAAGTCTATCTTGCTGTATGCCGAGTTTGTTGGGTGAAATATCTTGACTAATGTCGATACCGGAGTTAACCCAAGCCATAATAGAACATAAAAATATTGTTGTTGACATTCAAAGGATACAACAAAGACTCGTCACAATAGGAAGGACTGGACAAACAAGTACAAACTAGGGCAAAGATTGAAGTGATGGTGCTGTGGCGGCGGGTGTGCTGGAAGGGTCGCTGACGATAGATGCAAGTGTTAGGAAGCTAATGGTAGCAAGAACAACAAAGTAGGGGGTCACTGGCATTAACTGTGGGTGCTGGGAAAGCTAACCACAGTAGGGACAACAAAGGAGGGGGCGGGGGTCACTGGCAATAACTGCCGGTGCTGGAAGAGGAGTTACGTGATTTTTTATGTAGTAGAGATGGGCTACGAGATTGGTTGTGTAGGGCAGAGAGGGTTATAAAATGGAATTCACAGTGGAGAGCTTGTTAACAGTATGGTTGTGTAGTGGAGAAGGGTTATGGGATGTTCTATAGGGTGGAGAGGGTTGACAGGATGGCTGTGTCGTGGAGAAGGATTACGATCAGTAAAAGGAGGGGAAGGGCGGCAACTGTAGCTAGGCGGAAACAAGCGAAGGTTTTTTTTTTTTTTTTTTTGGGAGGGGGAGGGGGGATTGCAAAAGATACGACATCCTTACCAGGTTGCACCACTTTGAAGTGCAACCACTCATGAGAGGCATTTTCATCTTCTAGAGAAGGACCTGGATCCCACGTTAAAACATTCTTTCTTCCACAAATCCTGGGGTGATTCTAACCACTGCGATTCATCCATCCAGTGTGATCCTTTGTTGGGAGGTACACCTTTAAATCGATTTTAATCCCCAAATGACTCATGATTGTCTTCCAGAAGTAATTAAAAATTTTGTCATCTCTGACAAGTTGGACCTTCTTTCGTAGGGGCAACTCAAGTGGTAGGCTATATATCTGAAATGTCTAAAATCCTTTTATCTGAAATTGACCCGTGTCTAGTATCAACTCCTCGAGCTCATGGCCCTTTTGATTATCCAAAGCCAGTCCTGCTGATGTTCCTCTCAACGTCTGCCAAACAAAATCTTGAGACACCACAATGTCATACTCTACATGATGCCCCTTACGTCAAAGTCATTAACATCTGGAATAGGTACTGTTATCTCAGCTGAAATCTTTTTTTTTTGGGTCAACTGGAATTGATAACACATCTTCCTTGTTTATCGCAAGTTGGGAATCCTCTCTAAAGTCTTCTTTTTCTCTCGGATCAACTGTGTCATTGCCCAATTTTTCAACAACACACTACTCAGTGAAACAAATAACCTCTCTGGTTGTGTAATCTGATTCAACATGCCCAAATCCGTGGCACTTGCAACACTATCTGGCTGTGGCATATTCAGAGATGCAGATTGGTTCCTATCTGCTCTCTACTCTTAATTAGCTCTTCGTCTAACGGGGTAGTCTCGGTTGTGCTCTTGGGTGTTTTCTTACTGTACGATCCTGAAGTTGAACTTTGCCTGTAAGATGTGGGGGATACTCGGTGATGTGGTCTCTCTACTTTTGAGGCTATAGTCTGTACTCTTTGTTTGTCGTAAGCTGGTAGGAATTGACGCTGTCTCTCCCGCTTTATCTTTGGACTCTCTCGTTCTCCTTGACTTTCATGATCAAGATCAAGAGTAACCTTGCATTGGATTTCATTCTCAATGTCCGCAAGCCTCTGTTGAAGTTGGTGGATCTCTAGTTGTATCTCCTCTTGAGTAGGTTCGAGCATGTATCTCTTTAGTGGCATTGCTAGGTTCTTGTGACATTGGTAGATTTGAGGGTTGGGAGTTGATTGCTGGTAAAAATAATTAGTTTAAGGTTTCTGATTTCGAAAATCAGTAAGGGAGAATTATGTTAGAGATATGTGCTTGTGGAAGTGATATTTTGCGATAGGAAATAATATTTTTGGGTTATGACGGATGCTAGAAAACCCTAGGATAGGATTAGAGTTTGGTCAACTCTAATACCAAATAATACTGGAGTTAACCCAAATTACAATAGAACATAGAAATGTTATTGCTGACATTCAATGATTACAACAAAGACTAGTCACTACCGGAAAGAAACGACAAACAAACACAAGCTGGGGCGAAGATTAGAGCGATGGTGCTGCGGTAGCCGGTGTGGTGGCTGGAAAGGTCACCGACAATAAATGCAGGTGTTGGAAAAGCTAACAACAACATGAACAACAAAGGAGGGGGTCACCGACAATACTTGCAGGTGCTGGGAAAGCTAACGACAACAGGGACAACAAATGAGGGGGTGGGGGGTAGGGAGCTCACAAACAATAGTTGAGGATGCTGGGAGAGGAGTTACGCGATTTTTTGTGTCATGGAGACAGGTTACAGGGTTGGTTGGGTAGGGGAGAGAGGGTTACGAGATGGACTTCAGGGTTGAGAGGGTATTAATGGTATGGCTGGAGAAGGGTTACGAGATTTGTTGTGGGGTTGAGAGGGTTTAACGGGATGGCTTTAGGGGTAGGCGACACAAAGGAAGGCTTTTTTCGGTGGGGGGTGTGTGGGTTGGGCTGCAGAAGGCAACAAAACTATTGTCCTTGGCGGGTTGCAACCAGTACGACGGTAACAACTGTGGAAGGAAGGGTGTGGAGAAAATGGGAGCATCGAAGATAATCACCATCTCGGAGTGAGATACAGCCGGAGCACCTCTTGTCCTCTGATACAGCCGAAGCATCACTTATCCTCTGATACAGCCTTGGAAATGGAAAAGAGGATGCTGATGGCTGGCATTGACAAAAATCTGAAATCAAACTCATAAAACATAACCCTAATTCAGCAGTCACACATATAAACAAATATGGAATAGGTGGGAAACAAAAATAGGATGAGGAAAATAATTCTCACCCAATGAAAAGAGGGACAGGGGGCCGGCCCAGCCATTTGCTGGACCGAAACTTCCCCGGTTGGACCGGCTGGGGTTAATTTAGCCCCTAAGCCCCACCTCAAATGTGTTGCTTCATCAATCAATTGGATTTATTATTTGGAGATTATTGTTGAAGGAATATTTGGAGTTGAGGATGATGTTGATATAGGAGCAAATTGTCTAGAAAGGCCCATTAAAGATGCCCTAGGAGTTCCAATCATGAAGGCCTGAATTGAAACCCCTTTCCAAGTAGGTTAAGACATGTTCGATACTATGAGATTTTTACGCAAAGAATTGAAAAAGTTCCATTCGATCTTTAAGTTCAATACCCCAATTTGAGTTGACCTCGAACCTTTAAATATGAAAGTTGTCTCTCCCATTGTTCTATATGACTTCAATCAGAACAATGGGAATGAGTCCCCCTAAAGTCGCAAAGCGTAAGATGGATCTAAAAGGGAATGCATGAGATCCAGCTATTAAGGAAGATCATTGAAAAGGATTGTGTTTTCTAATTTTTTCATAGGCCTTTATATCAATTTTGATGGTTGGAGGTATTATTTTTTGGATGAAGCTCTTCCCATATATCTGATATTTACCATACATTCAAGAAATCTTCTCCTAAGTTTACATAGAGGAAATTTGCGATAAATTTATGATGGAAATCAAGAGTTTTGTTATGTGCTGATTATCTCGAAGGGCTAGATGTTTTTTACTGACTGTACAAAATTTTAATGAGAACTGAACTCGAAAAGTTATGCTTTGGCATGATCATTGTCATAAGCTGGACACTCAAAATGATTCTAAAAGCTTCATGGGAAGCCTGTTGACTGAAAGCCTATTAAGAAAAGTATAAAAAAAGTTAGTTTATTTATCATCAATAATGATCAATGAAAACTATAATCTAAGCCACTCAAACAAGAACAACTCGAAATGCTTCACATGATATTTAATCATCTGCAGCCAATTCTTCCATTTCTTGAAAGCTGCATTGCTTTTGTTGCTCAAAAGGTATATCTTAGAATCTTGATTGTGAGAAGGTCAAGAAGCACCAATCTTACAGTATAAACTTTAGAACATCATACTTTATGGCAATGAATGCTTCATTATGAAGAAATGAATGCCTCATTATTTCACGTTCTTCAACCTTGTATAGAAAATTATACACCAAGAATTGTGGATAGGTCATTATCCAAAGTGATTATGCTCTTAAAATAAGTATATATATATATATATATTATATATAGTTATATATATATATTCAAAAGAAAAATTTTGGGATGACCTATAAAAATTAATTTAAAAAATACCTCTTGAAGAAAGAATTTTTTTTGGAGGAGATTTAAATGAACATGTTGATAGAGATAGAAAATTTCAGAAATATTAATAGTGACTATAATTTGAAAGTGATTAATAAAGTACTTAGAGTTATATTGGATTTTATTTTAGCTTATGATTTTTTTATTATTAATATTTTATTTAAGAAATGTTGGGTTCCTAGTACCATATGCGAAAAATGGAGAGTTACGTAGGTAGTCGTCAGTTGACATAAACATTTGTCATAAGATTATGACATGAATTCCTTAAATTATGTAGAGTTAGGACGTCCCTTGGGGCTTGAACGCAATAAAAAGTGTGTGACGGCTGCTGCATTGGTGCTCTGGTGTAGTATTACATAAGCAAGAGTTTTCATATTATGGATGGATGCGAACAAATTGTTAGTTAGTAAAACTAATATTAGGATATTAATTTGAAATGTAGGTACCATCGTAGGTAAATTAATGAAATTAGTTGATTATATAGTTCATAGAAAGATAAATTTCTTATGCATTAAAAAAACTAAGTTGGAGAAAAGACAATGGAGATTCATAGCTTAGGTTTTAAACTTTAGTATTCAGGTATGAGTTATACTAAAAATTGTGTAGCTATAATTACAGATCAAAATTTAAAAGATAATTTTGTAAAAATTAATAGAATTTGAGATAAAATTTTAGTCTTAAAAATTATTATTGATATTAAGATTGTTATTGTTATTTAGTGTTTATGCCACTCAAATAGTTTCAGATATTTGTTTAAAAGAAAAATTTTGGAATTTTCTAGAAGAATTAATACAAAAAATACCTCTTGAAGAAATAATTTTAATTGGAGGAGATTTAAATCGACATGTTGGTAGAGTGATAGAAGATTTTAAAAATATTCATGGTGGCTACGGTTTTGGAATGATTAGTATAGAATGTATAATCATATTAGATTTTACTTTAGTTTATGATTTTGTTATTTCTAATTTTTTATTTAAAAAAGAGACAAACATATTATCACTTATAAGAATGCAAAATTATTTTTTATACAATATGCCCAAGCCTTTTTAGGTCTACCTCTGTGACACCGGGCTTAGGCGAGGACTGATTGGTTTTCCCTTAGGAGAGGGGGGTTGCCGCCCCCTCGAGCCTTCCCTCCTTTCCTTTTTCTACCCTTCCCTTTCTTTCTTTTTTTCCTTCTTTCCTTTCTCACCATCCTAGGCCCTTTTTAATTTTAAAACATTTCCTAAGAGTAAAATATGATTTTTATTCTCCTTCTAATTTTAAATCAAAGCTAAAATTGATTTTAATTTCTTCTATTTTTTAAAAGTCCTAAAATTTATTTTTATTTTCTTTCTTATTTTAGTGTTTCTTAATTGGGTCAAGTCTCTTTATAAATAGGATTTGGGGTGCTTAAGGTTAGGAGTCTTGATTTTGAAATCTGAATTTAGTTTTATCTGGGTGT
Organism: Phalaenopsis equestris; assembly: GCF_001263595.1. Lineage (NCBI taxonomy): Eukaryota > Viridiplantae > Streptophyta > Magnoliopsida > Asparagales > Orchidaceae > Phalaenopsis > Phalaenopsis equestris. The sequence goes on along the minus strand of NW_018164953.1, from coordinate 1,579,484 downwards.
CTTCCCTCTTGAGGACTGTATCTGATGTTTAGTGTGGTGCTTCAGCTGTATTCCTCTCTTCGGTAGTGATTTTTCTTCTCCGATGTCCACCTACGCTGCCCCTCCCCCTCCTTACCAACAACTGTTTTCCTAGCAATCTCCCGCCCCCAACCCCTGGTTCCGACCTCTTCCTTGCCGCTGTGTGTTTCCCGAGCTTTTCTGGTAGTTAGTCGGCAACCCCTGCCCCTCTCTACTGTGCTGCGTGGCCACTTGCCCCCTCTAGCTGTAAACCAACCCGTTGCTTTCCCCACCTGCTGCTTACAACCGCAAAAGTCCAAAGTCATCCTCCAAGCCTACAACCGTCCAAATCCTGCAACCCCCTCTTCCTAGCCTCTCAAATCCCCAACTGCCCCTCCAAAACCTACAACCATCCTCCAAATCTATAACTGTCCAAATCCTGCAGCCCCCTTTCCATCCTCCCAGACCTCCAATTGACCTTTCAAAATCTGCAGCCCCTCTTCCCCTCCTCCCAATCCTGCAGCCGCACTTTCACCCAACCTCCCCAAACCTGTAGCAATACCTCCCTCCCTCCGCACATAACCAGCCGCCTTCCCTCCTTGCCATTGCAAGATTGGCGTTTTGTAGTGTCTTTCTTTTATTTTTCTTTTGTGAGTTGTTGTAAGTCTTAGTTTTAAACGATTTAAATTTCAATAATAATATTTATATTTCTTTTGTGGTTTTGGCTTCTTCTCCGGGTATCACTTTGCCTTAACATAAGTCGAATCTAAAATAGCTATTCTCATAACAGGATCATCAGATGGTTTATATTTAATGTGACCAACCATCTAAGATGAATCTCTCTAATCTTTTCCGTCATCGGAGCTACACCTATCATAGGTATATTCATTTTGCATTTTGTCTCTAAGTGTCAAGCCACTCATCCACCTAAGCATTCTCATCTTAGTAACACTTAACTTTGTTTCATGCTTCTTTTTTAAAGGCCAACATTCCGCACCATACAGCATTGCAGGTCTCACAACCATCTTATAAAATTTTTCTTTTAGTGTAAGCGGTGCTTTTCTATCACACAATAGGTCTGATGCATTCCTCTACTTCAACCAACCAACTTGAATTCTACTAATGACATCCTCATCTATATCACCATCACTTTGAACAAAATAAGCCCGAGATATCTAAAATATTCACACTTTTAATGATTTGATCACCCATAGTTACAACTCTGCCACTAGAGCTACTACTACCAAAATTACATTCCATGTATTCAGTTTTAGAACTACTTGAACGAAGGACTTCAGACTCTAATGTAGACCTCCATAATTCAAGTTTTTTGAACTTTTTCTCTAGTCTTTCCACAACAAGGTTATCATCAGCGAAAAACATACACGAAGGTACATCATCCCGTAAATGTCCAGTAAGAGTATCCATAACTAAAGCAAAATGATATGGGCTTAAAGTCAATCCCTGATGTAATCCACCTGAAATATGAAAATACTTGGTTAATCCTCCTTTTGTTTGAACACAAGTAACAACTCGAGTGTATATATCTTTAATCACTTGAATCTAAGTCATATCACTTATAAGAATGGATCTAATAAAATTCAAATTGATTATTTACTTATGAGATTAATAGATCGTCCAGATTGTAAAGACTCTTAGGTCATTTCAAGTGAAAATTTAAGTACTCATAATGGATTATTAGTTTTGATTTTTTTGATGAACAGTTGAAAGATGAAAACTAGAATGAAATATTATCATAGAATTAGGTGTGGGCGCTTAAAAGACATAAAATTTTTTGATGAACAAATTTCAAAATCTTAAAGTTTGAGATGTGAATGAAAAAGTTAATACTATGTGGGATAAAATAGCAAATACCATTAAGCAAGTTACGAAAGATGTACTTAAAAATTCACAAGGAAAATTTTCAAACAAATAGTTGGGGGATGGAATAAAAATGTGCGAGATAAGATAAAATATATAAAATTTTGTTATAAAATTTTGTTTGTATGTTGAAATTTAGAGAATTAGAAGAAATATAAGATTTATGGTAGAGAATTTAAGAGAATAATTTGTAATGTTAAAAGTTCTATTTTTAGTGATCTTTATATTAGAATAAATATTAAATAGGGTGAAAGATATATGTATAAACTAGCCGAACAAAGAGAAAAGAAGTAAATATTTAGTTCAAATAAAGTTTTTTAAGGATGAAAATAAAAAAAAAAATTTTCTTATACGAGGATATTGAACATAGGTGGGTGAGATATTTTGATAAACATTTTAATGAAGATTATTAAAATATGATTGATATTAATGATCTTAATATCTTTAATAATTTTATTTTTTTTATTTTTATCGTTGCATCAGTAAAATAAAAATTGAGGATGATTTAAAGAAAATTTAGTGCGGAAAATCGGTAGGACCTCATAGTTTTCCAACAGAAGTATGAAAATGTTTACGAAAATTGAGAATTTTTTGGCTTACTAAATATTTTTATATTTTTTTTTAAAACTAAGAAGATGCTTGAGGAAGGGTTACAAAGCATTTTTCATTTTTATTTTTAAAATGATGAGGATGTACAAAAGGGTGCAAGTTATATAGGAATTGAGTTAATATGTTTTACATTAAAACAATGGGAGAGAGTAATTCAATTTACGTTATGACATGATACGGAGATTTATCAAAATCGATTTGGATTTATGCCGGGCAAGTCTATTATGAAAGTTATACAATTATTGAGAGGTTTGATGGAGAATTATAAAGCAAATAAGGCGAATCTACATATGAACGTTGTTGTTTCAGAAAAAAGATAATGATAAAGTTCTATGAAAAGTATTTTGGAGAGTTCTAGAAAAGAAAGATGCTGATATGATTTATATTTAAGTCATCAAAGATATGTATACCAGAGTTGTTTCTTGTGTTCAAACATAAGGAGAATTGATCAAGTATTTCCAATTTTAGTTGAATTACATTAGGGTTCGACTTTAACCCCATATCTTTTTGCTTTAGTTATGGATGTTCTTGCTTGGCATTTAATGGATGATGTACTTTGGTCTATGCTTTTTGCTAATGATATTTTTTTTTATGGATAAAACTAGAGAAAAAGTTTTGAAAGAACTTGAAATATGGAGTTCGACTTTAGAGCCTAAAGACTTTTATTTGAGTAGATCTAAAACTGAATACGTGAAATGTAAAATTTAGTAGTAGTAGATATAGTGGTGTGGCTGTAACAATGGGTGATCAAGTTATTAGAAGGAGTGAATATTTTAAATGTCTCCGCTCTAATGCTTAAAGTGATGGTGATTATAGATGGGGTTGTTATTATTGTTATTAGTAGAATTCAAGTTGTACAGTTGAAGTGGAGGAATGCATCAGGCCTATTGTGTGATACAAAAAATATTGCTTAGATGTAAAGGAAAATTTTATAAGATGGGGGTGAGACATGCAATGCTTTATGACAAAATTTTGGCCTATAAAAGAGAAGCATAGTTTTAGATGATTTGGGCGCATTAAACGCTGACCATCTGGTGAGCCAGTTCGAAGAATAGTTGTTTTTGATTTGACTTATGTAAGAAATGTAGAGGTTGTTCTTAAAAGACTTGGGCATATTGTATAAAAAATGATCATAATTTAGATAAAAAATGATCATAATTTAGTAGAATTAAATGAAAATATGACACTGAATAGGACACGATGGAGAAAAGGATTCATGTAGTTGACTTGATTTAGTGGGATAAAAACTTGTTATTGTTAACATAATAAATTGTGAAGATTCATACTAATGACTAAGCTAATAACTCCGATTGTGTTTAAACAACTACCAAATTTCATATTGAAGATTTTTTGAATTTTTATTGACAAAAAAAATTGGAAACAATTTTTTAAGATATAGAACACTTGGATGACTTAGATGAAAGTACAATAACATGATTGCATTGTTATTTTTGAGATTTGAGTACTTGGAGGGCGATCTCTCCCAAACCCTAAGCCTAAGATTAAAGATAAAAAATTAATGCATAACCTAAACCTAAGTATATTAAGAGCTATTTATACCTCACAATAATAACTAATAAGAGATTAAATTGTTTTTATACACATAAAATACTACATTGTTTTTAGGCGCTGGCGTAACATTGTACTAAAGCAATGTTGGAACTCTTGTTTTTTGAGAGGTCTTGAATGAGTTATTCAAGACTATCAAATTGGGGGATGGCAGTTCTCCATTTCCTGAGAATCCCGTTGATTTTGTGCAGAACTTTGAATAAGGATTAACAGAGAGATTGAGGGTTTTTATAAGATAATAAGGAGAGGAAAATCTGAAAATGAAAGGATTTGGGTCCGGCACTTGCTTTCTTCTGTGGATCAAGTAACAACTACATCTCTCGAAAAAGAAGATGACACAGCTCTGCAAATAGGAGAAAATCGAAGAAATCAATATCTAATAATATGAAACCGAAACCAAGAGTTTTCAACAGGTTTCATCACTACATATTTATAAATTTTAATAAGAAAATGAAAGTAACCCTAATTCAACTACTAAGCATGGCAAATAGGGCTTGAAGGGCCAGTGGCTCTTAAGGATGGGAAAACCTGAATTGGTCTTTCATTGGATTGGCCAAACCGGTCCAGCTTCCTCTTGGGTTTAAGCCTGGAAGGGTCACACTATGAATCATATTATTTTTTGGAAGTCTACATTTCTACCATAAAATTCATATTAAGTGGGAAAATTCCAACTAACGCAATGAATATTAATTTTATGAAAATGAGGATATCAATTATACCTATATTCTGACTACAGGTCTTACTTTGTGCCTATTGGAGCATTCATTTATTCCTGACTATTTGATCCAAACTAAATCATTGACTTCTAAGCAAAATGAATCTTTCCAAGCTCAAATACAATGAAAGCTAAAGCCTATTTTCACCAATATTGTGGGAATTTAAACCAAAACTACAATGCAACAATCTATTAAATTTGAAGAAGCTAATGAGATACTCGAATCAGAAAAAATCAGCTAGTCAAATTTTTTTATCATAATTAAATTTCAATCATACTTAATTTGAACAAAATTAAGAACTCTTGCAAAGCCAATACCAAAGTATTCAGGGGAAATTAGAACAATAAAATAAATCACCAAAGTAAATAAAATCTAGGCTTTAGGCTGATTTATACAGATGACTTCCCTCAAAATTATGTAGTTAAACTTATGGCGCACTTGAAGGATCATGCATTCAACGTGTGCATAAGAGTGGACTGCGAGCTAAAATTTGTAATCATCATATTTCCACTCAATTTAAAAACAACTCAAATCCAATTCTTTACGTGGGAATTAAATGGAACCTTTCTCACAACTATAGGAAAGGCACAAAGGGAGCCGTGGACAAAACCAGTAGAATATGCACACCATAAGGATAGGCGTAGAGTAGGAAATGCAACAAGAAAGTGTTGAAGCATGCCGCTACAACAGTAGCAATAAGGAAAGCTACGACTACTGAACTATAATGATAGATGGGCTTAAGAAACCATATGGATGTCACTACAATACTGTATCAATATGTCGAAAGGTCAACCTAATAATTCAATTGAGAGCATTTCATCACTAGGAATGCCTGTAAGAAACCATTTATCCTTCCCATTGGATTCGTGAAAAAATCGAAGGACAAGAACAGTGGAGAAGTATTGCCAATGATCTAGGGTTTATTTTAAGGCTTTTGATGATTATAATTTGTAGGGGTGGAGATGGAATTTTGGATGGTCGTGGATGTAGAAAGATACCTTATTTGTAATTTTGTCTTGTTTATTTACTATCTAATTTTGCAAAATTGCTTGATTATGAAGTAACAAATTGCAATGCCTAAACTAGAATGCAGAATATAAAATATCGAATGAATGTTTTGAGCTGTTTGATTTTGTCTCCAACTTTGAAAATGGAGGCAGCTGAAACCAGCGTAATTTAGAATTGACATTATTTTCTAGACCTTCCATTGAAATATTGTAAATATTTTGGGCATTGCTTCATTTAAAACATATATTAAAGTGTAAAATTTTTTGATTGAATTTAGTGAGCCTAATTCCGACCAGGAAATATATTTGTCTTATTGATTTAGTCATAATACATTTAGTCATAATACTTCCACTTCGATGCCAAATCAGTCCTTTTTTCTAATGTCATAGATAACGAAGTATTCATGTAGAAAATAATATTGTCTATCTTATAGTTTCACCGTATTTAACACCCATGCTTTATGGTTTTCTCCAAAACATTTTCTTATTCTAAATTCTTTATGTGACGAGTAATAAGAAAGCCAAGTGGCCTAAAATTCTCAACGCAAGTGCCAGAAATTGGTGAAGATGTTTTAGTTTGTGGGTTAGATTAGATTGTTGACCCAAACACTGATATGCCTTTTTTTTTTTTTTCTATAATACCTATTTTTTATATTTCTTCTTATTTTTATTTTTTAGTAGTTTTCTGGTTGCTTATGTTGAGCGTAGAAACAGTGATATATGGTGGTTGAACTTTTTGTGTGATGACCAGATCCCGTGGGTTCAGTGTGCTTTTTGAATTTTAAAACAGGCAAAGCCCTTGTAAACTTCACCTTTAAGTAAGTTGTATTTGAAATGATATGTTGGTGTATGGCTGTTTTGCTTCTTAATGTCATGTGGTGTTTATTGTGATCCAAATTTTTATGAACCCTTGATACAACAAAATCATTGAGTTATCTGGTGTATTTGCATTAGTATATCTGACCAGATTACCTATTGGAATTTATCTTTCTTATGTTGATGATATTTCTCTCCTTTGTTAACCATTCTTACAAAACATTAACAAATTTATCTAGATGCTGAAGTTCTGATTATCATGGTCGCCAATGAATCTCAAGCTGAAAGTGTTTTATATGGAGAATCTGGCTCAGTGTCTGGTAACTCTCACATTTCATTTTTATTTTTTGAAATTAAATGATTGACTCCTTTTTTTTGGTTTATGTCAGCTCTTCCAGATGGGGCCACAATAGTTCTTTCTTCTACATTATCACCTGATTTTGTCAGTCGCCTTGAAAAGAGATTAAAAGGTACATGTTATCCTGATTTAAGCTCTCTAAAAGTTTGATTTATCTCCATTTTTCCTGGGCATCCCGAAAATTTGTTTTTAAAATTTTTCTTTATTCATATGAGATCCATAAGAAAGTATTACTGGTAGGCGGATGGAACTATTTCTTGGTTATGTTAGATGTTCACATCATTATAGCTGCACACTGCTGGCCTTAACTGCAAGCTGCTAATCTTGAATGTTTGATTAAACTGTTGTATTTTGTATTTGGGATTCTGGTGGAAGAGGCGCTATGCCTGAAGGTTTGCTGGAGCTGTGGTATTTTGTATTTGGAATTCTGGTGGAAGAGGTAGTTGAAAAGAAATGCCTAAAAAGAAATCTCAATTTGTCTTGAAATCAATTTTTTGATGGAGGCTTTATGGCAGACTATGGCTTATTTCTGCATTTCTGGTAGGAATTTTCACGTGTAATCTGGTTGTTTTATATTTTAGGTTGGTTCATGTTTTTCTAACTTCTATTTCTGGTCCCAAATTTTAAATATAAAATTTTTTAGTTTTGTTCGACATTTAACTCTTTATCATTAGTCTATTTTACCTAATCTTTTGCTCTCTCCTTTATCTCTTATCACATAATGGTTACGGGTGGTTCAAGGCATGCACAAATTTCTTTTTTTTCCCCTAAGATTCCTCTTCCTTTCTCCTCACCCGCTTGACATTCTTTCTATTCCTCTTCTCTACTATCTCTTGATCTTCTGTCCTTTTCTCTTTCTCTCTTCAAACCCTCTCTTCTATATTTTAAATGCACCGCAAATGTTGAACATAGTATATGGAGCCTTCTCTAATGTTACCTTCGTGCATCTTTCTTGATGCGTCAGAAAGACTATATTATTCCATTTTGTGTTTTTTTTTTATGTAGCAATCCCTCACAATGTCTATACATCTCTTTCTTAATGTGGTGGGCATGGAAATTCTTGTCTGGGTAGCATATGTATCGCCCATATATGTTTTTCTTGACATGGTAAGAGTCTTAATTTCTGCCTCGGTGCCTTAGAAACTACCTGTATATGCCCTGGCATTGTTGGAAGGCCTAGCATGTTGTCCAATCCCTTTCACTAGTGTTTACACATAAGTTTTGTTGAAGTCTATCAATAAACTGTTGTAATAATCTATGGACCAAAGTTATGCGACAAAAATGAAAAAAATCTAACTAAAGGTGTAACAGAAGGACGCGATGCTATTTAAGCCATTTTTGCTTTCTTTTTGAACCAAACATGACTTGAGGTGTAAAATACAAATGCGGTGCAAATTGCTCTTAGGAACAATTTATGAGACAAAATTACCTAAATTTTATATTCCTTAGATTTTATGTTGGAAAATAAAACTTTTATTAGTGGATGTTGCTACTGTTCATCTTTCTATGTCTTTCTAGAGTTTTGGTAAAATTACATGTTATTTCTCATTCTCTCATTTTGAAAATGGGATATAGATTGGCACCTTGTTTTATGGATGTCAATAGAGGGTTGAATTTGAAGGCTTCCCTGTTGGCCTTTATATATGATCCTTGAGTTGAATCGATTGGGTGGGATGAGAATGATGAAATGATAATGTTGTGCTCTCAACCCAAGTTCAAATCGCTTCGATTGTTCTTGAAGCCAGCCAAATTGCCACCCGTTCATAAAACTGATTGCACTTCTGGTATGTCGAGATTATTTCGAAAAGACGCACAATATGTCAGGTCTTTACATGTGAGGCAATTACACATAAATCGAGATTAGGAGAAAGATGTAAGAAAAATGGACGATTCACTTAAACCCATATGTTCCCCAATTGTATTTTGTCATTTTGAGTTGTGAATCATAGAATATACCTAATAGATCACTAAGCTCTCCATAAACTAAGGTCGATTTAGATTTGCCCCGTTAGATAAACTTTCACCCCAGGTTTACAACATTCTCTTGAATGAAGCAATCCATGGCTTCTGACAAAATAATTTTGTTCATGTTGGGTCGGCTACTTCTTTTGACTAAAGTAGATCAGGGACCATGATAGCCTGAGATGTGGAAGCATAGGTTCTTGATCGTGTTTGTCACAATTTCCCCTACAATTTTCTCTAAGCTCATAGTGATACTTTCTTTATTTAAAAAATCTTAAATTTGTCATTACTGTAGTCTAAATTTATGTATTTAGTACCTAATGACCAACCTTAATCGAAAATATTCTCTTGTAATTAGGATGCGTAATTAACCATAAGAGCTTGCACCTATGGGAAACCTCAAATCTTAGATCTGAAAGCCCTAACAAAATGGGTGAAATTTCCGGTAGTGTCTTATTTATTATCTCATATGCCTTTTGAAAATCTAACCCGAAATCTCACGGTATAATCCCTCATCTCACTCTCATTATTTTCATTTTCTTTTCAAGGGAGGCCGAGGCATCGAATTTTTTGGAGCCCGCAATCCCATCCTACTTACATTTATGAGAAAGATTTATGTGTAATTTTTTTAGATTGTTTCGAAGCCCATTAAGAGTTGAGAATATCTATCTGTCCCAAAAGGTACAAGCAAATGTTCAAATGCTACCTCCTAACCTTTTGGTGGATGATTCTTCTTCACTAGATCAAGTCTGCACTTAGAATTTGGAATATGATTTGCCCTCGCTTGATCTACAATGATAAGCACTTCATTATCTATTGGTACTTATTATTAATTTTGTTTCTCTTATTATTGGAACAACTCAACATACCCTTTCCAATCTCGTTGAGCAGTAGTCTCCTTGTTTCTTTTTTCTTATCTCTCCGGACAGCAAACCACTACATTTCCCCTTTCAAATCCTTCTCGTGTACCCTTAGTCACCGACCCAAAAACATCCGCAACACCTGTTTCAATTAGCACACTCCTTATAGGATCCCTAAAGCAGTATTACTCATACATCGTGTCATCCTTGCACATCACAACCTTGTTGATTCCTCTTCAGCAAGCTCTCACCACAACTTATTCCTTCACATGCTATTGAAAACATTGTTTGATTTATAACGAACTTCCGTTTATGACATTATTCTTCTTCATGTTGCTGGGCTCAATGATGTCTTCTCTAGTGAACTTTGGGCACATCTTCCTCACTTCTTCAAGGAAATCTACTTTTGTTTCATTAAAGGTGATATCATTGAGCTTACTAGTCCACTCACTGTTTCTTTCATGGGAAAAGTTTTGTTGTGCCACCCCATTTTGAAGATTTTTTGCAACTTCATGGAATATTTATACTTGTTTGGCTCTTCAACCATTGTCATCATGGTTTTGAAAATTGGATCGGACCGGACTGCCTGGTTCTATTGGTTTGGCTGTAAACCAGCCGTGAATCCAGTCCAATTCATATAAAATAACCACCCCAAATATCAAAACGGCCAGAAACATTTGAACCGTTGATTTGATCGTTGAAACTGGTGAATCAATCACCTTTCTTTCCTGGTTTAACCATATTTAGTCTAGTGTCAAATTATTTTAAAAAATATTTATATAAATAAATATAAAAATTAATAATCTTAGATTCCTACTATACTAACAAAGGTGACTGAAAAAACATATCCAGATTAGCTCCCATGAGGCTTGCAGCTTCCGTCTAGCTTGATTGTGATTTTGAACCACTTTGCTGGCTGCTCATTGCTTGCTTTTTGGTTGCACGTTGCTAGTTTTCTTGCCTTCCACTCCTTAGATTTTAAAAAGATAATGAATGTTTCAAAAGAAATGGTTAGTCACTTAAATATTGTGTGTTTAATTTATGTTTTATAATGTTTTTTAAAACTATATATACTTCATCATTTGTCATATTTAAATAAATTTATTATTTATTGCATCATCCGATTCAACTTTCGGTTCAACACCGGTTGAACCTTTGAAGCTTGATTCTCCCTCTATAGATTCATTGTTCGATCCGATATTTTGAACATTAATTGCTATATCAATTTAATTTATTTAGAGAAGCAGAGTATGCCAGAATCTTCTCTTTGTGATTATACTATGTTAGTGATTATGTATTGTGAATAGTTAAATGGTTTTTTCATTTTGATTCTTCTCAAGAAGCACCTAATACTCTTGTTTGTATTGCATTTCTTTGATTTCATTTATATTATTTCAATGGATCTATTTTATTCTCCTTAGCTTTTATTTTTAGTAAACCTTTATAAGGGGATATTGGTATGACCGTTGATCTACGCTAATTATGGCCAAATATTTTGTTTAATTGGGGTCATTAAACTTGAAATTGAGGTGTGAATTAGTTATTTTTTATGTATATTAGTATAAGGTAGAATTTAAATACATCTCTGACACCGTTCCAGGGCTCCTAGAAGGTGTTATAGAATACAAAAGGGAGTGGGAGGATGGATGACTGCTGAAATTTGGCGTGAACGGTGGTTGAGCAACAAACCAAAGGCAATCATCAGGTGGCAACAAGGTCGATTGCTACTCGACCAACAAGCGATAGGCAAAATGACGAGGTGCAGACGATGAGGGAGATCTGCCACCAGTTCTTAGGCAAGGTACATAAACACTACTTACAAAGGAAGAAGCTACAACATTCCACAGAACAATAAATTAGAGATTAATATGTAAAATACATACATTTAAGCTAAATTCAAAAAAATCGGAATGCCCCCTATATAAAAATCACCTAATCGAAAATAATGAAATAAAAAAAAAAGGAAAGAAACCAAAAAGGTAAAAAAATCTGCTGCAATGTGTCCCAGACGGCTTTCTGTAAAGGATATCTGCTCGGGATCATGGATGGCTCGACGATCCGATGGAAATGTGGCTTCAATACCCTCCTTCAATCTCTTATTGTTATTTCTCTTGCAAAATCTTTAAGCACAAATATTATAGATGCTTTAAGGCTCATTCGAACTTCCAAGCTTAAGGGGCACACTGATGCAAGAGCTTTCCGCATGGAGCTTTTGCATGATCCTTGCTACAGTGCCACGATTTCAGCTACTGTCTTGTGAACGCTCCCTCGTCTAGACCATGCGTACGAAAGCATAGGCAACATGGATTGGTTCATACTGAGTTTTTGAGGGTCGGCCGACATTCCATACACGGATTTACCCGCTCCTTGTGAGAGGGGCCCACTTTTATTTACCCTAGGGCTGTATATTTGCTTTTTGTGGTTTAGGTTTTTCAGTTTTGGCTTGTCTTTCTGTCAAAGTAGCTGCCGATGTTCCCTGTTTTACCTTCTTGGGTTGTATTCAAGGATGAGTGGTGCTCTGGCTATATCGTGTTTCCAGGTTGTGATTGTCTTCCAAGGTTCGAGTGGTCCTCTGACTGTATCTCTTTTTCGAGGGGATATTTATCCTTCCTCAACTCTTCCGTATCTCTCCCGTTTTGCTACCACACATTCCTCTTCGCTGCAGCTGCCCCGAAAACAACCTTTTGTTGTTCTTCCTTCAGATTCTCGCTGTCAAACCTTATTCTTCGCAGCCACATCCCCGAGATAGCCCTCCTTTTGCTTTCCCGCAATCCAACGTATTCTTCTATGCTGCTGCCATCATTCCCACTTGCTTCCGGCGCCCCAAACAACCGTTCTTGGCTATTTTGCTGCTGTTCCAGCCCTCCCAATCCACTTTCGTGCCACCTAGCTGGTGTCCTTGGTCTCCGATACTGCCTCCCTACCACATATATGTTATCCCAGCCACCCAGAACGCCCTCCCCGCAGCCTAGCTGCTGTTCTAACTGTCCAACAACACGTCAGATCATTGTTCCTGCGCTGTCCAGCCCACCTATTCATTTACCGTCGTCCCATATAGCAAATATCTTCTGCTTTTTTGATGTACGACCCACCTACTCCACCTTCCCATCTTGTCGTCAGCTTTACAGATTCCCACAACCATCACCACCACCGTCGATATACTCTAGTTGTAGTTTATGTCGTGTCTGATGCTATTTTCTATTTTTTTATTAGTTGCAACTGACTATTCGCTTTTCTAGTAATAATATTTTTTTACTTATTATTATTTGGGTTAACTCCAATATCATTTGGTATCAGAGCTAGTCTAACTCTAGTCCTCCTATTTTAGCGTTTCTTGCATTCACCAATACCCAATCGTATCTCCAACGAAAATTCCATCGCTTTTTTTGATTTTCATACAGGCAACTAAATTTTTTTTTGAATATCTTCTGCTTTTTCAAACAGGCAACCGTAAGTCCTAAAGAAAAAAAACCTCTCAATTAATATGATAAGTCGAATTGTCAAGGATCGTGGTTTCATAATAGGAGAGCCTAAATTGGAAGAATTAAGCTTCAAGAGATGGGACTTACAATCCGATGACATGTCATGGAAAAGGCTTGGGATATAAGAAAGATTTGATGAAAGGGGTTTAGCCTTGAGTTTGTATTGATCAGATAATATAAAAGGATAAATAAGGGATATTGGATTTGATTGATAAGAATGGTCAAAAACCATAAGCTAAGGATAGAATCAAGCAGGAAAGGATTTCTAGATAAGAAGTGAAACCCTAGACTTTATAAGAAATTATATAGGCAAACAAACCTAGACTTTGGGAATAACATCCTTGGTCAAGATGCCCATGGCTTTCTGTCGACCTAGAAATATTGGTATCCGTCGACTATGACCAGCCTTATAACCAGGAATCCCCATTAAATGTCGGAGCATGGAGGATTCATAGTTTCGTGGTAGCGTGCAATGTCTCCCTTAGTAACAATGGTTTACTTCAATCTAAGGTACTACCTCTAGTCTCACGGGGTAGGTTTTTTGTTTTTCATGTCCTAGTCCTTAGTTCTATTAGGTACCTGATGCACAAAAAATATATGCATTTTTAGACCTATATTTTAAACTCATTTTTGGTGATATTGCGCTTTAAAGGAAGATATTTTTATGTTTTATTGCAGGTTGATGATTTTTAGCACTTGAAGCAAAAAGAAAGCAAAAAGTATGGAATTTGGAATCAAAATGGTGTTTTGGAAGAAAAACTCAGCGCCGACGGTGCCAACATGACGGAGGAGTCCAGAACAGCGGGGGCGCGGATGGCGCCATTTATAGAGAGCACATAAATTAATTCGGACCATGGGCATAGACGTCGCCAATGACGGTGTTAGGCGAATTTCTAGAAGATTCGATGAATTTGGACACTTTTTGAAGAGTTATTGGATACAACTCTTGGAAAACTGACATTATATTTTATTTAGAGCGAAAATTGATCAGAAAAAGGGGAGCCAGTGTGCCATTGAGTCTTCTAGAGTGTTCCATTGTGAGTGTTCCATTGTGTGTACTGTGTGTACTGTTTAGTGTGGTGAGTCTAAGTGTGATTTCTCCTAAGAGTTGTTAGAGAGGGAGAGAAGTGAGAGATTTTTTCTTCTTTACATCTTTGAAGAGAGAATCAAAATTCTTGTAAAGAGAGAAAGAGACCAAGAGAGGCTACAATAGATAGGAATATCATCTTTCATTAGATTGGTCAAATAAAGGTACAATTTATTGAGCAGAGGGAGGTTGAAGAAATGAACAATGACACAATAGATATTGAAGAAGATGAGGGCATAGAGGAATATCATCTTTCAACTAATGAGGGAGAGATGCACGTAGTTTAAGCTGAGCCCATGAGAGTATTTCCAACAAAATTAATAGTGGTTGCCTAAGATGGTTCTTAGTTATAGGTACTTACACCAGACACATGGAAAACCCATATAAGATAATCTCAAACTTTTCAGATATGTAGTCTACTTCCTGAGTTGCCCCTATACTCAGGGAGGCCAAACATTTAAAAGATGAGATTCTTTTGGCGTCACTTTTGGAAGACTAGGTAGAGTCATTTGGGTATTAAAATAAGATCAACACTGTACCCATCGACAAATGTTCAGAGGATGTATGACCTGCATTCTTCGCCGCTGTCACTATTATTCTTGCTCATCCCCGCCTCCCTAAATAGCGTTCCTGGCTGTTTTGTTGTTGTTCCTGCCCTCTTGAACCACTTCCTTGCCACTTTGCCGTTGTCCTAAGCCTCTTGCACTGCCTACCTGCCCAATATCTGCTGTCCCAGTCACCAAGAACCCCCAGCCTACAGCTTAGCTGTTGTTCTTGACACCCAACACCGCTTCAGATCGTTGTTTCTCTGCTGCCCAGCCCACCTATCAACTTGCTATCATTTTGGGCAGCGAACATCCCCTGCTACTCTGATGTACCACCTACTCGCTCCACCTTCCCACATTGCCGTCAGCTTTCCGAACCTCCAACGCCACCACCATCGCCTTCAATACATCCTAGTTGCGGTTTGTGTATCGTCTGTTGCTATTTTCTTTTTCCGTGTGTTGGTTGTATCTTTTTATTGACTTTTTCAGTAATAATATTTATTTGTTTATTGTTATTTGGGTTAACTATGGTATCACACACAAATGATTACATCCCACCTTTATTACCACTAGTTTTTTTTTTTGATGTAAATATGTCATCTAGATAATGAAATTCCTACATCAATGGCATTTTCCTAGAAATAATATTGAATAAAGAGAAGTACAATCAGGTAGAATAAAATACAAATTTTTTATTTGGGTCATTCAACATGAATCCTAATAAAAAGGGGGAGCGAAAATAAATTTTCTTTTGATTTTTACACTTTTTGATATAAAGAAGATGAAATCCTTTATCCACTTGTGAATTGACACTCTGAATGCTATGATCGGATCTTGTTTTGATAATTATTCATCATTTTATTCACCAATGGTAATAGTTTGGGGCACTTTAAGAATTTGCAGGGAATTATTTTAGTGATAGTTGAAGTGATCAACCCTAATGAGCTAGGAGAAGTAGAAACGTCAACCATTTCCACTCGAAAAAGAAACTTGGATCTAGGTTACAATAGACATGAACAATAGAAATACGATTTTCTACCATAAAATCATCAGATGTGAAGTCCCGCAACATAAAAGGTTTTCTAAGGTGGGATGTGCTTTCAAACATTCAAAGAATTTTTTGGCTAGAGAAACAATATGATTGCTTGTTTTCAAATTTCACCAGATATTGCTTCTCGTTCATGAGATCAAGTCTGCAGAACAAATACTCAAAATTTAGAGCTAATTTTAGATTTTCTTATGGAACTAGAGCTTGATGTGCCTGCTTCTACTAGCCCCACTAAACTAGTCACCACATCATACATCATCTATAAGCAATCATATTGATTTTGATTCTCCTATTCTAGTAGTCGCACATATCCCAACAATTTTTAAAGGTGCTGATGAAGATATTTAATAGAGGCCTTATGAGTCATATGAGATATTCAACATGATAGTTAACCCAAAAAACACTCGAAAAACAAATATTATTGCTCACTTTAGATAAATGATTAAAACCAACACACTAAAAAAGGAAAATACAATAACACACACAAACAATCACAACTAAATGTATTCAAAGATGTTGGTGCTGCAGATATTAAGGACCAAACTGGAAGAAGGTTTGGTGGGCGATCGGGGGATGGCTACAACCTGAGGAGGTTGCACCTGGGCAGAAATTGCTGCAGTAACAGTCACGACAACAAGAGTGGAAAGTGGAGGGCAAGCGAGGTTGGGAGTCTCTAGTGGTAGAGAGGAAAAATGAAACTAGGAGGGGAAAGGGTTAGAGCATTTGCGGTTGGAAGGATTGCAGCTAGATGGATGGGGGCTAGATTCCTGTGTGAGGGCAGCAACAGAGAGGGTTGATGTGAAGAAGGGCTGAGAAGAAGGGAGGGTGGAGAGGTAACCGTAGCGTTGCTGAAGTAGCGGTAGCAAGCGGAAAAGGGAAAGATACACACCATCTCGGGACGAGTTACAGACCTTAGATAGAGAAAAGGTATGCTGGCGGCTATCCAAACAAAAATATCACCAAATCTGCACCTTAAGACCAAATGAAAACATATTTATAATAAATTAAGATAACTAGGAGAGAGGACAGGCGGGGAAGGAGGAGGCGACAACCCTCCCAACCCTAATTAGGGCTGGCCGGTTCAGCCTTCTTGCTGAGCCGACAACCTCGTGCTGAACGAAAGCCTGATTCTATCCCTGCAGCTCTCGTTAGTCTCTCTGGGTTGGAAGAGCTTCAACCTCATTTGTCAACTCTTTTGTCGTCCCATTGGCGGTGATGGAGCTGTTGTAACTTCTCGTGGCTGAAGGCTCCTTGACTGCGGTCTGAAAAACATCTGGATCCCACCAGCTACCGCACCGTCTCTCAATACACTTGAAGATTTTCCTTCACTTGCAAGCATACATCCATATCTATCCGCTCTCCTCAGGGTTTACTATCGAACTAAAATGAGTTGGCTTATCTTGCATATATTGCTAAATCTTTCCGAAGCAATTCACGGTCGGTTCAATCTGATATGAAATGCTGGTAGTCTGAACCTCTCTGAACAGTGATGGCATGGTGGCAAATTATCAACTGTGATATCCTGAAATATTCTCTGTCGTGATTGTCCCATTTCTGGAGTCGATGTCTCAGTCCTATAATCCTCCGTATCACTAAAATTGGTCCCATCGATGCTACTCTACTGGCAAGGGTGCATGTGATCTCGGGCTTTGTCGAAGGGAGAATAACAATGCACTTCCCCTTCTTGGTGAAGGAGTTGGCATTTCTAAATTTGTCGTGTCGATTCCTACGGTCAAATTGTCACGGTCTCCCTAGCAACAAATGATAGACATCCATGGGTACCACACCACACCACAACTGATCTTGCAACTTACTTTCAATTGAAAACTCCATTAGGCACTTCCGGTCAATGCTGATCCTGTTCTTCTTCAGCCACGTTAAAGAAGACGGTTGGGAGTGCCTCTGAGCAGTGAGACTCAATTTCCCTACTATTTGCGTAGATGTCATATTCTTGCTGCTCTTTCCATCGATGATGAGGCTGCATACCTTCCCGTTTATAGTTCAGTGTGTGTAGAATATGCTGTGACGAAGCCATTACGGATCTCTCGTTTCCTCAATTTGTAGGACCCGTAGAACCATGAGCATCTCACGTTCTTCCTGCGGAATATAATACACCTCACCCTATTTTTCAGTTGTCTCTTTGTCGCTATCCTCCTCCACTGCGCCTTGCTGGGTTAAAGATACAACTTGACTCGTTGGGTAGCCAGAGGTGATTTGCCCAAATATATGATATCTAAAGTATTTTGTGACGGATATCGTAGTAGGCATGCTACTCTTCTTGGGCTTTATCATTCATTGTCATTTAATATTCACATGTATTTTCTTTGGTTTTATAAAATATAGGTACTAATTTGTAATTCTAATTACGTTCTGTCTCATTTATTAATTATTTTATTGAGTTTTCCTCTTTGCTTCAGTATTTTTTACTGAATAAAATTCATTGCAGATGAAAAGAGGGCTTTAAAATTAGTAGATGCTCCCGTATCTGGTGGCGTCACAAGGGCAGAAGGGGGAACGCTTACAGTGAGAATTTACTGTACTTCATTTTTATTGTCAATGAGGAGCAAGCTACATTCATTTATTATCTTATTTGCGGTGTTAACATGATTTACTTTTGCACTCGCATGTTTTATTTGTTTATTAAATTATACTGAAAGATTCAAGCTGTTCTTTTTATTACAATCTCCTTACAGATAATGGCTTCCGGCACTGATGAAGCTTTTCACTGCGCAGGTTCAATTCTTTCAGGTAATTCTAGTATTCTTCTTCTAATGTTGTGAGAAAGAGTACTTGTACAAGTTTATATGTCTTTTGTTACAAATGTTATTGAAATAACTCTCCAATTTTGTCAGCTTTGAGTGAGAAGCTATACATACTGAAAGGTGGATGCGGTGCTGCAAGGTATTCCGTTTTTTGGGGTTTATTCTTGGGCTTGTTCATCAAATTTTCACTCATTTGTCATTTTGATATCTAATTATTCCTTTTTGTTGGCATTTAGAGTGGTCAGAGTAATTTATGCGAAACCGTTGAGTTTGTTGATTGTTTGGAATTTATACTGTTTCTTTCTTTTCTCCACAGTTCCATAAAAATGGTTAACCAATTGCTCGCTGGGGTTCACATAGCTGCAGCTGCTGAAGCAATGGCATTTGCAGCTCGATTAGGTTTGAAAACAAAAGTGTTGTTTGAAGTTCTTAAAAATGCTAGTGGTTATTCATGGTAAGTACATCATTTAAAATTTTGTAAATTATTCCATATTTTTACTAACATAGATTCCTCTTATTCACAATTCATTTTGAACATCAAGGCTTTGGTAGCACCTGTCTATATCCCTAAATTTTTGTTTTGATAATGCCTGTTACTTAATTATTTTATATATTTTTTATTTTTTTTTTGGTTAGTCACGAGCGACTCAAGCAGAATGCCTTTTTTATTATCTTTAAACTCGGCACACAATAGTTTTTGGCTCGCTGTTATTGATGATGCATTTGCTTGATAAGGTCCTTTGCCAATTCATTTACATTTCAAAATAACGTTTTGTGATTTGATGTTTTGAGGCAGGATTTCCATTAAATAAATAAAAAAAATCCTAATGGCTTGTTGTTAGAATATTAGAATAATAATGGTTATTCCGAGCCATTATTAATATGCATATTGTTGTATTATTTGCTTCGCTATTTCCCTTTATTTTGTTTTTATTTTTTCCTTATGAGTGTCCCTTGTAAGAGGGGTTATATACCCCTCTTTCTATCATTAATATATGCTGCTCTATTCCAATATTTCAACACTTATATTATATTTTACATTGATCTTTTCTTTGCAGGATGTTTGAGAATCGTGTACCACACATGTTAGAAGACGATTTTACTCCATACTCCGCAGTTGATATCTTTGTCAAGGACCTTGTACGAATTTGCCGTTGCTCACTTTTTTTTTAATCTTCATTGAATATATGGAAAGTAGAAATGGTTCCCGCCAAATTGCACTCTTGAAATAAGATTTCTTGTTGATTGTGTCAAGTTTTTCTTAGTTAATCTGAGGGATTTTTTTTCTCTTAGTTTCTTTGAGGTGGTCCAATTTGAGAAACTTGGCCCTATATCCAATCTCCGTTTGACAAAGGAATAAGTTATACCTTATTCCAAGCGTGGATTTATTGATGGAATGAATCATTATTCTTTGAAAAATAAACTATATATATATTTATGGCACCTCTTTTTTTTTGCTTTCAGGGTATTGTTTGCAATGAAAGTTCCAAACATAAGATATCTCATCTTATCTCAAGCATTTCATATCAGCTATTTGTCTCAGGTAAAACAATTGAAATTTTATTATTCAACATAGCACTCACTATTCGATGCACTACGCTCTTCTTGTAGTTTGTTCTTGTATTTCTTGAATGACAGTGAATTCTTGTTTGTTCTGATAATGTTGTGATGAAATTTGGAAGTGCACACTCGTCGAGAACACAGAAAGTAATGAGCACACGAGTTTAATCATTATAGTTTGTTTTCTTTCGTTGTTTGTCTTAAATGGATGTATTTAAAATACATACCGTTTAGAAATGCAAAGTTGAGGGAATGTAATGTATTTTGATTTTAGCTAGCTATTTAGTTTGATGGAAGTCAAATATTGGCATTATTTTTATTTGTTAGTATACATTGCAAATATAATGTAAGTTTCTCTCTCTCTCTCTCTGATGCGGGAGCTTTCTAGGGCTATAGCTGCTACTATACCACGAGATTCAATATTGTGGGTGTCGGGCTACCGAAACAATCTCTTTTTTCCTTATGCTTTCTTTCATATTATATTTCATTTCTTTTTAGTCCTTTCATATATATGTGTTGCATTAGAGTTTGGAACTCAGTTTTGGATGATGTTATTTTCTCTTCTAGGGCTGTATCTGAGGGCGAGAATGTGCTCCGACTATAACTCGTTCTATGTGGTGACTTCTTCTAGAGGATTGAGTGGTGCTCCGGTTGTAGCTCGTTCTTGATTGAGTATTTATCCTTACCTGATTATTTCGAAACCTTTCCAGCCACCTCCTCTTTGTCGCCCTCCATCTCGTTGCCGTCCCTGTTCCATCCCTTGCCTCGCTATTTTGATTTCTATCCAACCCTTTGTAATTGCTGCAGTCGCCCAGTATAACAACCTTGCTCGTTTTTTCCTGTAGTCCCCAGCCAGCTATTTCCTTTATTCTAGCCATCGCCCTCATTGCCGCAGGCTCGGGTCAGCACTCTTGTTTTCCGGTACTTCACAACTCTTTCTGTTCGCTGCCCCTCGCTGTCCATGCCCTCCCCTTGGCTATTGTTGCCGTTCTAGGGCCTCTTCTTGATGGTGAATGCAGTTCCAACCCATTCTTTTGTTGCCCAACAACCCACAACTTATTTCAGCCTCCTATCACTACTTCCAAACCACCTAGCCGACATTACCACTTGTCATCAAATTTTTGCTCATCCGTCATTTTGATATCTAATTTTTGTTCATTTCCAAACCACCTGGCCGATAATGGCTTTCGACACAGGTTTATTCTTGGGCTTGTTCATCAAATTTTCACTCATTTGTCATTTTGATATCTAATTATTCCGTTTTGTTGGCATTTGGAGTGGTCAAAGTAATTTATGCAAAACCGTTGAGTTTGTTGATTGTTAGGAATTTATGTAGCTTTATTCTTTTCTCCATAGTTCCATAAAAATGGTTGACCAATTGCTCGCACATAGCTGCAGTTGCTGAAGCAATGACATTTGCAGCTCGATTAGGTTTGAAAACAAAAGTGTTTTTTGAAGTTCTTAAAAACAAAAGTGCAGCTCGATTAAGGTTAGTTCTCTCCACAATCTCTTATAGACAGAGATATTTATGGCTCAATTTTTCTGTCTTTCCAAAATATTGCACACCCTTTAATGAACTGACCTTAATAAAAACAAACTCCTTAACTTCAAAGTCAATAGATTTTTGCTTTGCATCGTAATATTTTTTTTGTCTGTCCTATATTGTCTTTAATTTGTCTCTCATTAGTTTAATCTTCTCAGTAGCATCATCAACAAAATCAACTCCGATGATCTTTCTTTCACTTGTTTTGGCCCAACATAATGGTGTCTGCACTACCTTCCATACAGTGCATAATATGGATTCATCCCAATGTTAGCCTCGTGACTATTACTGTAAGCAAATTCTACTAAAGGTATATTTGATTCCCAACTTTCACCAAAATCAAGAATACATAATCTTAATACATTCTCTAAAGTCCAAATAGTTCTCTTTGACTGACAGTTTGTTTGAGCGTGAAATGAAGTACTGAAAATTAGTCGTATTCCCAAATCTTTCTGAAGTTTCTTCCACAATCTAGAAGTAAACCGACCATCTCTGTCGGATATAATAGACTTTGACGCTCTTTGCAACCTGGCAATTTGATTCACATATAATTTGGTTAATCTCTCCACTAGATCTGTCTGTATAATGGGTAAGAAATGGGCTGCCTTTGTCAATCTGTTGACGATTACCCATATAACATCATGACCTTGACGTGATCTAGGCAACCCAATCACAAAATCTATTGCAATCCCCTCTCATTTTCACTCTTAAAATTGGTAAAGACTGCAACTGACCTCCAGGATGTTGATGCTCTTCCTTCACTGGCTTACGGTGCGTAGTACTGAGGGAATATTTCTTCCTACTTCACTGGTTGACGTGAAGGACACTTAGCCACAAATTATGCCACACTCTTCAATCCTGGCAACCAAAATGCTTCTTTGAGATCTTGGTACATTTTATTACCTTGTGGGTGCATAGTATAGCTAGATAAATGTGCTTTCTTCAGAATTTTGTTTCTTAGATCAATATTTAGAACATAAGTCTTATCTTTATATCAATAAGCCATCTTGATCTAGCATATATCTCTTCAAATCGCCCGTCTTAACATTTTTCAGGATTTTCTGAAAACTACTATCTCGGCTAAAGAATCTTTAATTTTGCTCATCAAAGCTGAATGCACCATCAACCAATATAATTGAACCATCCTTCTATCACCATAATCAACTATAAATAGCTTCAACTTTTCAAGAATTGCTCTTGCTAAGCAAATAAATAGTTCAAATTATCTGAAACTTTCTTGTTCAGTGCATCTGTCACCACATTTTCCTTTCTCTGATGGTACTGAATATCCAAATCATAATCTTTAATAAACTGCAATCATTTCCTTTGCCCCAACTTTATTTTTTTTCTAGTAAAGGTACAATTTAAACTCGGGTGACAATAAATACCTTGCATTTAACTTCACACAGATAGTGCTTCCATATCTTGAGTGAAAATACGACAACCAGAAGCTCCAACTCATTAATGGGATAATTCCTTTCATGAATTTTCAGTTGTGGTGATGCATATGTAATGACTCTTCTTTGCTGCATAAATACACAACCCAAACTCCTTAACAAAGATGCATCGCTAAAAATTTGAAACCCAATAGAACCTGAAGGAATGACCAAAACTGGTGCAAACATTAAGCAAGTCTTCAACTTCTGAAAAGTTTCCTCACAGCCATCTGACATTCAAATTTTACTTTCTTTTGAGTCATCTTTATTGTGACGTAACAATCTATGAGAACCCCTTGAAAAATCTCCTATAATAACCAATCAAACTTACAAAACTTCTGACCTTAGTCATGGTAGTAGATCTTGACCAATTTAGAACCGTCTTGACATTATTATTATTCACATATATGCCGACTCCATTGATAATGTGCCTAAGAAAAGCCACACTTTTAAGTCATAGTTCACATTTAAAAAATTTGGTATAATGTATACTCTCTTTCAAAACCTGTAGCATAACATGTAAATGACATGTATGACTAACTTCATCCCTCGAATACACAATAATATCATTTAGAAAGACGATACCATAATATCCAAAAACTGTCTGAAGTCCCTGTTCATCGGGTCCATGAAAACTGCTGGAGCATTAGTTAATTCAAATGACATTATCACAAACTTATAATGCCCATATCTGGTCATGAAAATCGTCTTTGTTATGTCTTATTTTTTAATCTTCTGGTGATAATATCCTGACCTTAGTTCAATCATTGAAAATATAGAGGCTCCTTTCAACTGGTTAAATATATTGTCAATACTCTACAATAGATATCTGTTTTAATAGAGAGCTTATTTAATTCGTAGTCGATGCACATCTTGAAGCTCCCATCCTTCTTTACAAATAATACTGGAGCTCCCCAAGTTGAGGTGCTAGTTCCAATGAACCCCTTTTCTAATAACTCCTGCAATTGGCTATGCAACTTTTGTAACTCTTTAACCATCATTCTTTAAGGTGTCTTGGATACATGCTCAGAACCTGACAAGATCTCAATAGTGAAAACAATCTCAACTTTTTTATGTCATGTCATGCTATTGGGTCGTCACTGAGCTTAAAGATCATATTACTTATTGATAATAGTTGGGACCTCCAACCATAGAAGTTATCAATAACCCTCATGGTAGTAATAGTTCCTTACATTCGGTCGCCTTTTGATTTCAACGGTTCCTAGAGTTTCTCTCTGTTTGAATACCAGAAGTCGAGAATCCCATCGTTCGCAATCATTTATACTGACAAATATTCATGTTATAGCCTAACTATAACCTCACTTACAATATTTTAAATTATAATTCTTGTAATAAACATTCATCATAGGCATTTCATATATTATGTGCATGAATCATTGCAAATAAATACTTGCAAGTAATGATTTCATAAGAATGTTCATTAGCTTCATTACATAGTATTATCATAGGTATCGTAAGTGACAAAAGTTTGCATTCATATAATTTATGCAGAGATTTATCAACAATGTGCATAAACTTCTAAATGCAATAGTGTCAATACATAATTACTTAGAAACCTGCATAAAATTAATTTTTTTAAATTAACACATAATTTTTTCACACGAATTGTCGGAATAACTCTACAATAAGTTTTGCAAAGTTCGCATTGAGCTCACCGCCTAGTGTAAAGAACTTTGAATTCGTAAACATCTTAGAATTTTATAAAATTCTAGCTTATTTTGTAATTTAACCCCAAACATAACTTTCTTTCCTTTGATGGCTTCTCTGCATAATTTGCTCATCTTTGATACGTCCTATTTGACTTCCCACTTTCTTATATCCACTTTACTTCGCTTATTTCCGCCTAAAAACCAATATAGTAGCCAACAAATCAAGTTTGTAGTCTCCAACACAAGCTCTCCCCTTGTTATGGTGACTGGAAACGAAAAAGTGCTCACAAATGTCAAAAAGAAAGTGTAAAGAAGGAAATAAATGTCATAAATATTGTGGAAAAGGGCTTTGTACTCACAAAAATCTCCTCAGGACCCTAAATCGCGAGTCGCAACTCTATGTGGGTCGTTAGCCTCGTGACTATTTTCAGCAGCTATAGGTATCGAGCTGCGTAACTTTCTAGGCAAACGAAATGAAGAGATGGGAGGGGTAATAGGACAAAATGAGGCATATAAACATGATATCTAATAATCTCCTCCGCTGATCAAATCAAACCAACACATGCATAACTAAGTGCAGGAGAGTTGGCTGGGAATAGTGACGGGATTAGGGAGAATATTTAAAAGATTAATTAATTTAATTAAACTTATATCTTCATTTTTTATATCTTCTTATTCTTTTAAAATTCATGCATAGTGCTATAGATAAAATTGTTCGGTTTGGCGTATAGAATACTATGAAATTGTTTTGGTTGGATTTTGAGGGATACAAAATTTGGGGTATACCTTAAAATTGTCAAGATTGGGTGTTACATCCTCTTTGTAGGGGCTTCCTTGTGTTTGATATTGATTCCTCGAACCTGTTGCCTTTTAGGATAATCAATCCTAGCCTATTGGTGCTTTACTCAAGGTATGTTGAAAGATAGTTCGAGGTATGCATATGTAATGACTCTT
>NW_018164953.1:1540196-1553191 GCF_001263595.1 Phalaenopsis equestris | reverse complement strand
TGAGGTGGCCAACCAATCATGGGTTGAGTGCTGAGAAGATCCATGAAGCCTTCAAGAGGCTTGATCATGTAAACCATTTAATTTTGATTATAGCTTATTGACACATCTTTTTAGTAGCTTTCTAAGAGTGATTGCAACGATTCTGACGAATACATTTTCATTGTAGGTTAATGACGGATTCCTAGCTTTAACTGATGATGAAGTACAACTCCTCAAAAATCCAGAGCAGGGACCGCCGATCCCTGCAAGCCAACTTCCACCTCACGAAAGTACTGCAGGACCATCTTCACCCAAAGCGTATGCCAGGGGTACAATTGTTTCTAGTGATATAACCTCAGTACCCAGACATACAACGGAGAGTGCAGATTTTGGGGTGATATATGAGATGCTAAAATCTCAGGAACAAATCAGCTTAAATATACAAGAAATTGTTACTGGTGTGAGTGCAAAGATGGATACTGTGGTTGAAGCATTGTCCAACCTAACAGGTTTGGTGCATCGATTAGTTGAAACCAAGGCTGAGAAGTTCTCTGAGAAAATAATATCCGAGACAAGTAAGAAGACCAGCAGTAGTGGTCATCAGCAAAAGAGGAAAGTGGACCCCCCTGCATCTCAATACCAATTTAAGAGAAGACATAGAAAAGTTGATGATGTAGATATTGTTGCTCCTGTAAATATAGATGTACCAGAACAAACAATAAGGAATACTGATGTTCCCTTAGAGGCTGGAGACGCCGAAGAAGCAACAAGAGAAGCACAAGATGCACATATGTCTGATGAGACAATCCATGAAGACCCTAAAGAAGTGGAACGGGCAGTGAAGGGTGTTCTTGAAGCTCTGGCCCAATCAGTAAGTGTGTCATTCTAATTTCTAATTAATGATGCACATTCCTACTTTATTAGGGCTAACAATATTTTTTGTAGACGCGGCTTTTGACTGATTCAAAAAAGGATGATCCCCAGAAGGTCCAACTTTCAGATGAAAAAATCTTACAGGCACCTGGGTATCAACAACTTTCTAGTCAAAGCCCCAGTTCTGATGCAGACCAATATGCCATAGTCGTAAGTTAATAATATAGTTATCTCACTTTAGATAAATGATTAAAACCAACACACTAAAAAAGGAAAATACAATAACACACACAAACAATCACAACTAAATGTATTCAAAGATGTTGGTGCTGCAGATATTAAGGACCAAACTGGAAGAAGGTTTGGTGGGCGATCGGGGGATGGCTACAACCTGAGGAGGTTGCACCTGGGCAGAAATTGCTG
This sequence comes from Phalaenopsis equestris, assembly GCF_001263595.1. NCBI lineage: Eukaryota > Viridiplantae > Streptophyta > Magnoliopsida > Asparagales > Orchidaceae > Phalaenopsis > Phalaenopsis equestris. The sequence goes on along the minus strand of NW_018164953.1, from coordinate 1,551,916 downwards.
CAGTAACAGTCACGACAACAAGAGTGGAAAGTGGAGGGCAAGCGAGGTTGGGAGTCTCTAGTGGTAGAGAGGAAAAATGAAACTAGGAGGGGAAAGGGTTAGAGCATTTGCGGTTGGAAGGATTGCAGCTAGATGGATGGGGGCTAGATTCCTGTGTGAGGGCAGCAACAGAGAGGGTTGATGTGAAGAAGGGCTGAGAAGAAGGGAGGGTGGAGAGGTAACCGTAGCGTTGCTGAAGTAGCGGTAGCAAGCGGAAAAGGGAAAGATACACACCATCTCGGGACGAGTTACAGACCTTAGATAGAGAAAAGGTATGCTGGCGGCTATCCAAACAAAAATATCACCAAATCTGCACCTTAAGACCAAATGAAAACATATTTATAATAAATTAAGATAACTAGGAGAGAGGACAGGCGGGGAAGGAGGAGGCGACAACCCTCCCAACCCTAATTAGGGCTGGCCGGTTCAGCCTTCTTGCTGAGCCGACAACCTCGTGCTGAACGAAAGCCTGATTCTATCCCTGCAGCTCTCGTTAGTCTCTCTGGGTTGGAAGAGCTTCAACCTCATTTGTCAACTCTTTTGTCGTCCCATTGGCGGTGATGGAGCTGTTGTAACTTCTCGTGGCTGAAGGCTCCTTGACTGCGGTCTGAAAAACATCTGGATCCCACCAGCTACCGCACCGTCTCTCAATACACTTGAAGATTTTCCTTCACTTGCAAGCATACATCCATATCTATCCGCTCTCCTCAGGGTTTACTATCGAACTAAAATGAGTTGGCTTATCTTGCATATATTGCTAAATCTTTCCGAAGCAATTCACGGTCGGTTCAATCTGATATGAAATGCTGGTAGTCTGAACCTCTCTGAACAGTGATGGCATGGTGGCAAATTATCAACTGTGATATCCTGAAATATTCTCTGTCGTGATTGTCCCATTTCTGGAGTCGATGTCTCAGTCCTATAATCCTCCGTATCACTAAAATTGGTCCCATCGATGCTACTCTACTGGCAAGGGTGCATGTGATCTCGGGCTTTGTCGAAGGGAGAATAACAATGCACTTCCCCTTCTTGGTGAAGGAGTTGGCATTTCTAAATTTGTCGTGTCGATTCCTACGGTCAAATTGTCACGGTCTCCCTAGCAACAAATGATAGACATCCATGGGTACCACACCACACCACAACTGATCTTGCAACTTACTTTCAATTGAAAACTCCATTAGGCACTTCCGGTCAATGCTGATCCTGTTCTTCTTCAGCCACGTTAAAGAAGACGGTTGGGAGTGCCTCTGAGCAGTGAGACTCAATTTCCCTACTATTTGCGTAGATGTCATATTCTTGCTGCTCTTTCCATCGATGATGAGGCTGCATACCTTCCCGTTTATAGTTCAGTGTGTGTAGAATATGCTGTGACGAAGCCATTACGGATCTCTCGTTTCCTCAATTTGTAGGACCCGTAGAACCATGAGCATCTCACGTTCTTCCTGCGGAATATAATACACCTCACCCTATTTTTCAGTTGTCTCTTTGTCGCTATCCTCCTCCACTGCGCCTTGCTGGGTTAAAGATACAACTTGACTCGTTGGGTAGCCAGAGGTGATTTGCCCAAATATATGATATCTAAAGTATTTTGTGACGGATATCGTAGTAGGCATGCTACTCTTCTTGGGCTTTATCATTCATTGTCATTTAATATTCACATGTATTTTCTTTGGTTTTATAAAATATAGGTACTAATTTGTAATTCTAATTACGTTCTGTCTCATTTATTAATTATTTTATTGAGTTTTCCTCTTTGCTTCAGTATTTTTTACTGAATAAAATTCATTGCAGATGAAAAGAGGGCTTTAAAATTAGTAGATGCTCCCGTATCTGGTGGCGTCACAAGGGCAGAAGGGGGAACGCTTACAGTGAGAATTTACTGTACTTCATTTTTATTGTCAATGAGGAGCAAGCTACATTCATTTATTATCTTATTTGCGGTGTTAACATGATTTACTTTTGCACTCGCATGTTTTATTTGTTTATTAAATTATACTGAAAGATTCAAGCTGTTCTTTTTATTACAATCTCCTTACAGATAATGGCTTCCGGCACTGATGAAGCTTTTCACTGCGCAGGTTCAATTCTTTCAGGTAATTCTAGTATTCTTCTTCTAATGTTGTGAGAAAGAGTACTTGTACAAGTTTATATGTCTTTTGTTACAAATGTTATTGAAATAACTCTCCAATTTTGTCAGCTTTGAGTGAGAAGCTATACATACTGAAAGGTGGATGCGGTGCTGCAAGGTATTCCGTTTTTTGGGGTTTATTCTTGGGCTTGTTCATCAAATTTTCACTCATTTGTCATTTTGATATCTAATTATTCCTTTTTGTTGGCATTTAGAGTGGTCAGAGTAATTTATGCGAAACCGTTGAGTTTGTTGATTGTTTGGAATTTATACTGTTTCTTTCTTTTCTCCACAGTTCCATAAAAATGGTTAACCAATTGCTCGCTGGGGTTCACATAGCTGCAGCTGCTGAAGCAATGGCATTTGCAGCTCGATTAGGTTTGAAAACAAAAGTGTTGTTTGAAGTTCTTAAAAATGCTAGTGGTTATTCATGGTAAGTACATCATTTAAAATTTTGTAAATTATTCCATATTTTTACTAACATAGATTCCTCTTATTCACAATTCATTTTGAACATCAAGGCTTTGGTAGCACCTGTCTATATCCCTAAATTTTTGTTTTGATAATGCCTGTTACTTAATTATTTTATATATTTTTTATTTTTTTTTTGGTTAGTCACGAGCGACTCAAGCAGAATGCCTTTTTTATTATCTTTAAACTCGGCACACAATAGTTTTTGGCTCGCTGTTATTGATGATGCATTTGCTTGATAAGGTCCTTTGCCAATTCATTTACATTTCAAAATAACGTTTTGTGATTTGATGTTTTGAGGCAGGATTTCCATTAAATAAATAAAAAAAATCCTAATGGCTTGTTGTTAGAATATTAGAATAATAATGGTTATTCCGAGCCATTATTAATATGCATATTGTTGTATTATTTGCTTCGCTATTTCCCTTTATTTTGTTTTTATTTTTTCCTTATGAGTGTCCCTTGTAAGAGGGGTTATATACCCCTCTTTCTATCATTAATATATGCTGCTCTATTCCAATATTTCAACACTTATATTATATTTTACATTGATCTTTTCTTTGCAGGATGTTTGAGAATCGTGTACCACACATGTTAGAAGACGATTTTACTCCATACTCCGCAGTTGATATCTTTGTCAAGGACCTTGTACGAATTTGCCGTTGCTCACTTTTTTTTTAATCTTCATTGAATATATGGAAAGTAGAAATGGTTCCCGCCAAATTGCACTCTTGAAATAAGATTTCTTGTTGATTGTGTCAAGTTTTTCTTAGTTAATCTGAGGGATTTTTTTTCTCTTAGTTTCTTTGAGGTGGTCCAATTTGAGAAACTTGGCCCTATATCCAATCTCCGTTTGACAAAGGAATAAGTTATACCTTATTCCAAGCGTGGATTTATTGATGGAATGAATCATTATTCTTTGAAAAATAAACTATATATATATTTATGGCACCTCTTTTTTTTTGCTTTCAGGGTATTGTTTGCAATGAAAGTTCCAAACATAAGATATCTCATCTTATCTCAAGCATTTCATATCAGCTATTTGTCTCAGGTAAAACAATTGAAATTTTATTATTCAACATAGCACTCACTATTCGATGCACTACGCTCTTCTTGTAGTTTGTTCTTGTATTTCTTGAATGACAGTGAATTCTTGTTTGTTCTGATAATGTTGTGATGAAATTTGGAAGTGCACACTCGTCGAGAACACAGAAAGTAATGAGCACACGAGTTTAATCATTATAGTTTGTTTTCTTTCGTTGTTTGTCTTAAATGGATGTATTTAAAATACATACCGTTTAGAAATGCAAAGTTGAGGGAATGTAATGTATTTTGATTTTAGCTAGCTATTTAGTTTGATGGAAGTCAAATATTGGCATTATTTTTATTTGTTAGTATACATTGCAAATATAATGTAAGTTTCTCTCTCTCTCTCTCTGATGCGGGAGCTTTCTAGGGCTATAGCTGCTACTATACCACGAGATTCAATATTGTGGGTGTCGGGCTACCGAAACAATCTCTTTTTTCCTTATGCTTTCTTTCATATTATATTTCATTTCTTTTTAGTCCTTTCATATATATGTGTTGCATTAGAGTTTGGAACTCAGTTTTGGATGATGTTATTTTCTCTTCTAGGGCTGTATCTGAGGGCGAGAATGTGCTCCGACTATAACTCGTTCTATGTGGTGACTTCTTCTAGAGGATTGAGTGGTGCTCCGGTTGTAGCTCGTTCTTGATTGAGTATTTATCCTTACCTGATTATTTCGAAACCTTTCCAGCCACCTCCTCTTTGTCGCCCTCCATCTCGTTGCCGTCCCTGTTCCATCCCTTGCCTCGCTATTTTGATTTCTATCCAACCCTTTGTAATTGCTGCAGTCGCCCAGTATAACAACCTTGCTCGTTTTTTCCTGTAGTCCCCAGCCAGCTATTTCCTTTATTCTAGCCATCGCCCTCATTGCCGCAGGCTCGGGTCAGCACTCTTGTTTTCCGGTACTTCACAACTCTTTCTGTTCGCTGCCCCTCGCTGTCCATGCCCTCCCCTTGGCTATTGTTGCCGTTCTAGGGCCTCTTCTTGATGGTGAATGCAGTTCCAACCCATTCTTTTGTTGCCCAACAACCCACAACTTATTTCAGCCTCCTATCACTACTTCCAAACCACCTAGCCGACATTACCACTTGTCATCAAATTTTTGCTCATCCGTCATTTTGATATCTAATTTTTGTTCATTTCCAAACCACCTGGCCGATAATGGCTTTCGACACAGGTTTATTCTTGGGCTTGTTCATCAAATTTTCACTCATTTGTCATTTTGATATCTAATTATTCCGTTTTGTTGGCATTTGGAGTGGTCAAAGTAATTTATGCAAAACCGTTGAGTTTGTTGATTGTTAGGAATTTATGTAGCTTTATTCTTTTCTCCATAGTTCCATAAAAATGGTTGACCAATTGCTCGCACATAGCTGCAGTTGCTGAAGCAATGACATTTGCAGCTCGATTAGGTTTGAAAACAAAAGTGTTTTTTGAAGTTCTTAAAAACAAAAGTGCAGCTCGATTAAGGTTAGTTCTCTCCACAATCTCTTATAGACAGAGATATTTATGGCTCAATTTTTCTGTCTTTCCAAAATATTGCACACCCTTTAATGAACTGACCTTAATAAAAACAAACTCCTTAACTTCAAAGTCAATAGATTTTTGCTTTGCATCGTAATATTTTTTTTGTCTGTCCTATATTGTCTTTAATTTGTCTCTCATTAGTTTAATCTTCTCAGTAGCATCATCAACAAAATCAACTCCGATGATCTTTCTTTCACTTGTTTTGGCCCAACATAATGGTGTCTGCACTACCTTCCATACAGTGCATAATATGGATTCATCCCAATGTTAGCCTCGTGACTATTACTGTAAGCAAATTCTACTAAAGGTATATTTGATTCCCAACTTTCACCAAAATCAAGAATACATAATCTTAATACATTCTCTAAAGTCCAAATAGTTCTCTTTGACTGACAGTTTGTTTGAGCGTGAAATGAAGTACTGAAAATTAGTCGTATTCCCAAATCTTTCTGAAGTTTCTTCCACAATCTAGAAGTAAACCGACCATCTCTGTCGGATATAATAGACTTTGACGCTCTTTGCAACCTGGCAATTTGATTCACATATAATTTGGTTAATCTCTCCACTAGATCTGTCTGTATAATGGGTAAGAAATGGGCTGCCTTTGTCAATCTGTTGACGATTACCCATATAACATCATGACCTTGACGTGATCTAGGCAACCCAATCACAAAATCTATTGCAATCCCCTCTCATTTTCACTCTTAAAATTGGTAAAGACTGCAACTGACCTCCAGGATGTTGATGCTCTTCCTTCACTGGTTGACGTGAAGGACACTTAGCCACAAATTATGCCACACTCTTCAATCCTGGCAACCAAAATGCTTCTTTGAGATCTTGGTACATTTTATTACCTTGTGGGTGCATAGTATAGCTAGATAAATGTGCTTTCTTCAGAATTTTGTTTCTTAGATCAATATTTAGAACATAAGTCTTATCTTTATATCAATAAGCCATCTTGATCTAGCATATATCTCTTCAAATCGCCCGTCTTAACATTTTTCAGGATTTTCTGAAAACTACTATCTCGGCTAAAGAATCTTTAATTTTGCTAATCAAAGCTGAATGCACCATCAACCAATATAATTGAACCATCCTTCTATCACCATAATCAACTATAAATAGCTTCAACTTTTCAAGAATTGCTCTTGCTAAGCAAATAAATAGTTCAAATTATCTGAAACTTTCTTGTTCAGTGCATCTGTCACCACATTTTCCTTTCTCTGATGGTACTGAATATCCAAATCATAATCTTTAATAAACTGCAATCATTTCCTTTGCCCCAACTTTATTTTTTTTCTAGTAAAGGTACAATTTAAACTCGGGTGACAATAAATACCTTGCATTTAACTTCACACAGATAGTGCTTCCATATCTTGAGTGAAAATACGACAACCAGAAGCTCCAACTCATTAATGGGATAATTCCTTTCATGAATTTTCAATTGTGGTGATGCATATGTAATGACTCTTCTTTGCTGCATAAATACACAACCCAAACTCCTTAACAAAGATGCATCGCTAAAAATTTGAAACCCAATAGAACCTGAAGGAATGACCAAAACTGGTGCAAACATTAAGCAAGTCTTCAACTTCTGAAAAGTTTCCTCACAGCCATCTGACATTCAAATTTTACTTTCTTTTGAGTCATCTTTATTGTGACGTAACAATCTATGAGAACCCCTTGAAAAATCTCCTATAATAACCAATCAAACTTACAAAACTTCTGACCTTAGTCATGGTAGTAGATCTTGACCAATTTAGAACCGTCTTGACATTATTATTATTCACATATATGCCGACTCCATTGATAATGTGCCTAAGAAAAGCCACACTTTTAAGTCATAGTTCACATTTAAAAAATTTGGTATAATGTATACTCTCTTTCAAAACCTGTAGCATAACATGTAAATGACATGTATGACTAACTTCATCCCTCGAATACACAATAATATCATTTAGAAAGACGATACCATGATATCCAAAAACTGTCTGAAGGCCCTGTTCATCGGGTCCATGAAAACTGCTGGAGCATTAGTTAATTCAAATGACATTATCACAAACTTATAATGCCCATATCTGGTCATGAAAATCGTCTTTGTTATGTCTTATTTTTTAATCTTCTGGTGATAATATCCTGACCTTAGTTCAATCATTGAAAATATAGAGGCTCCTTTCAACTGGTTAAATATATTGTCAATACTCTACAATAGATATCTGTTTTAATAGAGAGCTTATTTAATTCGTAGTCGATGCACATCTTGAAGCTCCCATCGTTCTTTACAAATAATACTGGAGCTCCCCAAGTTGAGGTGCTAGTTCCAATGAACCCCTTTTCTAATAACTCCTGCAATTGGCTATGCAACTTTTGTAACTCTTTAACCATCATTCTTTAAGGTGTCTTGGATACATGCTCAGAACCTGACAAGATCTCAATAGTGAAAACAATCTCAACTTTTTTATGTCATGTCATGCTATTGGGTCGTCACTGAGCTTAAAGATCATATTACTTATTGATAATAGTTGGGACCTCCAACCATAGAAGTTATCAATAACCCTCATGGTAGTAATAGTTCCTTACATTCGGTCGCCTTTTGATTTCAACGGTTCCTAGAGTTTCTCTCTGTTTGAATACCAGAAGTCGAGAATCCCATCGTTCGCAATCATTTATACTGACAAATATTCATGTTATAGCCTAACTATAACCTCACTTACAATATTTTAAATTATAATTCTTGTAATAAACATTCATCATAGGCATTTCATATATTATGTGCATGAATCATTGCAAATAAATACTTGCAAGTAATGATTTCATAAGAATGTTCATTAGCTTCATTACATAGTATTATCATAGGTATCGTAAGTGACAAAAGTTTGCATTCATATAATTTATGCAGAGATTTATCAACAATGTGCATAAACTTCTAAATGCAATAGTGTCAATACATAATTACTTAGAAACCTGCATAAAATTAATTTTTTTAAATTAACACATAATTTTTTCACACGAATTGTCGGAATAACTCTACAATAAGTTTTGCAAAGTTCGCATTGAGCTCACCGCCTAGTGTAAAGAACTTTGAATTCGTAAACATCTTAGAATTTTATAAAATTCTAGCTTATTTTGTAATTTAACCCCAAACATAACTTTCTTTCCTTTGATGGCTTCTCTGCATAATTTGCTCATCTTTGATACGTCCTATTTGACTTCCCACTTTCTTATATCCACTTTACTTCGCTTATTTCCGCCTAAAAACCAATATAGTAGCCAACAAATCAAGTTTGTAGTCTCCAACACAAGCTCTCCCCTTGTTATGGTGACTGGAAACGAAAAAGTGCTCACAAATGTCAAAAAGAAAGTGTAAAGAAGGAAATAAATGTCATAAATATTGTGGAAAAGGGCTTTGTACTCACAAAAATCTCCTCAGGACCCTAAATCGCGAGTCGCAACTCTATGTGGGTCGTTAGCCTCGTGACTATTTTCAGCAGCTATAGGTATCGAGCTGCGTAACTTTCTAGGCAAACGAAATGAAGAGATGGGAGGGGTAATAGGACAAAATGAGGCATATAAACATGATATCTAATAATCTCCTCCGCTGATCAAATCAAACCAACACATGCATAACTAAGTGCAGGAGAGTTGGCTGGGAATAGTGACGGGATTAGGGAGAATATTTAAAAGATTAATTAATTTAATTAAACTTATATCTTCATTTTTTATATCTTCTTATTCTTTTAAAATTCATGCATAGTGCTATAGATAAAATTGTTCGGTTTGGCGTATAGAATACTATGAAATTGTTTTGGTTGGATTTTGAGGGATACAAAATTTGGGGTATACCTTAAAATTGTCAAGATTGGGTGTTACATCCTCTTTGTAGGGGCTTCCTTGTGTTTGATATTGATTCCTCGAACCTGTTGCCTTTTAGGATAATCAATCCTAGCCTATTGGTGCTTTACTCAAGGTATGTTGAAAGATAGTTCGAGGTACAATATTCTCAAACATTGTATGAATGCCATTACCTCGAGCTCCTTCCAAGATATAAGTTCAATGTGCTTCCTATTTTTTGTGAATGAATGTGTTCTTGTAGCTATAATGATGCATGCATCACAACGATTATACTACCAATGACGGTCTGATAGGATGTAACAAGTGTTTATAAGTATCACATCACACCATAGTTGTTATTGAAACATACCTCAAATAAAAAATTTCATGAGACATCTCATGTCAATGGAGACCTTATTCCCCTTCTTCAATCACGACAGGGAGTATGGTTGGGTGTACTTTTGTGTTAACAGTTTAAACTTATCGATTATTTGGCTAGATATTACATTATGACAACTATCTGCATCTATTAATAAAACTGCACACGTTGAGCCACTGATGTTCTCTTGTGAGCTCAATTCAAAGGATCTTTCGAACAACTAGCATCTCACAATTACTTTTCTTTGACATTTTCCTTACTTGAGGTGTCACTGTCTATTTCTTCTACTATTTCATGTTAGGTAAGAGATTACATCACTGTTTGGGCAATCATACATAATTTGTTCAAAACCTTGACACTTGAAGCACTTTTTGACCATGATGTGTTTGGGAGTTGTTATCTTCTTATTTTCTTCACGCTAAATTGATTTCAACTCTGGAGATGTTGGCTTGGGTGTTCCAATGGACGTGCTCTTGCTGCTTGATCTTGTAGTTGAGCTTTGTCTTTATGGTGGGGTCATTACTTGGTGATGTTGTTGCTCTGTATCTTCAAAGTTAAGGTCTGTACATCATGTAGGGACTAATACAAGTGTAGTTGCGCCACATTGTGCTGCATGACTTCAATCCTTTGAGATACATTGGTGCTATGTATTTTTTGGTTAAACCAACTCATATTTTAACATAAGTTGATTAAATTTAATGTTGTAATCCATAGAGGAATCTTTAAGGTGCAGGTTGTGGAGTTTTATAAATATATTCTATCGGTAAAGTGAGGAAAAGTATTTGTGCTGCATTTTTTTTTTCATCTTAGTCTGTGTGGTGATCTTATTCTTCTCTTACCATTGTCGAAATTGTTTTAGATTCTTCCACCATAAGGAAGTGTTTTTCTTAAACTTGATGTTGTTATTTTAACTTTTTAGTTTTGGGAAACATTTTTGTACTAAAAAGTTTGTTCCATTATTTTGAGTCACTAATAAAATCATTCAAATACAAACGTTCGTCAAAATCCGGAAGTCAATGTTCATTATAAATTTCAGGCTTTCCTGATATTCCATGCCAAATCATTAGGGTTTTGGTTTGTTAACACTATAAATTTTCTAATGGATAGGATTCACTTCTTTCTCTCAATTCAGAGAGTCACCGTTGTCGCTATGGTTGACCTCCCCAGGTTGTCTCCTCTTAAAGGTGTCGGGTCTTTGTTTCAGTTGAAGGATTTCTTGCTGCATATCCTCCATAATAAGCTCTTGAACATTTCGTTGAGGGTGTGTCTTTGGCGGCATAGTGTCTCTTTCTCTAATTAAAATTTCAACTAAAAATGAAATAGTGGTTTAGGATAGGGTTACAATAGGGTTAGGTGGGTGGTGTAAATGTTTTTTTTTTTTTTCTGGAGGTTATGTTAGATTAGGTAGGATTTTAGTTTGGGAGCAAGGAAAAGAAACCTCTAAAGATTTTATGTTTGATGAGTTTTGATACAATATCACACCATTTTAGAGCTTCTAGAAATTTTTAAAAAGCAGATCCAGCGGGAATGTGGCTGTGAAATAGCAAGATAATATAATATGCGAGGTCGATGAGTTTTGGAAGGGGATAGAGTCAATCGATGGCTGTTTGACTGAAATAAATTGTAGAACGACAGCGATAATATGACAAGATATAGACGATGAGTTTCCGCTACCCATTTTTGAACAAGCTACATATATACTACTTATATAAGGAAGATGATACAATACTCCTTAGAATAGAAATTAGAGAATACAATCTTCACAATACACACAACAATGCTAAAGTCTACTCCACTAGGTTCCACAATATATTTATATTAAATCCTAACTTAAACCCTCCTGATTGAAAAAAAGGAAAAGGAAAAAAAAACACCCCAGCCTGTACCATCATGACTCGGTCAAGGATTGGAATTATTCAATATTGAAATAAATGGTCAGTCGGTGAAATTAAAATTTTCTATTTCTATTCTCTATCACCATCAATAAATGATCCAAAAGTAAATGAAAGGGCCCTTATAACAAAAAGTAAATTAGAGCACTTATAAATTTATCTCAGTTTTTATTGCTTGAAATTGGATTATTAAATTTTATCTTTTAATCTATATATAATATTCTTATTAAATTTTTGGATTTGATATTATAATTTTAAAAGATTTAGAAATGAACTATTTAATTAAAAAAATTACTTGAATTTAGTTCGGTCTTCACAGCACGTGAGACTCACGAGCCACTCTGTCGGCGTTTATAAAGGGGGGGG
>NW_018164953.1:1517218-1534438 GCF_001263595.1 Phalaenopsis equestris | reverse complement strand
ACATATATATAAATATATATATACATATAAATATATATATATATATATATATATATATATATTAATTAAAACACATTTTACCCGCGCACGACGATGCGACAAAATATGTGTCCTCCCTAGGCAAAATTGACGTTTCGGACGCGCTGGCGCAGTCCGTTTCGTCATCCGGGGTCGCTCGGACGACGTCGTCGACGGTCGGGTCAAAAACGCGTCGAAATTCAAATTTCACAAAAATATTGACCCGCGATCGATTGTTTCAAAAATTTCATTCGAGTCTTCGACGGGTAACAGTGCAAGCGATGTGAATTATGGCGATCGGACGTGTTGGCTCTCCGAATTGCGAAGTTTGTGCGCGCGGGAGGGCGAATTGTGCAGAAGGCCACCCTAAGGCTCAAAAAGGTCCTATAGGGATCCCTTTTGGGTTTCCTCATGTTGGTTTCACCCTTCTAAATGCTAGAAGTCGATACCACACACTTGGAACCACAAAAGAGGACGGAAATAGGTCAAATTACAATGAGGCGGGCACCACTTCTAAGGTTCTAAGATAGTCAAAGGGAGATCCCTAAGAGGAAGACTAGACCTCACTAAAAATGAGGTCAACACACTCGTATTCCTCTTACATTTTTCATGATCAAACACGCAACTATCTATCGGACTGCTTTCCCGCACGGATGTGGTCGATCACTCATCAATCTGCATTCTGTTCGTATCACATATTCCTCCTAACTTAACATTACGTTGGATATGCTCCCTAGGCTATCCTGATGCTGCCATCTAACACAAATGTAGTTAACAATATTCTTTTCATTCGGATATGCCATGATATCTAATATTTTCTCTATTCACATCAATCGATTTCTGCTTCAATCAAATCTTTAGTTCCCATATATAAATGTGGACTTAGATCTTGAAATATCTTTAAATACTTATCTACATCAATTTTATGACTTCCAATAAGCTACAATATGGATTCTTGAATCAACTGTCATTGCATATATCATTTGGGTTGTGGTATTCATGTTCACAACAATAGCTGACAGTACTTCATCATTTCCTACCTCGTTTCCCTCTTCCATAATCTCAACTGTACCCATTTGACTGAATTAAAATAATAACATAATTATTTAATTATTATGTTATAAAATGATAACATAAGTATTATTACTTTTGTTATAATTATCTTATTGGCTCAAGATCGTATTATTTAATTTTAAACTTTGGCTCTGCTACCACTTTTGTCATGATTCAACCCGGGGCTTAGATTAGCCAAGACGATGACAGACGGTCTAACTCTGAAATCAAATTTTTCTATTTCTAATTTCTATCACTATCAATTAATGATTCAAACATACTTGAAAGAGCCTCTACAGAGAAGAAATTAAATTAGAGCATTTATAAGTTTATCTTTGTTCAAATTATTAATGTATTCTATAATTTTAATCAAATGATTAAATCTGAAATGTCAGTTTAAAATAAAATGAGCTATAACAGTTAGTGAATATTCATATTTCTAAACTACAATGACATAATGAAATAAATAATAAGATGCATATCAGTTAAATTTTTAATAATTTTGTATAAAAATATTTGACAATTTGTATTTATTAATCTGACCGATCAAGATCTTTCAAAACCTTTATTATGTCATACTATAACATTTTTATGTCTATATCAAGTTTGTATTATTTAATGTTAAACTTTGGCTCTGATTCCACTTTTTTAATGATCTTGGAAGAGAACAGATGGTCCTGTTGCGAAATCAAATTTTTCTATTTATAATTTCTATCACAAGTAATTAATGATCCAAAAGTAAATGGAAGTGCCACTATAGACAAAAAATTAAATTAGAACAGTTATACATCTTAGTTCAAATTATTGGTGTCTTCTATAAATATTTTTTTATTGCTCATTTTTTAATCAAATAATTTTACCTGGAATGCTAGTTTAAAGTAAAATGAGCTACAACAGTCACTAAATACTCTTACTTCTAAACTACAGTGATAATAAAAAAAATATGCATATAAGTTAAACTTTTAATAATTTAGTGTAAAAATATTTGACAATTTATCTTTATGATTATGACCGATTAAGATATTTTAAAATCTTTATTATATAATGTTATATCATTTTATTTACAGCAACCAGTGAATACTCATACTTCTAAAGTATAGTGACAAAGAAAAAAATAATAATATGAATATCAGTTAAACTTTTAATAATTTAGTATAAAATAATTTGGCAATTTATCTTTATGAATATGACCGATTAAGATATTTTAAAATAATTATTATATAATACTGTAGCATTTTTTTTATCGATACCATTTTATTTATTCTTGTCAAAGGAGCACCATCTGAAATTGGATACATTAAAATTTATTAATATAAATATCTATTGATAGAAAAGAGAGGATACAAATGTTTAGTGAGTGGGTACAAAGAGCCCACTCTCAGGGATTACAAGTATACGTATTCCCTAAAATATAATAAAAAGAAAACAAATTTTAATCATGGTGGGTGTAGTCGGTGGATATACCGCTTCCCCTTCCCCTGGATCTATGGAGGGAGTTCAACAACATACTGAGATGTGTGCTTCCGCTCGAAACTATGATACAGTAATCCTGAGAATTACTGAGATGTCACATTCCTTTTTTCTCTTCCAGAATTTGAGTACCCTCTTCTCTCGCAATAGGTGGTTCCAAGACACTCCAATTAGCATATGCTACAACAAAATTCATATTATTTGTGATCTGAGAAAGAGCTGCCTCAACAACAGTAGGCGGAAGCTGCCAGTCTGGTTGGTGAGGAGTAGCCTTATGAGTCAAATTCTAATTCAACATTTCTGGAAGATTAACAGTGTCTGCTATATTTTCCTCCACATGTATGATGTTGTTAGGACCTGCCGATCTCAAATGTGAGTGAAGCCTGAAGCATTTGACAGGAGTGTGCCCAAACAATTTATAGTGATTGCGGTAGTAGGGTTTGCTCTACCACAATTGGCTCCCAATACTCATTGTAAGCAGTACCAAGTCATATTTCGTCCACATCAGGGAGAGTGATATCCCTTACAACAAGAATTCTTGCAACCGAAGACCTAGTTAGATTGAAGGTAAGTGTATCCAATTTCATAGGTCTCCCTAGTGCAGCTCCAATAGAATATAGAACTTGGTGATTAAATTACTGCAACTTTAGGCTAGATAGTTTAAACCAGATTGAAATTATAGGTGGTTTTTGGCTAGGGTCAAATTCAGGAGACCACTTAAGTAGTTTCATATATTTTTCATCTATTGTCATAAACTTTTTGGAAAATATTTTGGCATAGTTTTCCACTTTAGATAATTGTATCATCACATGTCTCACATCAAAGAGGCGAACCTTTCAAAGTCCCAATAGTTTGAGATCTTCAAAAGCTTTTCGAACGATTTGCATTTTGGTATGTCCCGATTGGAACTTCCCAATGAGGGTGAATTTGAACTTATTAACCAGGTTGGATACTTCAACACCAGAGAAGAATAGAGCGAGTTTACCACTCTTCCTATCCGTTGTCTTGATAAGGTTGCAGTCCACCTGGCCTTCGAATGATTCCTGGCAAACCTGAGGGAAAACCTGATCTGATCTCATAGAGCCAATCATATCAATAGAAGAAGCCTTCCCAATGTTTAAAATTGAAGTAGCCGGTGGTTGTGAAGGAGCAGTAGCCATGGAACAGGGAGTTGAATAACGACAAGCTACATGTGTTTGTGTGAGTAGCTCACGTACATGCAGGGAGGATGTACGCGAGTGCAACAGGAGACGGAGCCGAAAAAATGGAGCTGCGTGACGCTTGCTGAGAGCTGTAGAACGCGACCGCAGGAGACTCGGTTGACAACGGAAGACGCGCAACGACTGAGCGACGCCACACGTCGCAAAAACCTCTTCTTCTTCGAGCGTGAAAGAGGAAGCACGACGAAGAGCAAATCGACGAAGAGATACCATGTTTCGCCATAATGACGAGACCCTAGCAGAGCGAAATCAGAACAGTCAACATTTTTTTATATCCATTTCTTTTATACATGTGTGTGTGTATATATATATTTAAAAAAGTCCAAGGAAAATTAAATTAAAGAGAAAAGGGTACATATAGGTTGTATGAATGGGCCCAATTAGGCACCCAACCTACACGGTACAACACACAAAAAGAAAAAAAATAAAAAACCCAAAAATAGATGGTACATATAAGATCAATCGGGACGACCCAATTTAGTTCTGCCTCTGCTTCTAATTCCCGGAAGGGAACCAGTTAACAAATTGGTGAGGTGCATACCATCCTCTGAAGTAATTAACTTATCACCTATTAGATTTCTTAGCTCAAGTAGATCTCCATTCTTCTTCTTCCTCCTGGAAGCGTAGACCTGTCATTCATCATCTGAAGATTGTTGCTCATTCGTATGAGGTGGTAGTGCTGTAGTAGAAAGATTGCCAACAGTTGTACCCACCATAGGTTCTAGTGTATGTGAGGTATGAGTTGTCGTATCTACCCCTGATACTTGCTGAAGATGGGGAGCTGCAAAGTTCTCTTGATTAGCAGTCCGTGTAGGTAGGGATCCTTCAGTACTGTTTTCAATTGGGTTTGAAAGTGCATGTTGGTCGGTAGAGCTATCCAGTTTCATATCAATCGCAGATATAATATTTTCAGAGGGGGTCCACAGTGGTAATTAAGTCAGACACCAGATCCTGTCCTGAGGTAGTTTTTTCTCCAGGTGGGGCAGATATGTTTAGAATTGTGGGGTTAGATCCATTCTTATTCACTGGATCTTTAGATTTCAAATTAGAATGAAACTTATGATATTTATCAAGGGTATGCCAAAAAATCTTACAATGGAACAATAAGGAGGTCTATGCTCCATGACGATTTGTTGCCAATATCCATTATGAGTTGTGCCCAACCAGACTTCAGTAACATCAAGTAAAGTAATATCTCTTTCGATAAGTATTCTGGCCACAGAAGGTCTGGTTAGATTGAAAGTGAGTATATCTAGCTTCATAGGGTCCCCAAGTATGACCCCAATAGAGTAAAGAACCTGATGATGAAAAAAGTACAGCTTAAGACCAGGTAGACTAAATCATACCGGTGCAGTGAGAGATTCATGATTGGTCTCAAAATTTGGAGACCACTCGAGTAATTTTATTGATTTGCCTGCAATGTTAAGATATTTTTTAAAGATAATCTGAGTGTAGTCTTCAGCCACGGTTAATTGAATCAACACATGTCTCCCTTCCATGAGCCACACTTTTCACTTTTCTGCTAACTTGAGATCATGAAAACTTTTCCTGATAACTTCCATAGGTGGGTGCCCCCACTGGAATTTTTCAATAAGAGTGAACTTGAATTTTTTAGTGAGGGTTGAAATTTCTAACTCAGAGAAAAAAAGTGTTGCTTTCTCATTTTTCCTACTTGCATTCTTAATAAAGAGAAAGTCCCCCGTACCATCACAATACTCCTTATAGCTTGAGGGAAAGACAACCGCCGACTCCACATGAAGATTACCCATTAGGTGGACAAAGGAGGCTTTGCCAGGTTCAACAACAGAAGAAGGGAGCTCCATTACTGCAGGGAAAAGTCCTGCCAAGTCGAGCAGAGGGCAAAGAAAACGACTAGCTGAAAATGTCAGGGAGAAGCCGCAGAAGCCGAACCGCGGAACAGGCGCAACTTGACGAGGAACAGCCGCACAAATAAAGGAGAGACGATGTGCAAAAGCGAAAGCGCAGAAGACACGAATCGCCGAACCACAGAGACGATGGAACAGAGGAGCCGAGGCCCTTCGTCATCGGGCGGAACGAAAAGATGACGCGAATGTGTCAGAAGGAGAGACGACGTGCGAAACGGCGGAAGGAGAATCCCTTCGTCATTGAGTACGAGAAGACCTTGGTCGTCGAGCACGACGAAATCGATGGATTGTGAAACCCGAAGGATCCAACGTAGGGAATCGCCATCGGGCGAAACCCTAGCAGAGCTGCCCGCCACCGACACCATATATATATATATATAAATTAATATATATATCTATATATTAATGATGGACGTTTCAGGAGCTCTGCTAGGGTTCGAGCTTCCTGGCGCTCTGGAGTTGATTTCGGGATGCTGACGGCGTTCCTTTTCTCTCGTCTGCCAGATTTTGGTGAGATCTTTCCGTTTGCTTTATTGCTTTGGCTTCTCCTTCGTGCTCGTCTCCCACTCCTTGGTTTTTTGATTTCTTGCTATCAATGGCAAAAACTTATGCCAACGTCACTGTTGAGGGCTCCTCCTCCGATGCTGCTCCAAATGTTGCTTTTCCTTCTTCCTTTCATGAATCTTTGATTCTTGGTGGGGAGTACAACTTCACAAGGAAGCAGGGGAAGAATGGGGGTAAGTTTGAGCTCTTCCTTTCTGACTCTAAGAACACTATTTTGGCTTCTGCTTGTCGTTTCCATCTGGTGGGTAAGTTTCTCTATGGGCTACCAAAATTTGATTTTCTTCTTAAGCATTTCAAGCTTTTGAATTTGGCTGGGGGTTGGAAGATTGATGCTCTCGATAGTAGCATATTCTGGTTCAGTTTTCTAATGAGGATGACTACGCTAAACTCTTTGCTTGTAGAACTGTTCATTTTGAGGATGTTTTGATGAAAGCCCTAAAATGGACTGTTGATTTCGACCCTTGGGCTGAGCTTCCTATGATTCCTTTTTTGCTTCATCTGCCTGGGTTAAAAGTGCATCTGTTTAATCACGAGATATTATTTTCAATCGCTGCCATCTTTGTAAACCGTTGAAGTTAGATGCTCCAACTTTCAATTTAATAAGGCCCTCTATGACAATAATTTTAATTGAAAGAGATGTTACTTTACCCCCAGAAGAGGTTTGGATATGTTCTACACATACTGGTTACTAACAACAGGTTTTTCTTGAGAAACATCCTCACTACTGCTCCCATTGCTGCATGTTTGGACATGATTCGGTGCATTGTTTTCACCTGCATCCTGAATTAAGGAGAAATAACGCGAGTCGTTTGACCTCTGCTGAGATTAACTCAGCTTAGAGAACACCTCTCGAGATTGGACAAAATGTCCCTTGTTTGGAGGGAAATACTGTGCAACATGGCGCCGTTGTGCATGATGGCCCACCAAACAATGAGAGGTTTGAAGCCACACTGGAACGGGTTTCTGATACACAATGTTCACAACTCCCCACACCATCTCAAATTCTGCCACGTTCAACTACGAGCGCTGAGCTATTGGTTGAGCGGGACATTGAATTACCTATTTGTGGAATTAGCTATTGTGGAAACTCCCCAAATCTTTGCACCTCAACCCCTCCTGCTAGGCACTCTACTACTACACAGATTGCTGATGTTCAGACTCTTGACCCAGTTGCTGATGCTGCTTTGGCCTTGGATTCTAAATGGAGCATTAAAAAATACAGGTGGAGAAGAGGAAGAAGGAAATCTGAAATTTCTAATTTGAAAACTTCAAACATTATTGATGACACTTACCATTTTGAGGGAGAGCACTTGCACCTTCCTCCTAGGATCACTAGGAGGGGTGCTTTTGGTCAACATGTTTAACATCTTAGTGTGGAACATTAGGATAGTGGCGGACCCCCACTACCTTAATCGTTTAAATATTTAGGCAAGGTCCATAAGCCTGATATTTTTGCAATTTTGGAGCCACTGGTGTCTGTCCATAAGGATGATATTACTAAAAAATTCAAAAAATATCTGCACTATAGTAATCAAAACAATAAAATCTGGATTTTTTGGAGGAAGGAAATTAAATAAACATCATTGATGATGATTTGCAATGTGTTCTTGTTCATTTTACGTTGGAGGAGTTTCATGGTTGGGCTACTTTTATTTATGCCAGCTCCTTATTACAGGATAAATTGTTTCTTTGGCAACAATTTATACACATGGGTGCTTCTATTGCTAATAACTGGTTTGTTGGAGGTGATCTTAATATGGTCATGTTCCCTTCGGAGAAAAGGGTTGGAGCTAAAGCTGATACTAATCTTATCAATCGGTTCTGCGAGCATATTGCTGATGCTGGGCTTTTTGATTTGGGTTTCGGGTTTCTCGGGTTCTCCTTACACTTGGAGGAGAGGTCTGCTTATGCAGAGGCTTGACAGATTTCTGTGCAGCTCCTCTTTCTGGATTATTATAATATCATTCATGACAGCTTCTTAATCATGCTGCTTCTGATCATAATTCTATTTTGCTTAGCTTGACTTTTCATTCTAAACCTGCTCCCTCTCATTTTAAACTTTTCAATGTCTGGACCTCTCATCCTACCTTTCTGAATCTGGTTAAACATGCTTGGAGTACTGGGTTGTGTGGCAGCCCATAGTTTATTTTGTGGCAATTACATAAAAAAATGACTTCTCTTTTGAAGAAGTGGAATTTTGATGTGTTTAATGTCCACTCCAGAGTTTTGAAGGCCCAACAGGAGGTGGATACACTGGTATCAGAGGTTATCTGCACTCCTCCCCTTGTTGAAAATGTGGCTCAGGTTCACCATAAACTCTTAGAGGAAATCACTATTGAGGAAGATTTCTTATGGCAGAAAGTCGGTGACACTTCCTGTGACACTTACTTTAGCAATGGTGATCGAAATACTAAATATTTCCACGCTACTTTCAAGCATAGAAGGAACATTGATGCTATTCTTAAGATTGTCACATCTGAGGGTGTTGTCCTTACTAATATTGATCAAATTGGCTCCGATGCTGCGGAATACTTTGCTTTTCTTTATGATGATGTGGTTAAGGTCACTGCAATTGATCCTGAGCTGTTTGATGCAAATAGAGATTTGGTATCGTCCTCCCTTTGTCTGACCCTCCTTCGGAGATGGAAATTCTCACCACTCTCAAAGAAATCCATTCTTAAAACGCTTCTGGCCCTGATGGTTTTACTTCTGCTTTCTATATTTCTTGTAGGGACATCATTAAGAATGAGGTAATTCTAGTCATTCAAAGTTTTTTCAAGGAGAAGATCCTGGTAAGTATTTTACTGCTGTCCTGATTGTGCTTATCCTTAAATCCACTGATAAACTGCACTGGAAGAATTTAAGACCTATCTCCCTACTTCTGTGGTTTCTAAGATCATAAGTAAATTGATTGTGGCCCGTTTACAGCCTCACCTTTCCTCCCTCATTTCTCCACATCAATCGGCTTTTGTTAAGGGCCATGATATTTTAGATAATTTTTTGTTAGCCCAAGAAATTATTGAAGATCTTGATAAAAATGCAGGGGTGGAAATGTAGTTATAAAATTGGATATCAAAAAGGCCTTTGATACAATAAGCTGGGATTTCATTATCAATGTCTTGCTGGCCAGAGGTTTCAGTTATAGCTTTTGCATGCTAATTAAAAGATGGTTGTCCAATAACCATTATAGTGTGCTTGTTAATGGTAGTTCTTATGATTTTTTCTCTGCTAAAACGGGTATTAAACAGGGGGACCCTCTCTCCCTTATTATTTTCATCATTGCCTTTGACTACTTATATAGATTACTCAATCGTTTTCAATTGCTCTACCCTCATACACAATTCTCTCATAAGGCTAAAACTATGGTCTCCCATCTTATGCTGATGATGTTATTATCTTTGCAAATGCATCCAAATTTGCTATCAAAAAATTAATGACGCTACTAAATGATTTCCAGAATTTTTCTGGTTTGGCTTTTAACTGTGACAAATGTCAGCTGTTTTTTGACAAACTTGTTAAAAACTATATTGCTAATTGGGGAGCTTCTTTCACTCGTTATCATCACGCCTCCCTCCTTTCAAAGTATCTTGGGGTAAATCTGATTAAGAGAAGGAAAAAGCAGATTCAAAAGGATGATGTCATTGACAAAATTAATCATAGGATAAATGATTGGAGGAATGTCTTCCTTTCTACTGGGGGTAGGATTACTTTGCTTTCTAGTGTGCTTCAAAGTATTCTTCTCTATGCATTACAGGTGTTCAACCCGAAGAAGAGTGCCATTAAAGTCATGGAGAGGCGTTTTAATAAATTCCTATGGGTTGGGAGTGGTGCTAAGAAAATTTGGGTTTCATGACATAAGATGTGTAAACTCAAAAAAGCTGGGGGCTTTGGTTTCAAAGCTTTACAACATACTGTTGAAGTTAATCTTTGCAAGCTTTGGTTTAAATTTAAAGAGGGCTCTTCTCTCTGGGCCTCTTTTATGCATAAAAAATACTGTGTCACTTCCCACCCTTCCCATGTTTTGCGGAAGGTAGGTGACTCTAGGATCTGGAAGGCCATTCTGAATGCCAGATCCACTGCTAGGGATTTTATGTTTTGAGATATTAGTGCTGGAAACATCTCTTTCTGGAATGATAATTGGGGATGATAATTGGGGAATGCCTGCCTTCCCTTTCTGAGCACACTCATCCATCTCATACAACCAATATGCTTGTTTCTGATCTCTTTTCTCAAGGAAGTTGGGATTTCACTAAGCTATGGTCTCTGGTGGGGGAGCTGAATGCTAATCATATATCTAATATTCCTACTACCCCCTTCCCGCAGGGATTATTCTGTTTGGAAGAAGTTTTCTTCACAGTCGGTTTGTAAATTGATCTATGACACTTGACACTCTCATCCAGATTGGTTTTGGGGAAATTGGATTTGGCATAAACTGTTTACTCCCTTTATCTCCTTCCTCTGGCGTTTTATTTTTAACTTGACTCAAATATCCACCATATTTAAACTATATTAACAAATATGTCATTCTAGCAATCAAATCAACAAATTAGTTTGAAAATTCAATCAAGTGGATCCTGTAAAAAAATAAAAACAATATAATAAAATTGCTCTAGCTAAAGCTAGCTGAACACAAAGAAAAAATAAAAGGGGCACTTAGAAAAACGTTGCAAACAATCAAGGCAAAAAGATAACGACAATATGTATTCACATATGTAGTTGTAAACATAAATAAAAACATAATCAAATGCAATAAAGAAATCATTTATGTACATAGAACACTAAAAGCAAATAATAAGCATGTACTAACTGCTCACTTGCAGTATCTACTGTTGTGAAAACAGCTTGCATGCGATGAGTTATATAAACTCAAAATAATAACAAAGGTGCATATATCTAAAAGTAAAGGTGAACAAAAGATTTCTTTTCTTACATTCGTATAGCACTTATGTGATGTAAGCAGAAAGGCATTCATAGAAAGGCATTCATATCTCTAACCTAACAAAAAAAAAAAAAGAATTACTTTTAGAGTCAAAAGGTACATAATAAGAGACTTAAAAGGCATATAATAAGAGATCACTTGCCTAAGCACTATAGCTCAAAATATTTTCTTGCTTAGTAGTTGAAATTTTTTCCCATCGAGCCAGTCTGAAGAGGCTTTGATCAGAAGAGCTATGTGCAACCACCCTAAAAATATGAACTATGTTGAGATTCAAAATTATATATGTAACAATAACAGTTTCAAATTATGTTGAGATTCTAAATTATAAATATTTTTACTTTGCTATTAGTGAATGTTGAATTTATTGATTCATTTCATGTTACCTTTACCCGGCGATTGCTCACTCTATAGGAAATAAATGGGATATCTTGAGGTTGGTTGGATTTTGATTGTGAAGATGATCACTGCAGTGTCAAAGGAAGCCGAATCTTTATCATTTTAATTCAAAATCTTTTTTTTTTCCATATCTGAACTCATTATATTATAGTTATAATCTCTTATGTAATTCAACCTTTCTTTACTCTGCATTTGATTTCACGTTCCAACACCTCCATTAATTCCTGTAACATAATTTATGCTATATTTGTGTTAGGGGGATTAACATAAGTGCAACTCTCTCTTTTTACTCGCCTCTGCTTCTTCTTGCTTATTACCTAATGTTCCTCAACCCTAAGAATTGTTTTAACACATTTTCATTAAAAAAATTATATGAATTAATGATTTACCTTCTTATTAACAGCCTTTAGAAATGTGGTTGTAGCAAATGAAGACAATCTTTTTGCAAATCATTTAGCTTTCTTAAATATTAAAGGGTAGAACAGTATTGAAAGAAAGTCCTTGTGACTGCCAGCAGAACCTGCACCAATATGTACCTGAATCATAAAGATTTTGGCAAAATGAAAGCCGAGGAGGGTTGTCAGTAACTACAGTGCAGGATCAGGGAGGTCAGATGATCCAGATTGAGCTAGGTCTGATCACGCTCCTACGAAGATTGGGTAGTTAAGACCAATTTCAGCGATCTAAGAGAGGAAGAAACCGAAACTGGGTGGTGATCGGGGTGATCGGCGCCAATGTCAGAGACGAGATGATCTGGTAGAAACGAAGAAGGATCATTAAAAAGACAAATTATAGAGGTGAAAATCAACCAAAATTAATTTCCAGCTCTTGGCGAGTACCTGTCATTTAAGATCAACTAGTTCATTGAAGAAATCCCTAAACAAAGCACGAAGTGTGTCAACTTTGGGGAAAAGCGGAGCAGGGCAAGGAGAAAAGTGTGACCATCAGCTTTTCGTAAATGGAGCAGGATCGGAAGGCGGATCAATATAAGTAGAAACCATTTCGGTTTGACCTCCAGGTTCTTAGTGAATCGTTAAGTGAGATATTATTTTTGCTCGCTTTGCATATTATGACAGAGTTCAAATGATGTTCGAACGGAATGCTGCACGGGTAAAATAAAATTTAGAGGTGTTGAATATGTAAATATGAAGGTTTTATGTGCTATGCCCGTAAATCTCCCTTTAAAAGATGCCTCAATTTTGTTTGATCTTTACAGCATGCGTTTTTGGATTGAACACATAGCTATCTATCAAACTACTTTTCATGCACAGATGTGCTCAATCGCTCAACAAACTGCTTGTTGTTCACATGGCTTCCTATGCTCATTCATTGCCTCGCTTGGCACAATTTCGCTAAATCTTTTGTGTCGCTTGCTTCAGTCCTGCTTATGTGTTGACACCTACTCACGGTCACCGATCGTGATTTCTACTTAGCTTCCTGCTCTGATTGACACAAATCCCTTGCACGTAATAGTGCCACACTTACACAGAGTTGTTGCCCTCATCTCTTCTCCGGATCCATGCTTGAGATGCTCGCATGCTCGATTACTAGCATTGCTGTCTTCTTTTGACAATGATGACGCTTTGTCTAGATTGTCCCGAAAAGTTTGCCTGCCCCTTCTTTCTCTTTGCTTTCTTCTCACACTAAGGTAAGCACTCACTCCTCTCTTTCATTTCTTGATTAGTTTCTCTATTTGCTTTGAATGAGATACCTTCTTAAAACAAAACCATCTAGGCGTTGCTCCCTTTGAACCTACGCTGACCCATAAATATTCTCTTATTTTATTATTTTTTTATTTTTTTCTATTGTGACACATACAACCTAAATGAACTGGAATTTCCCGCTACAGGGGTCTGCCAGGATGGAAGCCTGTCCTGGTTCGATGCTGCAATCCGCGGTATAGCGGGAGTTCCTGCGTCAAATAACTTAGTTATTTTGTTTCATGCCAATGAGCAAAACACTGCATGAAAAATTGTCTGCCTTGATGCAATTCGCAATTGAATGACTTTTTGTGGGGACATAATTTTCGTTTGCTTAATGATCAGCTTCTGCTTCTGGTTGGGGTCGATATGATGATGCTGCTGTAGTAAAGGTATCTTCTGTACACTCTTATTAGTTTTCTTTTTAGCTTATTTTTCTTGTTCTGCTTGATATTCTATCATTTGATGTTGATCAAATTTTTGGTGTTCATCTTTATCATCTCTTTTTTTGTGTATGTTATGTTTGTTCTAATGTTTGAACATCAGCATTATCTTAATCATCTACACTAAATAGTCCAGAAAGTTGATATTTTTTTTTACTTTTTTTTATTAGTTGCTGGAGAGGTTAAATTATTATTATTATTATTATTTTCAAAGGAAAGCTTGCTGAACTTTCTGTTTGGATTCATGTGAACATTTATTAGCTGTTTGTCCACTCTTCATTTGAGCTTTTATAGCTATCGTAATATACATATTGCATGTATTATCTTGCTTAGTAGGCTCAACGACATAACTGATATACTAAGAAGTTTTTTCTGTAAAACCATGGTAGGATGCCTGCGTAGAATCAAAGCTCTGGTTGCTCTAAAATAAGCATGAACCTGCTGATTATCACAGACGATTAACTGGTGCGTGAAGTAGAAAAGATAACATTTTGTAAACATACTGAAAAGCTGATATGTGATGATGATGTTTGGTGGAAACTAGTTTTTTACTTAATGAATGAAACTACTTTTCATCTAAATAGAGATCCTTGCAAGCTCTTTGAAGAATACTGGGAACTGAAGTAGGCAAATAATCATGCAGTAGCCTGGCAGCTAACTTGGTTCAGTTTTTGGTGGGTTTGGGGCCAACTCCTGTCTTGTTAGAGATCTATGTTTGATCCGAGCATTGGCTTAGATGTTGTGCTTGAGCTTAGTGATTGAAGTAAACCTAAGAGAAGTATTAGGGATGGGATCACCTGACGTAGATCTTGGCTCAGTGCTTGTGTTGGGAAATGGATAAAAAAAGGTAAGTTGGTTAAAATCTTGGAATGCAATGAGGTGGTTGTTACAACAATGGGCATGAAATTAGCTCAATGTGGTACTGGTTGTTAATGTCTATCGAGAAATAAAGGGTTGAGTGAGATTCGATGGCTGTCAACAGGTCTGCTGAATTTTTCCTCATGAGGAGATGGATGTTATAGTCAAGGACAGTATGAGGTAACTGTTGGGAGAGCAGCTAGTGCGTTGAAAAGGATCAAAACTCTTCACAGTCAAATAAATGGCTTGTTGGAGATGGTGCTAAGCTTATGAACTTCGCAATGGAGATGTGAATCCTCATGTGGCTGTAGAAGATTAAACTTTTTGGAAGAAGATTGTGGAGAAAGAACTCCAGTAGGCTGCTGCTAAACAACTGGAGTAAATATGGTGATGGTTGCTGGAGATGAGGATGAGGGGCAAGTGAAGAGATGACTCGCCGTGGAGGATAGAGTGATGTATGACACATTTCAAGGTATAGGTTTCCTTGCTGCAACTAATACAAAGTTGAGGAAAACTGGGTATGCAATTTCATCTTACAAATATTATGATGATGATGATGATGATGCAATTCAAATTAATGCAAAATTTAAAATGCAAAAAGTTTGCAAGGAAACTTGATATCTTTCTCAAACTATTTGTTGTTGCTAGCAATGAAATCTAATGAAACAAAGAAATCCAAATTTGCACAAAAAACACTAGAAAGGCTTTTGAAGATCTCAAACTATTGGGACATTGGAAGGTTGGTCTCTTTGATGGGAGACATGTGATGATACAATTATCCAAAGTAGAGGAATATGTCAAAATATTTTTCAAGAAGTATATGACAATTGATGAGAAATTTATGAAATTGCTCAAGGGGTCTCCTGAATTCGATCCTAGCCAAGAACCCTTTATAGTTTCAATCTGGTTTAAACTACCCGGCCTAAAGTTGCACTACATTAATCAACAAGTCCTTTATTCTATTGGAGCTGCATTAGGGAAACCTATGAAATTGGACATACCCACATTCAACTTATCTAGGCCTTCGGTTGCAAGAATTCTTATTGAAAGGGATATCACCCTCCCTGATGTGGAAGAAATATGGCTTGGTGCTGCCAATACGTGCTGCGCACAATGGGTATTGGCAGTCAATTGTCGCAGAACAAATATCCTATTACTTTAATAACTGTAAACTGATTGGGCACACACCTGCCAAATGTTTCAGGCTTCATCCGCATTTGAGATCCAACCTTCCCGTGCATTTGGATTTTGCAGTTCCTAATAACATCACCCAAGCGGAGGAAAATATAACAGAAACTGAAGTTCATCCAAAAATGTTGAATGAAAATTTGTCTCATCGGGATATTCCTCACCAACCGGATTTGCAGCTACTTCCCACTGTTGTTGAGACAGTTCTTCCTCGTATCATAAATACTACAAATTTGGTTGTAGCAAATGCTAGCCGATGTGTTTTTGGAAACCACCTATTTCGAGAGAAGAGAGTAATTAAGCCCTGGAGGAGCGCCATGATCAAGATGTGCTACAGGCTGAGATTGCTTAGCAATTTACGGATCAACAAACCCCCCAGGGTGAGCTTTCCATCGAAGGTTCACAAATAGATAAGATGGGACAAACACTGGTAGATGAATGACAAGTTTACAAATCTCGGAAGAAGAAAAAAAAGATACTAGAACTCCGGTATTTTCAGGATGATTGTTTGATAGTTTCGAGCGGAGGCCTACATCTCAGTTTGGTGTTGGACTCCTCTCTAGAACTAGGGGTAGGGGAAGTGGTAAATCCTCCCACCATGAATAAGAGTATTTCAGGTTTTTTGGGGTATACGAGTATTTTAAAGTTTCTTTTTGAGCGAGTTGTATTCCCTGTGAGTGAGCTCTTTGTACCCACCCACGCACTAAAACCTTTGTATCTTCTCTTTTTCATTAATGAATTTACCTTCTATAATATATATATATATATATATATATATTCTAAAAAAGATGTCTGTTGCGGTCGAGAGCTCTGCTAGGGCTTCCAATGGCGATTTTGGTCGCACTTGATTTTTTTTGCTCGAAGGAGTGGCTCGTAACTTGTTTCGTCAACTCTCGCTCCGTCGCTAGCGTCTGCGTCGTCGTCGACGTCTCGTGTTTTCATCGCAGGTATGTCTCCTGCGTCGCTCGTCTGCGATTCAGTTTCGACGCTGCACCTTGTCGACGCTTAAAAGGGGAAAAAGTTAATGTTTGGGGGGTCGCCCGTAAGAAGCTGTCGGCAGCCGGAATCGAAATCCCGTTGCCCGCTTCGGAAGGACTTTTTAATTTACGTATATACATATAATTTTAGAAAAATATGAAATCAAACTGACCTCATATTTTTCACAGTTTAAATGAAAGAGCATTCTACCTCAAATCCTGTATCTATCCCGAGGGATAAACACAAGACTCGAGGAAGAGACTCGATCAAATAAACTAAGAAATATATGACACATGTTTGGTCTGCGAAGCCGTTTTATTTGTCGACAAGTTCTCCTATTTAATACAAAGAATTAAATAGGGTTTATTTTAGGTTGGGTTCGGAAAAGCTTCCTATAAGGGCAAGCCCCTATAGTTAATTACATCTTAAATGACCGAAGTCACCTAAGAAAACTCTCGATAAAAATCAGGGGATAATGTCTTCAAAGAGGTTCAGACACCAATTTTT
>NW_018164953.1:1515323-1515885 GCF_001263595.1 Phalaenopsis equestris | reverse complement strand
CAAATTTTGTTTTATGAGGAAGAATGTATTTTATATTTTGAAATAGATTTTTGGCAATTTTTATTGTCCACAAGACGATTACGCTGTCAGGCATAGGGTCGCCGACCGACTGAGGAGGCTCGAGCCAACTCCCGCTAGACTTATGTCGGTAAAGGATATCATATCCTATTATTCATCAAATGCATGGATCTTGATGTTATAGGATATGACATCTTTTTGCTCTAACTTCGGTGTGTCTTTATCATCAGTACCTTACGCCCCAAAATGACTACTTGCGAACGTATAGCAAAAGGTTATACATGGACACTTATGCATCGGACATAAGCATCGAAAAACCGAACCAAGAAGCAAGGAAAGAAAAAAAACAAAAATGAGGTGAGAGAGAGGAGACACTGATCCATCTAAAACACCGAAGAAGGAGACTGGATCAGTTCTCAAAAACTCCTATACCGAAAAGACCTGGAAAAGTAGGGCCCAAGGTCTTTCCTGACAAACATAAAACATCCCTTCGCGCTGATTCTCCAAACCCCAATGACGTAGGACTAATCAAATCGACCAAATG
>NW_018164953.1:1491045-1512424 GCF_001263595.1 Phalaenopsis equestris | reverse complement strand
AGAAGGCCACCCTACGACTCTGAAAGGTCCTATAGGAATTCATTTTGGGGTTCCTCATGTCGGTTTCATCCTTCTAAGTGTTAGAAGTCGATACCGCACACGCGAAACCTCCAAAAGAGGACGGAAATAAGTCGAACTAAAACGAGGCGGGCACCACTTCTAAGGTTCTAAGATAGTCGCAGGAAGACCCCTAAGGCTAGATCCTAACTCCTACGAGGAATACTAGACCTCACGAAAATTGAGGTCAACACACCTTGCTTCTGCGTCTGCGCCTGATAGTTACGTTTTCTTTTCTTTCGACAACGCTGCTTCTTCTGTTGCGGCTGCGCTCGAAAATTTCTCTTACTGGTCGACACTCTTACTCTGCGTTCGGGCAGGTGAACGTCGACGACTCTCCTTATTCTCATGACGCTTCCTTCTTCTTTGGTTGAACTGGACAAAACCTCCTTTGCACACGTGGTGGGTAACCCTCAGATGGAGTCCACGGTGGTCTTCCCCTCAAGCTATAAGGATTGTCGCGGTGTACAGATGATTGCCCTTTTATTAAGAAGGGAAGTAAGAAAAGTTGGAAAACATCAATCTTCTTCTCTGATTAAGAAATTTCAACCCTGACGGACAAATTCAAGTTTGCTTTTATTGAGTGGAAAGTGAGAATCATGGATAGGAAACATGTGTTGATTTAACTGACCGTGGTTGAAGATTACACCCGGATTTTCTCCAAAAAATATCTTAATATCCCAGAAAAATCATTAAAGTTACTCAAGTGGCTCCTGATTTTGACCCAAACCTTAAATCTTACACTGTACCGGTATGGTTTAGTCTACCTGGTCTCAAGCTGCACTTTTTTCTTCATTAGGTTCTCTACTCTATTGGGGCCATTCTTGGGACTATATGAAGCTAAATCTACCCACTTTCAATCTAACCAGACATCCTATGGTGAGAATACTTGTGGAAGGGATATTACTTTACCTGATGTTACTGAAGCCTGGTTGAGCACAACTCATAATGTATGTTGGCAACAAATTGTCATGGAACACAGACCTTCATTTGTACCCACTGTAAGATGTTTGGGCATATTTTTGTTAAATGCCACAAGTTCCACCCTAATTTGAAATCCAAGGTTCAAGTAAGGTTCAAGTGAATAAGGTGAATAAGGAAGGGTCTAACCCCACTGCTCTGGACATTTTAGTTCCACCTGGGGAGGATACTACCAGACAGGAGGTGACTGTTGCCCCTGTAGACCCCCTATGATACTGCTGCTACTGTTACTGAGATTGATGTGATGTTGGCACCTTCAAACCTCATAGAAAACAATACTGAAGGACTATTACCTACAAATGATAGTGTTCAGACTGATAATCAGGAGAAACTCACAGCTCTCCTTCTTCATGAAGTATCCGATGTAGATGCAACTCATACTTCACATATACCAAAACCTATTGTGGGTACTAGGTTGGTAATCCTGCTGCTACAACTCTACCACCTCATCAGACTATTCTTTGGATGACGAATGACGGGTTTACACTTCCAGGAGGAAGAAGAAGAATGAAGATCTACTTGAGCTCAGGAGTCTAATAGATGATACTTTGGTTACTTCGGGTAATGGTACACACTTTCTAACTTGTTAGCTAGATCCCTTCCGAGAACCAGTGCCAGATGCAAAACCAGATTGGGATGACCCTCACTTTTCTCAGCACCCTAGTGGTTTTGGGTTTCTTTTTATTTTTATATGTATCCTTTTTGACTTTTTTGTATGTTGTACCATGTGGGTTGTGTGCTTATTTTTGGGTCTACTCATACAACCTATCTGTATCTTTTCTTTTTAATGAATTAGCCCTTGGGCTTTTTTTAATATATATATATATATAATAATAATAATAATAATAATTATTATTATTATTATTATTATTATTATTATTATTACTAGGAGTTTCAAAACACAAGGGTTGGTTCAAAAGGGAACATCCCTCACGGTTTCTATAAAAGAGATGAACTTCTTTTGAACATAATATGAGAATGAAAGATAGAGACAAGGGAGCAGGCGAAGGAGAAGGGAAGATAACACTGCTTGCGTGCGCAGAGGTTTTCACACCCATACTAAAGACGTTGTGTGTGGAGACGACGCAAAGAGCTATGCTATTGTTTGCGAAGCCTGGAAGAAGGTTTGAAAAGTCATATGTTGACGCCGAAGTCGAGTGAGAAGACCAAACGTGTGCACTTGAGACGAGGTAAGTGACACAGTGGGAGCCTCATGTGCGTTAAGAGAAGCAACATCATGTGCGAAGCAGTAGAGGATTTGTGCAAGAGAGGGGAGCCCATGCCCAAGCCAAACGAAAGAGGTATGTCGTGCAGTGTGGTTTGTGCGAACGAACGGAGACTTTGGTGTTGTGTACTTGGTGCAGTGCTTCGTTTGAAGAAAGGAAGAAGAGGTTGTGTCCTAGCCAATCGAAGAAAAAGGGATAGCGGTTCTACTTGCCGGAGTAAGAGGCTTGCACGTGGCAGATTAAATCAGACAATGAAAGTAGGTAAGACCAGGGTTTATGTTTTAAATTAATGTGTTAATAATAATTGTAAATAATATTAGTAAAAATTAACAAATATAATTAAGTAAGCAAGATAGTAAAATTAGATAATTATAAATAATTTTTTAATTTTGGTATAAGTTTAACTTGTACAATAAACGAGATTTTATGACCAACACATATATGAACTTTTGTTTGATTTAATTATTTCTCTTAAATTATTTATGAAATTCTTAAATTTATTTTCCTTGTCTAGATTTATTGTTTATAAACTAGAAAGATTATATGTTTTTTTAGTGATATAGAAGATAGATTTATTATTTTGGCATTCTTATTAACCACAAATGTTAGGTGTTGAAAATCTTTTTATGTCGAAGATAAGTATTCACTTTAGCAAAGTTCTACTTCTTTAATCATAATAGAGGTTAATCATAGATAAATTAGATTCAAAACTTTAATCCATTGACTTAATTATTAAAGAGAGCAATGAATACAAATACGTAATAATAATAATAATAGTAATAATTGAAGAATAATTCAATTAGCAAAGATTTGGTTGAATTTTAACAATTTGATATTATGTTCTATAAGTTCTTAATATCGACATAAATGTTATCATGACGTCAAGCTGATTGTTGAATGATTGGAAATCTAACATGACAACTGAGGTGAATAATTTTATTTTTAAATTACAATAATTTTTCTTACTTCTGAATGTAATCATGTTTTAAAATATTGACATTTATGCTTTGTACAGTGAGATTTAAACAACTAAATCTTCATATTGTTTAACTTTGCTGCATAAATAGTTGCATTTTAGTTTTTCTAGGAAGACATCTGAGTATTTCATGACTTTTAGATTATGGTAGATGTGCATTTATTGATTGGTAAATAAAAAAAAAATGTTATAATGAATGAAATTAAAATGTTTTATGCATGAATGCTTGCATGCTAAAAGGAGTTTAGCCCCTTATGATATTGGCAAGAGAAGTCGTTGTACCCGCGCGCGTATATAATTTTTCTGCCATTTTTGACAATTATAAAATTTTGATCACCAATCTCTCTGCTGACGGGAGAGTATTTTACAGGGGTAAGTAGACTCCCTGCTATCTTAGGAAAGTGTGAAACTTAGATCACTAACCGTTATGCTGATGGGAGTGTATCAACCAGGTATGAATAAGTGCATCTTCACCTCAGATAATCGTGTAATTTAGATTATATACCGTTGTGCCGATAAGAAAATATCCGTTAGGGGTGTGTTAGCTTAGGTTTTAACAGTGCTTCTAAGATTGATGCGAAAGATAAGAGTTTGAAGTATACTAAAGTTAAATATTAAATCTTGAGAAAGAAAATAAAAGTTGATGCATATAAAACAATTAAATTTCTTTTATGAGCATATTTAGTTTTTTTCAATGAACATATTTTGATTTCTTTTATGAACAAATATCCTGAATTTATGATTTAAATTACTATATGATTTCTTAGAATATATTAGAAAAAACCAACATGCATATTGTTTAGAAGTGTAATTGCTCCATTGGATTTTCTTAGATTGCTTATTATATTGTTTTAATATTTTTTAGATTTAAGTTTTCAAGTAAAGGGTGATACTAGAAGAGAGGATGTGTACAGAAGACGAGATTAGCAACCGAAAACATAAGCTTTTATTTATTAATTAAATTACCTTTTAGTGGTTTTTTCAATTTTATTTGGATTGTAAACTTTTAGCGATAAAAAATGAATGTAAAAAATTTAAAATTTCACTATCCAACTATCTCTTCCTCCATTGGAAATTTCAATTCCTCAGATCGAGTCATGATAGAAGTGGTATCAGAGTAAAGTTTAAGATTAAATAATGAATTTTATTTAAATAGCTAATGGAATAATTAATAGAAGATTAATGTGAAACTGATAAGATAAAGAATATATCATATAAATATAAACATTATTTTGGGATGTAAATTTTATAAGAGAAGTTTGTAATAACTTATATATATATATATATACACACACACACACACACACAAAATTTTGGAGGAAGGCTTAAGACATATTTTTTTAATGTCCTTTTTCAATGGATGTTTGGAATATTTTGGGTTTACATTTTGGTATCCCCTGGACTCATAGAAGCACTTTAATTACCTATTTATGGGAGTGGAAGACTTATGCCGATGATGAGGGAAGGCGCCTTTCCCTCCCTCTGCTGGTGCTTTGTCTTCTTTGGGCCGCCAGAAACAACCATAAATACATCCCCTCCCCCCAACTGCCGTTATTACTACTTCCTATATTCTGGCTTATTACTCTAAGGCCCTAAGGGCCTCTGCTAATGTTGCTCCCTTTGGTATGAGAGGTAGGCCTCCTCGTTTAGTCAGATGGACGCCCCCTACTCTTGGCTGGGTGAAGTTAATGTCGATGGTAGCTGGAATGAGCTTTCTGCTGCTGTTGGTGGCCTCTTTAGAAATTCTGAGGGCATTTTTTAGGCTATTTACTTCTCCTATTGCCGCTGATACTCCCTTGGCTACGGAATATTGGGGGGTATATCTTGCTTTAAAACTGTCATATGCTTTAAATTTTCATACTGTTATTGTTGAAACAGACTCAAAATTACTTTATGAGATGTTATTGGGTGTCTCTTCACCTCTCTGGGACATTATTTGTACCCTCAAACGTATTTAAGCTTTAATAGCGAATAATCACCTGACTGTTAGTTGGAGTTCCATTCACAGTGAAGGTAACTCCCCTGCCGATTGGTTAACCAGGCAAGCAGGGGGAGTGTGCACTGTTGGTTTATCCCCCTACACCTCTCCGGCTTTTACTTATTGGGGACTCATTAAATTTGTCATATGTTAGAACTTAGAAAATTTTTATGCACAGCTCTCTGACTTGGTTTTTCTGCTTTCATCTCTATGTTTTGTCTGCACCCTCCTTTTGCTGCTCTATGTTCTGGCAGATCAGATCGCCTTCTTTGCTTCTATGCTGGACTTTTTTGCTTGTGGATCAGTTTTCCTGGTGGTAGAACCGTTGGCTTGGAGCGTTCTATCTGGTGTTTTGTTTGCTTGGGGAGATTTGGAGTTTTATCTGATGCTAGATTTTGTTTTTTTTCTAATGTTTTAGCTTTTTTTTTTGTACATTTGCACGAGTATACTTGTTTTGGGTTTGGTTTTTTTGGCTTGGTATAATTGTATTTTTCGGGTTTGATTTGGTGTGGGTTGTACTGTGGGAGGTGAAACCCCTAGGGGTGAGTGTTTTCAATGTATTTTTTTGGATTTTTAGACGTACATTTTCTTTATACTAACATGTAGGGAGTCAATATATATATATATATATATATATATTGTGCCACTACCTACATGATGTCGGCAGCGGGGCGGGCTCTGCTAGGGTATCGCCCGATGGCGATTCCCAGTGGTGAATCTTCGACTTCTCTCCGTCGTCTCCCACGATGATGACTTCACGCGCTCGCATCTCTCAGTTGACGACGCTCGCTCACAGTCGTCTCTCCACTCGATGACGCTCACTCTCGTCGTCTCTTTCGTAGTCGATGACGCTCGTCGTTCGCATGTCGTCTCCTAACATGACGCGGCTCGTGTCGTCTGTCCTCAGCCTTAGTCGACGACCCGCCTGTCGCCCTGCCCAACAGACAGTTTCTTCGAACTCTCCTCCCTCCCGTCTCGCGCGCGCCTCGCAAAGCCGCTCAAATCTGATGTGGTCATCTTGCCTGTGGAGATGGTCTCGGCGCTCCGTTCCTATGCTACTGCCCTTCCCGACGACTTTCATATTCCTATTCGTGCCCCTCTTTCAGGTTCAGAGCCTGGTTTTGGTATCGGTAAGTCCTGCAATGTTTCACAATCTTTCCACGAGCCTCTTGAAAGTGGTGGTTATCACACTTTCATTAAAAAAATTGGTAAAAAGTTGAGAAGTCTGCTCTTTTTATCACTATGGTTGAAACCAATACTCTTGCGTCTTCTTGTCATTTTGCTATAATGGGGAAGTTCCTTTATGGTCACCCAAAACTTGAAATCATTAGGAAAGATTTTGATGCTATGAAGCTATTGGGCATTTGGAATATTGACTTACTTGATGACCGACATATACTTATTCAGTTATCTCACAATGCGGATTACACTCGTATTTTTTCTTGTAAAGTTATCAAGATCGATACCCATTTTATGAAAATTCTGAAGTTGACTGTCAATTTTGATATAAAAGCAGAGTCCCCTATCATTCCTGTTTGAATAAAGTTTTCGGACTTAAAATTACATCTGTTCAACTTGGAAATTCTCTACTCCTTAACAACTGCTTACGACAAGCCTCTTAAGGTTGATAGTCTAACACTTACTGTCCCTAGACCTTCTGTGGTTTGTGTGTTAGTTGAGAGAGATATCACTCAACCAGCTCCGGATGAGGTATGGATTGGAACCACTCGCAACGGGTATTGACAAAAAGTTGAAATTGATCCTCACCCTCTTTATTGCTCTCATTGTAGTACTATGTTTGTCCACAAGTCTACTATCAATTATCGCTTGCATCCTCTTGTAAGGCCCGATGTCGCTAAAGATCAGCCACCTACCATCCATGCTGAGGTGCAACTCGACCCTCTTTCCAACAACGCAGTTCCTGATGAAGAACACCATACCCAAATCGTTCTACCTCTGGATGCTCCTGCTTTTGAACACTCTATTCCAGCGGCTGGTTTGGAGCATGATACTTTGGAGTCCCATGAAACATCTTCCCATACTACAAGTATAGATCCAAACGTGTTTATACCACTCACTGTTATTCAAGAAGCCTAAGTTGCATGCCAAGACACACGAGAGTGCTCCTTTGATCTAATAAAAGATTAGTTGGTACAACAAGTAGTTTTGCTTCTAATGTTCAACAACCTACACATGTTCGACACACTTTAGACTACTCCACTGATCAGGTGTGTCAGTTTTTGGATGAGGAATGACATGTCTATTCCAGCATAAAGAAGAAAAATGGAGGCCGACTCGAGCTCAGGAACTTATTGGGTGATACATTGGTTTCTGCTAGCAATAACACTCCAATTTGTTAGCTGACTCCTTTCTTAGAACTAGAGACAGAGACAGAACAAAATCAGGTTGATCTCTAGTTACATGATACTACGTGTTTTTACACTTTTGGTTTTTTCTGGAATCTCATTTATTTTTTTGTATTTTTTTTTTGGAACCATTTGCACTTGGTGGCTATAGTGTGGGTAGGCTACCATGCTTGGGCCCTCTCACACAATCTATCTGTATTCTTCTTTTTTTTAATATATTTGCCATTAGGCTTTCTATATATATATATATATGACGTTGTTTTTCTTCCAGCTCGGCTCTGCTAGGGTTTCGTCTCATGGCGTACCCTAACAACTGTTACGGCTTTGCTGCTTCTTCTCCGGCGTCTTCGCACCTGATTTCGTTTCGTCTCCCCGTCTTTCGGTCTCGCGAGTTTTTCTCGGCTCTAAGACGCGGCTCGTATCCTGTCTTCCCGTCTTGCGAGCTTTCCTGGCTCGGGAGTTCTCGACTTTGCAGCTCCTCTGTGGCTCGTCTTTCCGTCTCGCGGGTACAGCTCGCAATTTCTACTGCTGCTCGTC
Source organism: Phalaenopsis equestris (assembly GCF_001263595.1). Taxonomy (NCBI): domain Eukaryota; kingdom Viridiplantae; phylum Streptophyta; class Magnoliopsida; order Asparagales; family Orchidaceae; genus Phalaenopsis; species Phalaenopsis equestris. The sequence goes on along the minus strand of NW_018164953.1, from coordinate 1,504,303 downwards.
CCGTCTTACAGCGCGTTCTCCTTTTCAGCTTCGGCTATTTTGATGCGATTTTTTCTGTGTTTATCAGAGCTGTTTTCTTCTCCGTTCTTAACGCCCCACCACTATCTTTGAGGATGGTTTCAGACAGATTGTATGCAGCTGCCCTTGCGGGAGTCCACTCCTCAAGTACACTTAAATCGTCCTCTTTCTCTTATTCATTTGTGGGCGGAGGACATCAAGAAACCTGGTAGGAAGAATGAGAAGTCTGCCATCTTTTTTTCAGAAGTTGAAGGTATTCAACTTGTTTCCTTCTGTCGTTTAAATTTGGTTGTGGAATTTCTATATGGTCATCTCAAAATAGTGATTATTCGCAAGAAATTTGAATTTATGCACCTTGTTGGAGAGTGAAAAATTGGACTATTAGATTAGAAACACATTTTTATTCAAATTAATAATGAAGAAGATTACACACGCTTATTTGCTAGAAAGACAATCTGGATTGATAACAGAGCAATGAAGATTCTGAAATGGTCTGTGGATTTTGACCCACAGACAGAACCGCCAATCATTCCGGTTTGGGTTTGCGTCCCTAGTCTGAAATTTCATTATTTTTCTCAAAAAGTATTATACTCTATTGCCTCAGCTTATGGTAAGCCACTCGAAACGGACATTCCTACTTTTAATCTTTCCCGTCAATCTGAAGCCAGAGTACTTGTTGAAAGAGATATTACTTCTTCATCTTCTGAGGAAATCTGGTTGGGCACACAACACCATGGATATTGGCGGAAGGTATAGATTGAGTCTTTTCCTTCGTATTGTTCAAACTGTCGTATGTTCAGCCACTTCAGTTCTCAATGTCATCATCTACGTCGTCACTACAGACCAAAAAAGCAAAGCGCTTCGCTAGAGAGTGATTTCATCTCCTCCTGATCAGCTCCAAGTTATTGACACTATTAATCATCAAAAGGATACACTTTGAGCCACCTATCGTGGAGGTGAGGGAGATTCTTCAGACTCCGCCTGCCCTATAACCTATCACTGATATTATGTGGAAATACTTCTGCTGCTTCACTACCGCCTCATCAGATCCATAAAGATGTCAATGTTACTCAGACTTATGGAGACCATGATGTGCAACGACCTACACATGTTTGACCACTTTTGGACCAATACATTGATCAGATGAGGAATGACATGTATACACATCCAGGAGAAAAAAGAAGAATGAAAACCTACTTCAGCTTAAAAATCTGATCGATAATACTTTGGTTACTTTGGGTAATGGTACACACCTTACCAATTTGTTAGTCGGCTCCCTTCCAAGAACTAGAGGCAGATGGAGGACTAAAGTGAAACGTCCTTAGCACTTTTGCGCTCGTTGGTGGGTTTTTGATTTTTTATCCTTATGTATCTTTGCTTTATTGAGTTTTTGTGTGTGTTGCATTGTATGAGTTGGACATTCTTTTAGACCCTTTCATACAACATATATGTACCTTTTCCTCTTTAATATATTAGGCACTGGGCTTTTTTAAAATATATATATGAACAGGATTTCGAGCATGAGCTCGAGTTTTAAAAAAATATATTAGTTAATCAATCTCAAAGCTCGAATTCTCCAACACCAACATCTACATAAATTGACAACTAAGCGGAAATAGCTCGTTCGATCTTCTACGACTGAGAGAAATCATGTGTCAAGATTGTGGGATTTCTGATGCCGCAATTATGCAGGAAGCTCCTGTATCAGGAGAGCTCCATCCACAAGATATAAGATTAATGATTGAAGGCGCAAAATTTTTTGAGTTTTTCAGAGTGAGAGATACCATGACGCAGGGCTTACTTGCCGCAGGCCTTACCTGTGGTGGAAGGGTTGAACCGACCAGTTCAGTTTGGAGGACTAGGATCAGTCGTCCGATCCAATAGGAAGGGGACTTGCTAGCTGTCGTTCTCCCTTTCCTTTTTTATTCCCTTTCTATTCCATTCCCTTCATATTCTATCTCCGTCATAGTCTAACTACTATTATATACTATATATATGTTTTTTGTTTGCTTTGGGTGAAGTTTTGGTTGTCTCTGATTTCATATTTCCACCTTTGGGGTGTTTCTCCTTTTCTAGGGCTGCAACCGACGACGAGAAGGTGCTCCGGCTATAACTCGCTCGAGGTGGTGGTTATCTCTGCTTGTTTCTCGCTTCATGCTGACGCCCATGTACACCCGCTTCGCCTTTGATTGCAACCATCTTCTCGCCAGCCTCCTCCAACCCTCATAGGCTTGTTGTAACTTACTCCAGCCCCTTCCAGATAGGCTACAAATCTCTCCAACTCTTCTAAGTCTGTCGTACTTCCTTCCATCCCCATTCCAGACCTGTCACAACCCTTTCGAAACCTTTCAGACTCTGCCACAACTGACTCAAACCCTTCCAACTACTGCAACACCCTTCCTAGCCCTCCAGATGCTGCCACATCACCCCAAGCAATCCACACATCTGCTGTCTAGCGGTTTCCACCCTGCTGCTCTCACCCTAGAGTGTCATTTGTGTGTTTTGTGCTGTTTTATTCTTATTTTGAATTCGTCATTATAACCTCTAAATTTCAACTATAACATTTCATTTCTATGGTGGTTTGTGCTAACTTCGGTATCATTTACTATCAGAGTTAGCCCAACCCTAGTTTTATTGTTGTGTTTCCTAGCATATGCCTTACCTCCACAAAGTTTTTTCTCTTATCTTCAATCACCCTTTTGCAACTTCCAAACCCTGAACCATGCCACCAAGGAAATAAATGTTGGAACATTCGAAGGACGAGATGCAGTGGGAGATTCGCTGTCTTCAACAGAAGCTCATGGAGATTGATCATATAACCCAAGGGGAGATTACCATCGACCATGATCTCGAGAGTCAAAGGGGAGATAAGGACGAGGATCTGAATCCGTTCCATAGGCAAGACATCAGTAACAAGGAATATCGACCCTGCCACTTCAGGATTCAGTATTAGAGCAAGATCGAGAGAGGAACCCATGTATGGAGGTCACAGGGACTTCGATATCAAAATAGATCTACTAGAGTTTGATGGGGGTATGAATCTAGATGAGTTTATTGAATGACTGCAATTGGTTGAGTAAATCTTCGAATATAAAGATGTGCCAGAGGATAAGTGGGAAAATTAGCTGTCATCAAGTTGAAGAAGAAAACTTCTTTGTAGTGGTAAAATTTACAATGATAGAAGAAAAGGAAAGGCAGAGAACGAAGCAGGAAAAAATGAAGAAAACAATTCAAAGTAAGTACTTTCCACCTCATTATCTCCAGGACATGTTTTTGAGGCTTCATGATCTGCAGCAGTGAGACCTTTAAGTGGAGTTTACCTTCAAGTTTGACCAAATGGTGTTCATACGTAGAGTCCTGCAATTAGATTCAGTGCGAGATCAATCATGTTTGAGGAACAATATCTTTCGCACCAAGTGTACAGTAAAGGACAATGTTGCAACTTGATCATCGACAGTGGGAGTTGTGAAAATGTGGTGTCCACGCTGATGGTGAAGAAATTGGGATCTGTTAAGGATGCAAGAGGTGTAGACAACAGAGGAAGCATTAATCCCAAATGCCACTTTCATGCAGTCAATTCAAGTTGCTCCAGCTGCACTGACATTAGTCTTAATTGAGAGAATTAAGGAGGAGAGTGAGATACCTGCACCACTACAACCACTAATATAGGACTTCTAGGATGTGATGATCGACAGCCTTCTAGCGGGACTACCACCACTAAGGGATATTCAACACACCATTGATCTCATACCAAGGTTAGAGTTCTCAAATCGGACAGTCTGCAAATTTAGACCTACAAAATACGACTTGTAGAGACAAGTACAGGATCTCATCGCGAGATGTTTGGGTAGAGAGAGTATCAATCCATGTGTTTTCCGTGCCCCCCTCATGGTACCCAAGGACAGTTCATGGCAGATGTGCACTGGTAGTAGGGCCATCAATAAAATTACCATTAAGTAGCGGTTTCCCATACCTCGCATGGACGATCTCTTGGCCTAGTTGCACGAAGCCAATATTTTTTCCAAGATCGACTTACACAATGAGTATCACCAGATTTGGATGTGGCCATGAAACGAGTGGAAGATTACATTCAAGCTACGAGATGGTTTGTAAGAGTGGACTTATATGCCCTCCGGCTTGTCAAATACACCCAATGCTTTTATGAGGTTGATGAATCAGGTATTCCGAGCTCACTTTGAAAAATTTATGTTGGCCTACTTTGAAGACATTCTGATGTACAACCGATCAAAGGAGCAACTTTTACAACAACTCAAGTTGTTGTTCAAGGTATTGCGCGTGGAGAAGCTATATGCTCATCATAAGTAGTGCCACTTCATGATCGACCAGATATGCTTTTTGGGTTATACCGTGTTTATTGCAGGCATTCAGATTGTTCCGACAAAAATTGAGACCATTTTGAGTTGAACCGTACCGCAATCGTTCACTGAGCTGAGACAGTTTTTGGGACTAGTGGCGTTTTACATGTAATTCATCAAAAGCTTTAGTATCATCGACGTATGATGAGTAAATTTATGATATTGTGACAGCTCTTGAGCACTGGAGTCATTAACTACTGACAAGTGAGTTCACGCTGTTCATGAATCACGAAACTTTAAAATTCTTGAACAACTAGATTAAACTGAAGGACCGACACACAACTTGGGTGGAGTTTTTGGCTTTGTTCCAATTCGTGCTTAAGCATAAGACAGGGAGTCAGAACCATGTAGTAAATGTTCTAAGCTGCCGATATTTCTTGATCACATCAATGCAGACTTGCATCGTGGGCTTCACGTTATTAAAGGAGCTTTGTGAGACGGACGTGGATTTTGAGAAAATATGGGAGCAATGGCAAGAGAAGCCCACCGCGCAGTACTATAGGGTCGATGATTACTTTTTCTATCGGAGTAAATAAGGTGTTCCTAGATGTTCGTTGGGGGAGGTCTTGTTCAGAAGAGCTGACAAGACAAATTGGCAGGGACAAGACACTTGCACTTGTGAGAGAACACTTCTTTTAGCTTTAACTAATCATGGATGTAGAGCGACACGTCAGAAGGTGCTGGATTTGTCATGCGACAAAACAAGTGGGCATAATGCATAATGCAGGGTTATACACCCCATTACCAGTCTCAGAGACAGTGTGGGCGGACGTTAGCATGGACATTATGGTACTAGTTGCATCGCATGTTTCAGTTCAAGGATACATTAAACAAAGATTCAGTCTTGGTTGTGGCAGATTGATTCTCAAAGATAGTACATTTCGTATCCTGCCACTGGACACTGGATGCATCGCATGTTGCCGAATTGTATTTCAGAGAGGTTGTGAGACTGTGCGGGATACCTTAGACCATCACTTTAGACACGGATGTCAAGTTTTTGAGTAATTTTTGGAGGATTATGTGAAAAAATTAGACACCACAATCCAATTGGTACAACTACTGTTGACATCAGAAATTAGTGAGGATGGTGAGGAAAGGGTACACGAGATTTAGAAACTCAAGTCGAAAAATAGATCACTAAGCAGAATTGGAAGTACCAGACACAGTCAAACCAAACAAGGAAAAAGGTGACCATTAAAGAAGTAGATCTAGTGTGGATCCTATTGAGGAATGAGAGATTCCAAATAGGAGCATTCGAAAAACTCAAGCCTAGAGCAAATGTACCTTTCAAAATACTCCGAAAGCTTAACGAGAATGCCTATAAGATCAACTTAACAAGGAACTATAATGTTTCTACTATGTTCCACGTCATAGACTTGATGCCATGCCATGAGGATCCAACAACTTCGATTAATGAAGTCAAATCTCCCCAACCCTTAGAGAATGTCGCAAGGCTAACCTACTACCAGCCTTATCTGCAGTGGAAGCGTTGAACTGATTGATTCAGCCCGGAGGTGCTTTTTTGCCCCTCTCCGTTTCTATTCTAACTACTATATATATATATATTTTGTTCCAAGAAGAGAGAAAATACAGCAAATTACAAGAGAGACCTAAAGAAGGAAAACAAAAAAAAGCCAAAATACGTAGTATCTGGTAATTAGAGAGCGACCCAATTTTGCTTTACCTTTGCGCCTAGTTTTAGGAATGGAGCCAGCTAATAAATTGGTAAGATGAGTGTCATTGCCAGTAGTGACCAAAGTATCATCCAATAAGTTCTCGAGCTCGAGTCGGCCTCCAGCCTTTTTCTTCCTCCTGAAATAGACCTGTCATTCCTCATCTGAAGATTGACTCGCTTGATCAGTGGATTGATCTAAAGTGTGTCGGACATGTATAGGATGTTGAACATTAGAAATAACTGATTGTTGTACAAGCTGATCTTTTATTGGATCAAAAGAGCACTCTCGTGTGTCTTGGCATGTAAGTGAGCCTTCAATAACAGTGAGTGGTATAAACACTTTTGGATCTTTACTTGTAGTATGATGTTTTTCTTCAGGAACTGTGATGTTGGGTAGAGGATCAGGTTGCACCTTCTCAGCAGGGATGGTAGGTGACTGATCTTTAGCAATATTCGGCCTTAGATGAGGATGCAAACGATAACAAACAGTAGAACTATGACCAAACATATTACAATGAGAGCAATAAGGAGGGTGTGGTTCTATTTCAACTTTTTGTCAATACCCGTTATGAGTGATTCCAATCCATACCTCGTCCGGAGCTGGTTGAGTGATATCCCTCTCAACTAATACACAAGCCACAGAGAGTCTGGTAACAACAAGCGTAGGACTATCAACCTTGAGAGGCTTACCGTAAGCAGTTGCTAAGGAGTAGAGAATTTCCATGTTGAACAGATGTTATTTTTTTCCCGGAAACTTTATCCAAACAGGAATGATAGGGGACTCCGCTTTTGGATCAAAATTTACAGTCCATTTCAGAAACAATCAAAATTTACAGTCCATTTCAGAATTTTCATAAAACGGTTGTCAATCTTGATAACTTTTCGAGAAAATATACGAGTGTAATCGACATCATGAGATAGTTGAATGAGTATATGTTGACCGTCAAGTAATCCACTATTGCAACTACCCAATAGCTTCATACTTCAAAATCTTTTCTAATGATCTCAAGTTTTGAGTTTCCATAAATAAATTTTCCCACTAGAGCAAAAAGCCAAGAAGACGCGAGAGTACTGGTTTCAACTTCAGTAAGAATAAGAGCAGACTTTTCATTTTTTTTGCCAAGCTTTTTAATAAAAGTTTGATCTTCACCACCTTCAAGAGCCTCGTGGAAGGATTGTGTAACATTTCAGGACTTGTCAATATGGAAACCAGGCTCTGAACCTGCGGACACAACACCTGCATAACTCCGCTCCATCTGAGTGTAGCAGACGGTGTAGCCGAACAAATCGTTGTGCAGTGCGAAGGAGGAAGCCGAGCTGTTCGCAGAGAAGAAGAAAGTGGCGGCAGAAACAAAATTGCAGGTGTTGTCGAGCAGAAATAGTCATGGCGTAGCTGCGAGCGGAAGTCACAAGCACTGCACATGATGACGACGCACGACGCAACCAATGTGAGGTCGCGAAGCTCTGCCAGACATGACGACCACACGACGCAGCCCGACAACGCGAGCACTTCAGCTAGACGAAGCCGACGACGAAATTTAAGCGGTGGAAATCAGAGTACGACACAATATTCACACGTAGCAGACGCTAGGGTTTGTCGTGAGGCGAAATCCTAGCAGAGCTTAGACGGAGGTAATGTTATGGTTAAACTCTAAACCAAGCTCTAAACCCTAGCAGAGCGGAGACGGCGAAACCCTATATATATATATATATATATAGCTTGCAGGTAGCTTTGCTAGGGTTTCGCCTGATGGCGAAACCTCACTTTGATTCCTTCGTTTTCATTCCAAATCGATGATGAAGGGCTCCTTCGGTTTCGTCGTCTTCCCTGTCGCTATAAGGCTCTTGCACTGATACGACTTCGTCATTTTGTCTGCTCCGAATTCATGACTTCTTCTGTTTCGATTTCATCCGCTCGACTTCGTGATTGCTTGTACTTCGTTTGCCTGTTTCGCCCGTGCCTTGACTGTCTGCTTCTCCTCGTGCTCGCCATGTGAATTCTCACATTCCGTCCTTCCTCACGTCGACTGTGCTGCTCGACACCGTCCCTTTCAATTGCCTTGCATAGCAGTTTTGAAGATGGCCTCGACAATGTGTTCTTATGCCAATGCACTTGTCGGCGACTGTCCTATTCCTACTCGTGCTCCTCTTTCAGGTTCAAAGTCTGGTTTTTATATTGGCAAGTGCTGCAATGTTCCTCAATCTTTCCACAACGCTCTTGAAGGTGGTAAAGATCACACTTTCATTAAAAAACTTGGCAAAAAAATGGAAAGTCTGCTCTTATTCTCACTGAGGTTGAAAGCAATACTCTCGCGGCCTCTTGGTGTTTTGGTCTAGTGGGGAAATTCCTTTATGGTCGCCCAAAATTGAAGATCATTCGGAAAGAGTTTGATTCTATGAAGCTATTGGCCAGCTGGAATATTAGCTGACTTGACGGTCGACGTATATTTATTCATGTATCTCACGATGCTGATTACACTAGCATTTTTTCTCGAAAGATTATCAAGATCAACATCCGTTTTATGAAAATTCTGAAGTGGCAGTCGATTTTGATCTAAAAACGGAGTCCCCTATTATTCTTGTTTGGCTAAAGTTTCCGAAGTTAAAATTATATATGTTCAACTTGAAAATTTCTCTACTCTTTAGCAACTGCTTACGGTAAGCTTCTCAAGTTTGATAGTCCTACGCTTGCTGTCACCAGACCCTCTATGGTTTGTGTGTTAGTTGAGAGATATATCACTCAACTAGCTCCGGATGAGGTATGAATTGACACCACTCACAACAAGTATTGATAAAAGTTTGAAATAAAATCAGTCCCTTCTTATTGCTCTCTGTGTAGTATGTTTGGCCACAGTTTTACTATTTGTTATCGCATGTATTCTCATCTAAGGCTGAATATCGCTAAAGATCAGCCACCTACTATATTTGCTGAGAGGGTGCAACCTAATCTCCTTTCCAACACCGCACTGCCAGATGAGCACCGTACTACAGGTACATATCCAAATGTGATTACTCCACTCACTGTTATTTAAGTTGATCCACTTGCATGTCGAGACTCACGAGAATGCTCCTTTAATCTGCTCAAAAGATCAACGGGTACAACAAACATTTGCTTCTAATGTTCAACAACATACACAAGTCCGACACACTTTAGACCAATCCACTGATCAGGTGGGCCAATCTTCGGATGAGGAATGACAGGTCTATTCAAGGAGAAAGAAGAAGAATGGAGACCGACTCGAGCTCAGGAATTTATTGGGTGATACATAGGGCTGTCAAAAAAGCTCGTGGTTCGCGAACAGTTCGTGTTCGGTTCGTCAATGAGTTCGTGTTCGATTCGTTCGATAAGTAAACGAGACAAACGCGAACAAATTTTTTTCGTTCGGTTAGTTAAACGAACCAAACACGAACAGTGATGCGTTCGTTCGTGTTCGAATCGTTATTGTTTGAAATATAAAATAATATAAAATAATTATATATAAAAAATTTATTATATTCTAAAACATTAAATTTTATAAATTATAATATATAATAAAATAATAATAATAATATATTAATATACTATAGTAGTAATATACTAATATAGATATTGTATATTTATATAATAAAACAAACTAAATTTTAAACGAACCGAACACGAACACAAGCTTTGTTCGTTCGTGTTCGGTTCGTTTACACCACTGATACATTGGTTATTACTGGCAATGACACTCACTTACCCATTTATTAGCTGGCTCCTTCTCTAGAAGTAGAGGCAGAGGCAAAGACAAAATTGGGCCGCTCTCTAGCTACCTGATACTTCGTATTTTGACACTTTTTAGTTTTTTCTTTAGGTCTATCATGTTTTTTTTATATTTTCTCTTTTGAAACCATTTGATGTGGTGGTTATCGTGTGGGCAAGGTGTCATGTTTGGGTCCTCCCACACAATCTATATGTATCCTACTTTATATGTAATATATTAGTCATTGGGCTTTCTCAAAAAAAATAAATATATATATATATATATATAAAGCTTAAGGGCGAATGTATTAAAAAAGAAATAATAAAGATATGTTGTATGAGTGGACCCAAAAGAAGGCATCCAGCCCACACGGTACAACATACACAAAAATCTCAAAAAAAGAAAGGATACTTATAAGATCAAAAAAAAAAAAATCAAAACCTAGGAACGACCCAATAAAGTCCTGCCTCTGTCTCTAGTTCTCGGAAGGGAGTCAACTAACAAATTGGTGAGGTGCATAGCATTACCCGAAGTAACCAAATTATCATCTATTAGATTTCTGAGCTTAAGTAGATCTTCATTCTTCTTCTTCCTCCTAGATTGATAAATCTGTCATTCCTCATCTGAAGATTGACTCATTTATTGCTTGTTCGGATTAGGTGGTAGAATCATAGTAGAAAGATTGTCAACCGTTGTAACAACCACAATATGTTCTAGTGTGTGTGAAGTATTAGTTGTCGCCTCTGCACCGGATACTTCCTGAAGGTGAGGAGCTGCAAGACTCTCCTGATTATTGGTCCGATCTTTGGTACTGTTTTCAATAAAGTTTTAACGTGTAGGTTGTCCAGCAGAGTCATACGACATCGCATCAATCGCAGAAACATAAACAGTATTGTCAGGGGTGGTCCACAGGGGCAATTAAATCAGATATCAATTATTGTCTTGTGGTAATCTGCTCCACAGGTGGAACAGATGTGTCCAGGACAATAGGGTTAGACCCATTCTTATTCACTTGAGTTTTAGTTTTCGAATTAGGATGAAGCCTATGACATTTATCAAGGGTATGCCCAAACATCTTACAGTGGGTATAATAAAAAAGTCTGTGCCCAAACATCTTACAGTGGGTATAATAAAAAGTCTATGTTCCATGACAATTTTTTAACAATATCCATGAGTTGGGCCCAATCAGACTTCAGTAATATCAGGTAAAGTAATATCTCTTTCCATAAGTATCTTGGCTACAGAAAGCCTGATTAGATTGAAAGTGGGTAGATCTAGCTTCATTGGATCCTCAAGTATGACCTCAATAGAGTAGAGAACGTGATTATTAAAGAAATGCATCTTGAGACTATTTAAACTAACTATACCAGTACAGTGGGAGATTCATGATTTGTGTTTAAATCAAGAGACCACTTGTGTAACTTCATTGACTTGCCTGTAATGTTAAGGTATTTTTTAGAGAAAAACCGAGCGTAGTCTTCAGCCACGGTTAACAGATCAACCCGTGTCTCCCATCGAAGAGTCACTTTTCACTTGCCTACAAGTTTGAGATCATCAAAATTCTTTCTGATAACTTTCATAGGTGGATTCCCCCACTGAAATTTTTCAATAAGAGCGAACTTGCAGTTCTTAGTCAGTGTTGAAATTTCTAAATCAGAGAAAAAGAGTGTTATTTTCCCACATTTCCTACTCGCCTTCTTAACAAAAGGACAGTCACTTGTACCATCACGAAATTTTTTATAGCTTGAGGGGAAGATAATAGTAGACTCCACCAGATGATTACCCATCACGTGGGCGAATTAGGCTTTGCCAAGTTCAACCGAAGGAGGAAGCGGCGTCAAACCGCCGAAAGCGAGCCAGATGATTACTCGCCACTTGCTACGACTTTCCGATATAAGCGCAGTAGGCGAAACGCGGCTTCAAACAGCAGAAAGTGAGCCAGAGAACGAAACCTTCAACATGCAGACGACAAAGCCGAAGGCCAGAAGACGCACCAGAAATGCGAGCCCTTCAGTTCTGCTTCGAGCACGAGAGACGACAAAACGTCCGTGCCCAGAAACCGTCCTTCAACGAGCGGCGAGCACGACGAAGTACGGCGAATTAGCTTGTTTGTTTGTTTGCTTAGGGCAGCGTTTTGGTGGTCTCTGATTTCAGATTTCTGCCTTCGGGGCATTTCTCCCATTCTAGGGCTGTATCTCACTCGAGAAGATGCCCCGACATAACTCACCTAAGGTTGTGATTATCTCTTTTTGTACCCCTCTTTCTGTTGCCGCCCATTGTTGACCTCATTTTTAGTGAGGTCTAGTCTTCCTCTTAGGGTTTAGGATCTAGCCTTAGGGATCTCCCTTCGACTATCTTAGAATCTTAGAAATGGAACCCGCCTTGTTCTAGAAATTCAACCCACTTCTGTAACCTTTTGGAGTTTCGCGTGTGTGGTATCGACTTCTAGCACTTAGAAGGGTGAAACCAACATGAGGAAACCCAAAAGGGATTCCTATAGGACCTTTTGAGCCTAAGAGTGGCCTTATGCACAATTCGCACTCCCGCGCACACAAAACTTCGCAATTTAGAGAATCAACACGTCTGATCGCCACAATTCGCATCGCTTGCACCGTTACCTGTCAAAGACTCGAATAAACTTTCGAGACGATCGATCGCGAGTAGAAATTTTTGTGAGATTTGAATTTTGGCGCATTGTTGACCCGATTGTCGACGACGTCGTCCGAGCGACCCCGGATGACAAAACGGACTGTACCAGCACGTCCGGAGCGTCGATTTTGCTCAGGAAAGACACCCATTTTGTTACGACGTCGCGCGTGAATAAATCACATATAATTTAATATATATATATTAATTTATATAAAACCAAATCCCTAAACTCACGCACCTGAGCTCTGCCTCCCTTTCCTCTCCTGTTCGCGTGTCTAGCCTTTCCCTTTCTCGGTCTCGAGCCAACCGAGCTCCTCCTCCACGCGAGAGAAAGTTGACCTCGTTCGTCCTTGCCTGACATTCCTCTGCCCGCGGCCCTCCTTCTCGAAGCCGTGCCAGTCTCCCCGAGCTGTGTTTTTCCTTTTCTTGGTAGTTTGACTCTGGGAAGCTTGCTCCCTGGTACACTTGAATGACAAACTCTCTCTTCTTCCCGATATTTTCCTTGCTGCCACAGGCTCGCCGCTCGGTCCTAGATGTTTCGGTTGCTTCGTCTTCTGTGAGCAGGGAATACGTCCCTTTTCTGCTTTGGCCCGATTTGAGTGTCGTGGGTTCAAGGGGTGATCTTCTTTCTCTTCCCCTCTCTTTTCTGCCTATAAACATAGTTTCTTTTGAAATTTTTAAGGTTGTTGAAGAGAAGTTTGCAAAAGAGGAGAGTAGAAATTTTGGCTGTGAGGAGATTGGAAAGAGAATTTCTGTGAGAGCATTTCTTTGAGGTGAATTCTTGTGTTGCAGTGCTTTACATTGGCATTAAGGAGGTA
>NW_018164953.1:1489231-1490814 GCF_001263595.1 Phalaenopsis equestris | reverse complement strand
TTATTTTCTCCTATTAGCTTTGAAATCGTAGCATATTGCTATTATTTTGAACAGGAGGGTTGAAACGTGGCTTTGAAATAATTTTAGCTCCTCTTGCAAGCATGTTGGGATATGTATTAAGAAGCTTTTCACTTACTTTCATTTAGCACGAAATATTGGAGAGGTTATTTGGCCTTTCATGAATGATAGGGAGTGCATTTTACTGTTTTATGCATGTTTGGGGGCTCGGTTTTGGCTCCCTGTGGCTTTCCCTGGCTTGAAAGTCATGCTATGAGAAAATCCATTTAATTTGGAAAGTGTTGTAGCTTGTTTTGAGGGCTTGGTTTAGCTCCACGTGAAGTTCCTCCCCTGTTCAAATTCAAATATTTGTTCTGTTCAAATATTTGTTGGAATAATTTCATGCTTGGGATGTTTAGACATGCAGGTTGTTCCTTGGGCTTGAAATGTCTAGAGCTTTAATGTTGCTGGGCTCGGTTTTGGGCTTGAAATTGTTAGACCTTTAATGTTGTAGGGCTCGGTTTTGGCTCGGTGTTGGCTGGATTTGGAGTCTCGGTTTTGGGTTTGAAATGGTTAGATCTTTAATGCTTCATGGGAGTCTGAATTTTAGTATTGCTAGGCTCGGTTTTGGGCCTTGAATGGCTCGGCTTTGGGCTTTTTTTGGTGCTCGGTTTTCATTTTAGGAGTATGGGATATTGATTTTTGTGGAGACTTGAGTCTTGACTTTTATTGAGGTGTTAAGGCTCTTTTCCTAGCTTTAAGAGCTCTCGTGTTTGGCCTTTGCTGGACTCGGTTTGGCTCTAGTTGGGGGGCTGTGTTTGTTTTGTTTAGCCTCTGCTGGACTCGGTTTGGCTCTAGTTAGGGGGTCGTGTTTGCTTTGCCTGGCCCTTACTCGAGAGGTGGTTTGGAGGTGGTTGGCTGGCTTTGGTTCCTATCCCTACCTGTGAGACCCATTGGAGTTTCTTGAGTTTAATTCCCCCCCTCTTGTTGAGTTTAAATCACTTGAGTAGATGGAGCAAATTTGTTACTTTGAAAGATTGGTGATGTTTTGTACTCTCCTATGTATATCAAAACTTATAGAGAATTGATTTGGGTTTGCCCCGACCGTGAGCTTCACTTGTTGGCTTTAGCTGTGAGCCTCCCCCCCTGGTGCTCTGGGTTACTGTAACCGTGAGCTTTATTAGTTCTTTTTGGGCCCCTTTGTTGCCTTAACTGTAAGCCTTATCTGTTGTCTTTTGGGTTGCCTTTGGTTATGGGTCTTGTTGGCTGTTTCCTCTTCTTTGCTGACCCTGGCCGTGAGCCCTTTTGTCCCTGTTCCTAGCTTTGGGTCGAGGGCCTTGTTGGCTGTTTTCTCTTATGTGCCTCGGGTTTCGCTTTGGCCGTGAGTCCTACCTGCTGTTTAGTTCTTTGTAGTGATCCCGATTGCAAGCATTCATTTGATTTTATGGGAAGATTTTTATGCTTGTTCGATATGTAAAGTTATGGATTAGGTTGGAAGTCAGAAGATTTTGATATTAACTTTGGGATTTGGGGAGGATTTGCAAGCTTTATTTGGGAGAGTATTTGGTTGATTCGATTAATCCTCC
>NW_018164953.1:1487164-1489149 GCF_001263595.1 Phalaenopsis equestris | reverse complement strand
TTATGTCCGACGCATAAGTGTCCACGTATAGCCTTTTGCTATACGTGAAACCATCAAGCAAGGTCGCAAGTAGTCGTTTTGGGGCGTACGGTGGTGATGATAAATGCACACCGAAGATAGAGCAGAAAGATGCCTTATCCTATAACATCAAGATCCAGGTATTTGATGAAAAATAGGATAACAATATCCTTCACCGACATAAGTCTAGCGGTAGTCGGCTCGAACTTCCTCATGTTGTTGGCAGTCCTATGTCTGGCAGCGTAATCGACTCGTGGACAGCAAAAATTTCTGAAAAAAAGAAAGATAAGTTTTTATAAACCATTTTCAAAGAAAAACATCATTTTCCTTAAAGTACCACACTAAAAGGGAAATAGGTTATCAGTTTATGTTCTTTGAAGTATTGTCGAGTTATTCATCAACCAATACAATAAAAAAATGGGGGTTAATTGACATGATGACATGTTTTGAGATTCATAACAACTCAACTCCAACCTTTTTTGGATTCATTATCTCTACTATCCTCAAATTAACTGTCAATAAATGTTCGTGGACCCTCGAGTATAAATACATAACTGAGCCTAGCCCCATACGAGTGCTTGCGGTCCTCTTCACCCGAACGTTTTTTTGTTTTGTTTTATCGAAGCTTTCGAATTGTTTTATCGAAGCTTTGGGACAGGGCACTCGTGTTA
Source organism: Phalaenopsis equestris (assembly GCF_001263595.1). Taxonomy (NCBI): domain Eukaryota; kingdom Viridiplantae; phylum Streptophyta; class Magnoliopsida; order Asparagales; family Orchidaceae; genus Phalaenopsis; species Phalaenopsis equestris. Next base: position 1,488,460 of record NW_018164953.1, on the reverse strand, counting down.
CTTTTCTTTTATTTCGGGATTTCTCTAAGATTTTTTAGGATTCTTTTTCTTCTCTTTTACTTGAGTCTCCGCTACGAGTCATTGTTACACTCTTTTTTCGGATTTCCTGGACGACGTTTTGGACGACGTTTCTTTCTTTCAGACTTCACTTTTTGCGATGCATTTAGACTTGCTATACTTAAGGAACAGCGGATCTCACGGGCGTACAGATTTGCTTTACATTTTACAGCACTTAATTTTCCTGTTTCTACCTGTTACCGTACTGTACAACATGTTATACTTGTCTTGTTTCTACTTGCTACCGTACTGTACAACATGTTATACTTGTCCTGTTTGTACCTGTTACTGTACTTTCTGTACATGTTATACCACTCATGTTTCCACCTGCTACTGTTCTACATGCATCGTACTGTTGTCCTGTACTGCACATTTTTATTTATATATCTTTAAGCATGTGTTCTTTTATATAGGATGTTTAGAAGACTTTCACCATAGGGTTGTTTGATTTAACATCGTAACTGGACACCCTAGAAAACTTAAACTCGTCATGGCAAGGAGCTTGGAGCTAGCCCGGTGGGCAGCACGATCATCTTCAACAGCATAACACGTCTTCTCCAGCAAAACCATTGCTTTTCCTAGAAATTAAACAAGTCATAGGATTTCGAGGTAGTCTGCTTAGCGCGACATAAATCCTCACTTTATCTGTTAGGCCTTTGCACAACAAGACTGTGTAATTTCAGCCCTAACTCGTTCTAGGTTCCGGGGTTGTCGTCCGATACGACGTAAACCCTCATATCTTCTACCGTGTCATGCAAGTATAAGCCCTAATTAAATAAAATTGGCAAGATGAAACACTTGAATGACTTATCCTCGAAACTGAAGTCAAATCATAGGATAGACTGGGAAGCCACCGAGGTTCGCCTCAGGATCTGTGGTCTCCCCTAGTTTCTCTTCATTTGGATTCCTCAACAATGTTCCAGATTCGAGCCTATCCCCTTTCACACCTCTTCGTCCGATTTCGTTTAAAAGTCATATCCTTTTGACCTCTTTGAAGATAATATTCTCTGATTTTTATCGAGAGTTTTCTTAGGTGACTTCGGTCATTTAAGATGTAATTAACTATAGGGGTTTGCCCTTATAGGAAGTTTTTCCGAACCCAGCCTAAAATAAATCCTATTTAATTTTTTGTATTAAATATGGGAACTTGTCGGCAAATAAAATGGTTTCGCAGACCAAACGGATGTCATATATTTCTTAGTTTATTTGATCGAGCCTCATCCTCAAGTCTTGTGTTTA
>NW_018164953.1:1447554-1487070 GCF_001263595.1 Phalaenopsis equestris | reverse complement strand
TATATATGTAAATTAAACGTCCTTCTGAAGCGGGGAATGAGATTTCAATTCCGGTGACCGACAGTTTTTTACGGGCAACACCCCACGACTCTTTAGTGCCGACACCCATGTCCACCCGCATCTACCCTGCTTGCAGCTTCCTTCCCGCCGGGCTCCTCCCTCTCTGGTCTGTCATAATTTACTCCAACCCCTTCCAGATAGGACACAGTTCCCCCCAGCCCAATCTCAGACCTGCCGCAACTTTATTAAACCTTCCAGACCCTGCCACAACTCCCTTCAACCCTTCCAACTACTGCAACACCATTCTCGAACTCTCCAGTTGCTGTCGCATCACCCCAAGCAGTCCACACTTCCGCTGTCCACCTAGAGGGCCATTTGTATGTTTTGTACTCTTTTATTCTTATTTTGAAAAGTGATTGTTATAGCCTTTGAAATTTAGAAACAATATTTCATTTCTATTGTGATTTGGATCAACTCTGGTATCATACCACCATTGCTGTCATCCCTTTTCTGCTCATGATTATAAATCCACTGAGTTTATACATATTTTTTTCTCAATTGTGTCAAAGAAATCAGTGGATTTGAACGTGTTAAGAAAGTAGCTTGGCTTGATGAATTTGATAGAAAGAATCAAATCCTTGTTCCAATGCTTTTTAAGGGCTTCAAAATGACCACTGTTTCTGATTTTGTTATTGAAAACATATAAAAATTTATAGATTTACAAAAGGCTTTTTTTAAACTGCTTGAAGTGTATGCGTACAAATTGGAACATCATTTATAGGAAAAGAAGAGATAGATTTTGATGCATGTCCAACTTACTGTTTCTACATTCTCTTGCAAAGTGACGTTTACTAATCATTTGAGACATAGGTAATTGATGTTTTTTGGCACCCTTCTTGGTGGTCAAGAAGGGTGGAATGAATCAAAGCTGGTATAGAGCTGTAGTTAGAATTGAGAATACAGCAGTTGGGTAAAAGAATAACATCAGCACTAGAAAGAAAACTGGGTTTTGGAGTGGAAATGGATGGAGAAGAAGCTCTCGCATGGAGGAAGACACCAACACCTGCACTCAATCATGATGCGACCAACACACCAATTGAAAGAGGAGGATACAACACTACAATCCTAGAGTAAAATAGAGAATTCTATTCTCGGATTTTATTAAAGTCGATGGAATTTCTAATGCAAGTTTTGACCAATATTTATATTGAAGACAAGACTAAAAGTCTAGGAGAGACCAACCCATGAACATGGACATTGGACCTAGAATGTTTAAGGAAATGGGACTCCACCGAGGCACAACTGTTGGACTGGTCTTTAACTCGGATGGATGACCCGGGGTAAAATGGACAATCTGGAGTCACTTACCCTGAGAACATTTGACAAAACTAGTATTGAAGAGAAAGGTACCCAGAAAAAATTTTGTGATCTATGTGTAAGATTTTTTAACCCAATCAACGTATTGCAAATGCTGGCCATCACCCCCAACATGCTCAGCTCTTCCAAAGCTCCTCCATTCCATCACTCTTTTGCATTTTGTTACTACTTTCTATCTTGTTTGTCATTTTAAGGAAAAGCACTGCTCGACTTCTAACGACATTCTAACATAAAATGCGAATTTATTTCGAGTAAATGGTGCATATGGATTCACATGCTTACTCTATATAGTTTGGCTGTGGTTGGTGATTATAATTGCCATTGTATATGTATAGCATAAGCCATTGAAGGATCACAAGTTTAATCCATGGAAAGCTCTATATTTTGATATCAATCTACTCTTGTTGATCTAGTCCAGTGATTTCTAACTCCTTCCTTTTGTTTCTAATGATAGGAACTTTAAGTGAAGAATCATCCTTTGGACCAGCTGACGTTTTATGCAACTTATGCATACTAGTAAATTTTCTATTATCATAACATTAGTCTTTTGAATTTTTGGTGATATCTCAGGTTTATGAGACACTAACAGGAGTTAAAGTGGGAGGGAGAATGTCTCCTGTTAACAAAGAAGATCTCCTTGGGCATCTTCCTCCAGAATGGCCAGAGGATCCACACGAAGATCTTATTACAGTGCAATCACAAAGTTCACAAGTTTTAATAGTTTTGGATGATGATCCTACCGGCACTCAAACTGTTCATGACATTGAAGTTCTAACAGAATGGTAATTGTCTTCCCTTTCAGCTTTTAGATTGTGCTAGCATATTATTTCCTATACAAAACAGATGCTGTACAAGATACTTAAAATTTAAGTTTTTAGTATTTAGCCTTATTTTTATCAAAATAATTTGTCATTTATTTTATGTAGTTTGTTTTTTTGCCTGAAGGGTGAAATGGTCGGTTTTTGAGTTATTTAGGATTTTTTATATTTGCTTTAGGGAGTTTTCTCATTTTAAATTAGGCCTATTCTTATAAATTGACATTTTGTTTTGTACAGTCTTAGTTTTCTATTTGCTTCCCCCTCGTTGGATTTGCTGTGTTGTAGACTTGTGCTTTCTATTGGCTCCTCTTGGTTTCTCTTCTAGTTTCTCTTCCCTTATGGGTCCTTACTGCCATTGAACTGCATGAATTACTCTCATATGAATGTTCCATTTATGCATTTTCTGTAATGAGCCGTGCTTTGGACTAAATTATTTGGCAATTAAAATGAACAGAAAATTCATTTAACCAGAAATTAAATTTCATAATTAAGACTGTGAGGCACTTCTTGTAAATGATGCTAGTGAGTTCTTACAAATGCAGGAGTGTTGATACGCTGGCAAAACAATTCAGCCAGAAACATAAATGTTTCTTTATTTTAACCAACTCCCGTTCTCTCAGCACTGAGAAGGTAGAAAATTCAATCTATTTAAAATTTCCAGTTTTGCATTAAGTTTCTTATTTTAGCATCCATATGTTCTTTTTTATCGTGCAATTATAATATGCCCGAAATTTCAGTCATTAAACTAAATTATTTTACTTGCTTTCGAGTTATGCATTGATGATTGTTAGGCTATCTCGTTGATCAAAGAAATCTGTAAGAATGTTGATACTGCCTCTAAAACAGTTGAAGGCATAAATTACACTGTGGTTCTTAGAGGTGATTCTACCCTCCGTGGTCATTTCCCCGAGGCAAGCATGCCATCATTTTATGGACAATTATTGCTTTTAACTATTCTATAATCCTTTTTTGAGAGTGTTGACCAATCTTATTTCTGGAACTGAGAATTGGTTCCTACAGGAAGCTGATGCCGCAGTTTCCGTGTTAGGTGAAATGGATGCATGGATCATCTGTCCATTCTTCCTTCAAGGAGGGCGTTACACCATTGATGATATCCATTATGTTGCAGATTCTGAAAGGTTAACAGTAAATCTTAAATCTTCATACGTACACACATATAAGAGTATAACTGAGCCAATCCAACCCCGGCTAGCTCTAGCTTGTCTTAATAAGTGGCTCTTAAGCTAAGCTAGATGAGCTGACTGGACTGGCTCAATCTAGTCCCGACTCGACTCGTTAGCTCGTAAGCCGTCTTGTTTGAAAAATAATTAATATAAATATATTATATTAAAATTTAAGATTTTATTTTTAATTATTAAAAATATTTAAAAAATAATATTTAATATTTTATTTAAAGTAATTTTTATTATTTCTCTCGTAATTGTTAATTCAATTTGTCATTTTATTTTAACACTAGCTTCAATTAATATTATTTTTTTTCTTTCATAATAAACAAACCGGTTCAAACTCTTAGAATTAATCTCGAGCTCATACTCGAGCTCGATTAGTTAATCAATCTCAAGCTCAAACTCAAGTTGAGGATGGAGGTCAACTCGACTCTTTAATGCTGAAATTATGGACGGAATTTCCTTGCCATAGGCTTGTTCCTGCTGGGAAAACAGAGTTCGCTAAAGATGCTGCTTTTGGCTACAAATCATCTGACCTCAAAGAGGTATTAGCTTTCTTTCTTACAGGTTGTCCTGTGAAAGTTGAATGCCATTATGTATGGAGGAAACTGATATTTTACAATTTTTTTTAGTGGATTGAAGAGAAAACAAAGGGGAGGGTTCCAGCCTCCAGTGTTGCATCAATTTCTATTGATCTGCTGCGTAAGTTTGGGCCAGAAGGTGTTTGCAACTATCTATGTAGCCTGGAGAAGGTAATAATATTTATTGTTTAATTTCAATTTGACCAGCACATTCCATCTCATCGTTTTTTTTCATAGCTTTAGTTGAACATATTTAGTTGTAGTTTTACCTGAATTTTATTTGACATGATGAACGGTGCATGTGATGATAAAAGTTTTACATTTTTTATTTTTCATTGTATATTTGAATCATTTTATACTTTCTAGACCTCAAAAAACTTTATTTTATCAGAGTTATTTAACCCATGTATTTAAGTTTGTTAGTTTGTTATTGAGAATTTTACTTGATAAATATGAATCATCGGGATGGAATTATTATTTTATATTGAATTATCATTGGAATTTGCCTTGGATATGAAATCCTTGAACAAACTTGAAACTCTTCTGGAATGCCATGTCCTTTGTTCAGGCATGGGTTTGTGGTCGCTTTTTCTAAACCTTTTTCTTTTTTATCTATCTTTTCATTTTTTTTATTTTGTTTTTATCTTTTTGTGTTTTTCCATTTGGATTTTCATTGTGTAAATGGGTCAAAATTCAGGTTCACTTAAAATATAACTTGTTCTAAATGGAGCAATTTGAACCCGTCTTTATTAAATATATTGAAAAGATTAGTCTGAATCCAATTGAAGCTGGAGCTTAACTGGTCTTGGTAATGTAGCTGCTACAGTACCACGATCCTTTTTTTTTTACTATTCCCTTGGCTTTTTTTATTCCCCTCCTAATTCTATTTCCCGCCCTTTCTAACTCTTTTCTATTTTATATATTCGCTATTATATATGTGTGGCTTTACTTGCTTAGGATTAGCTTTTGTTTAATTTTAAATTTTGGATTTATGTTAGAACAGTCGTCGGCGTCCGTTTTCCCTTTTTGAGGGTTGCATCCGAGGGACTGGGTGGCGCTCTAACTGTACATCTCTCTCGAGGTGTGGTGATTATCTTCCTCCTATTCTCTTTTGCATCCTCCCACACCTCTTCTTGTCCCTGCCCCTCGCTGCAGCCACCTGCAATAGCACTCGGTTTGTTGTTTTCTGCAGTTCTCAGCATATGAGCCACCTTCTCCTTCCTTCCAACATTTTTGCAGCCCAAACCGCACCACCTTCCTGCTGTCCCAGCCCTCCCATTAGACTGCTGTCGCCCACAACTTCCAAGAAACACCTCCTTCCTGCAGTCCCGCCGCTATCCACCCAAACCCCTTGCTGCCACCACCCAAGATAGCCTCCATACATGCTTTCCCTGCATTTCTGCACCTTCCCCCTCGCTGCCACCAGCATTACTTTTCTGTCCCCAAACCCGCCAACCATCCTGATCCACCTAGCCGACCTTCACCGCCCTTGCGATTCACTTTAGTGGTGTTTGCTTGTGTCGTTTTATGTTTGTTATTATTTATTTTCTGTTTAAAGAATCATCTTTATAATTCTATTTGAATTCAACAATAATATTTTTATTTCTATTTTAGGTTGAGTTAACTTTGACACCATTTGGTATCAGAACTAGCATAACTTTAGTTCCCCTTCACAAAAAAATTTCTTTCCTACTCCCAAACCATTGCCAAAACTTTGACATAACCTTAATTTCTGTTTGTTGATTTGCAAAATCAGCAACTTTAAATCATTTTTTCTCCCTCTTTCACCTCCTAATCCAACCCTAACCATGCAACTCACGAGCTGCGATCACCCCAACTCCCCTTTGTTGTAGTCCCTCTGCTATCAACCCCAACTCCTCGTTGCGATCACCCAGTACAACATCCATACATGTTGTCCCTGCATTTTTGCACCTTCCCCTCCCTGACACCAGCATTCCTTTGCTGCCGCAAACCCAGCTAGCCATCCTGATCCACCTAGCTGACCTCCACTGCCCTTGGGATACACTTTAGTGATGTTTGCTTGTGTCATTTTATGTTTGTTATCATTTATTTCTTGTTTAAAGAGTCATCATTATAATCTTATTTGAATTGAGGAATAATATTTTTATTTCTATTTTGGTTTGGGTTAACTCCGGTATCACTAACTTAATAAAACCGAACTAACTTGATGAAACCAAAATAAGCTAGATGAAACTAAAACCAATTTGACATGAGTCATATAGTATTAACCCAGTACTAAATGAACAAAATGACTTCATTTGTATGCACAAAACCTGAGATAATAGTAAGTTTTATTCAAATCATACTTTTGACCCAATGCATCTATTATTAGCGAGTCATAAATTCTCAACAAAGTGTTTGCTGAGCTCCATTTTGAACATGAATATCGTTTGGATTTTGTAGTGCAATTGAACATCTACCATGATGACTACGGAACGAATGTTTACTTATCTTTATTTGTTCTTGTATTCATTAAGCTAGTTGGTTTTCTCTTCTTTCTCATTGGAGCTAGACACTTATTGTTGGTTCTCTTCATACTTCCACCTACTGGCTTTTTTTTACACGCTTCACTGTTGAGCAACTACTCGCCCATAAGCTTCTTAAGAATGCTCTAGATGTATCCTTTGTATTCCAATGCTTAATTTTTACACACTCTTGCTTCATGATGCGTTTGCGTCTTACTTTTTGCTTTTCTCTCAATCTCATGAGTATTATTGATTTTTTAAGTATTTTTTCATTACTTCATTTTTTTTTATGTCTGTATATTTCTTTTTCTCTTTAAAGAATGGTATTATTGCTTGTATCTATTTGTTTGCTGACAATTTTTATATGTTGTTTAATTTTAGTTGATTAAATGATTATTGTATAGGCATAATATATGTGAAAAATTCTTGAATGCTCTAGTTAACAAAAACCTCGCTTCATTTTGCGTTTTGTGCAAAAAGCAAACAAGAACTCTAGCACCTGGCATTAGTTCAGTGCTTTCAGAATTAGGGATAATAAAAATAAAATTTCTATTTAACTTGGAATTTTATTGGAAGAAATAAATATACACTTATCATAAAAGTTAAGCAGGAATTTTTGGGCTAGCATTTTTTAAAGTCTAATATTGTTGACCTGAATGCAAACCAAACCCCAGCATAGGTTGACTCGAACACAATCCGTATCACCAAACTTGCTTTGAATTCTTTCCTGGTGCTCAAGTGAGGCAGGGCAGGCCTCTTGTGTCATAAATGCCTCCCAAGAAGTCATCACTACTGAGGAGCCATCTAAGTGAGTGTGGGTCGGTGTGGCAGAAGAGAGAGGGTGGGGGTGGGGGGTTTGTGTGAGTATTTATGATGAATTCAGTGATATAAAATAGAGAAGATTTTATTAACTTCGAGCTAAGAAAGCTACAAACTCAAGTTTTAATCTACTTATTTAAACATGAATCATAATTTTTAAGTTGTGTAGTTGCTTTGTTTTAGAAAATTTATTTGGCAACGATTTTGTTGTTTTAATATTTGGAATAACAAAAAGTTTGACAAATATGCTACAATTTTAGATTGATTTGTTATTGGTCCGAGGATATTTTCTCACACGGAATTGCAATCCCGATTGCAAATAATCCCGCGATACGTGGAATCAAGGATCCCATGATCGCGGTTTTGAATATAGGGTTGGCAATTTCCAAATTCAGCTTATTTTTCTCCATTTTTTTCTAATTCTTTCCTATTTATCTATTTTTCTAATTAGGGTATCTCTATTTGGAGACTATATATGTGTATTTTGCTATTTTTGGGATATCTAGCTATTGTGTTTATGTTTTGAAAGATTTTGTTCTCTATTTAAAGCTCTTCATAATGTTGTATTCTCTTCATTTTGCAAGTGATGTTTGTATATTGCCTAGGAACATTTGTGATGAATTCAGTGATGTAAAATAGAGAAGATTTTATTAACTTTATGCTAAGAAAGCTAGAAACTCAAGTTTTAATCTACTTATTTTTAAGATGTATCATAATTTTTAAGTTGTGTAGTTGCTTTGTTTTAGAAAATTTATTTAGCAACGGTTTTATTGTTTTAATATTTGGAATAACAAAAAGTTTGACAAATGTGCTACAATTTTAGATTATTGTGTTATTGCTCTGGGGGCATTTTCTCACGTGGAATTGCGATCCCGATTGCAGATAATCCCGTGATACGTGGAATCAAGGATCCCACGACCACGGTTTTTAATATAAGGTTGGCCATTTCCGATTTGAACATATTTTTTTCCCTTTCCTTTTCCAATTCTTTCCTTTTTATCTATTTTTCTAATTAGTGTTTCTCTGTTAGGAGATTATATATGTTTATTTTGCTATTTTGGGGATAGCAAGCTATTACTTTTATGTTTTGAGAGGTTTTGTTCTCTATTTAAAGCTCTTCATAATGTTGTATTCTCTTCATTTTACAAGTGGTGTTTGTATCTTGCCTAGGAACATGTGGTGGACTCCCCTCGCTACCCATACCTCGCCATTTCGTCGGTTGACCGTTGTTTTTAGTCTAAACAGCTGCCAAACTCCTCTAATCTGATGTCCAATAGCAACATTTCAGACCCGATACTCTTCCAAACATCATTGACCCTCCCTATCCTCTTTGTACCATTCCATAACTACCTCCTCATAAAATCCGATTTTCAAAACATTTTCAAGGAGCTTTAGAATGATATCATCCAGTATCAAAGTCCAACAAGCTCTAGATTTTTCAGCTTTCTTTTTTCCAATAAAAATTCAAAAAAAAATATATCAACATACCCAAATCATTCCTACCGTAATTCTTAGCTCCAACTTTAAATTTTCAAAACCTAACATTTACGGGAATTTCACCCCAACAGTTGCCACCAAACTAAACCCCCAACCAACCTTGATTTGCAATCCTACATTTGTTAGAAACCTGATCTGAAGGAAAGACTCCATTAACAAGATATTTTTTCTTCGAGAGTTGTATCCGATGTTGAGGTAGTGCTCCAGCTATCTCTCGTCCGAGGTGGTGATCATCTCCACGAGTTTGGGTGGTGCTCTAACTGTAGCTCGACCCCCCCCACCCCGAGATATTTCTATCATTCTATCCTTCCTACTGCTGTCAACCCGCTTTCCAACCCTACAACAGGCAACCACACCTCTTCCCAAGCAACCGCTGGCTGCTGTCCTTCCTCCAACTACTCCCAACAGTCTTCTAGCTGTCGTCCCTACTGCTGTTCCCATCTCCCACACATCCAATAGCCCCTCCGGCTCCTCCCAGCAGCTACAAGACCCTTTCCTGGTATTCTCTGGGCCGACCTTCCTCTTCCCATGACTGCTCCCTTACTCCAGCATCCAATCTGCTGCTAGCCTTTTCCCAGCAAGGCCGCAACTCTCCATATCCATCTGCTCCGGATTTTCTGCCCGTCGTTGTTGTTTTGCTTGTTTGCATTGATCCTGTACCATTGCTTTGGGTGATTGTTCTCTTTACTTGAGTCTCTATTGTAACCTCATCTAGGGTCAACAATAATATTCATATTTTAGTGTTGTGGTTTAGATCAACCTGGAAGTGGGAAAAGCTTCTCAGATGCTTTGGAAGATGGTGCAGTCACCAGTGGGATCTAAGGGTGGCTAACAACGACACAAAAGCTTCGACTTATGAAGTCAAAGCTCCTCCAACACCGGGAGACTGATGCAGGGGGCTATGGAGGACTGACCGGTCCTCAAAGGGAGGGGCGTTGCCACTTCTCCCTTCCCTTTCTCTCCCCTCGCCTTTTTCATTCTTAGCACCTTCTTGATGTAAGTCTTTTCAAATCGGACTTTTTAATAATTTTATTCCTGTTTGCTAAATCTGAATTTTTGTTATAATCCCTTTCCTAAACAGAATTTCCAAATCAGAATTTTTTATTATTTTATTCCTCTTTCCTAAATCTAAAATCCTGATTTGATATTCTTACTTATTTTAAGGATTGCCTAAAATAAAGTCCTAAACTCATTATAAATAGAGGATGATGTGCTTAGAGTGAGGATTCTTGCTTTGATATATGAATTCAGGTTTTAGCATTTGGATTTTTTCTTCGAGAGTTGTATTCGACGTCGAGGTAGCGCTCCTGCTGTCTTTTGTTCGAAGTGGTGATCATCTCCATGAGTTCGGGTGGTGCTCCTGTTGTAGCTCGACTCCCACAACATATCTATCTATCGTTCTGCTCTTCCTACTGTTGTCAACCCGCTTCCTAGCCTCTCAGCAGGCCACCGCACCTCTTCCCCAACAACCTCCAGCTGCTGTCTTGCTTCCAATTGCTACAAGCAGCCTTCTGGTCGGACTCTCCCTGTTGTTGTTCCTTGTCTCTTGCACATCCAGAAGTCTTTCTAGGTCCTCCCATTAGCCGCAATACCCCTTCCTTGCATTCTCTGGGCTGGCCTTCCTGTTCCCGCCATTGCTCTCTAACTCCAACGTCCCTAACAACTCTTAAACTCCACCTTGCACTCTTGTAGGCCTCCGTCCAACCTCTTCCCCACACTCCATTAGCTGCAGCCCAACTTCTTCCTACCTCAAACTTGCTGCCAGACTTTTCCTAGTAAAGCTACAACTTTTCATACTCCTCCGCTCCCGATTTTCTACTCGTCATGTTTGTTTGTTTCATCCTTTTTTGTGTTTTGTGTTTGCTTTTATCCTGTAAGTTGCTTTGGGTGATTGTTCTCTTTACTTGAGTCTCCATTGTAACCTCCTCTGGAGTCAACAATAATATTCGTATTTTAGAGTTGTGGTTTGAGTCAACTGCGGCATCACAAGTGTGGTGAACTAAAGCTTTGGAATTCTCTTTAGGTATTTTGTAAAAAAAACATCTGACGATAGTATCCAAGTTGTTTCCTAGAAGAAAAAAGCCTCTCCTAGCGAAGTAGAATGAAGCAAAAGCATTTTATTTCGTGTAATTGTGATCCTGATTGTGGATAATCCTGTGATATGTGGAGTCGTGATCTCACAATCGCAGTTTGCAAGAGTGTCACTGATTTCAGCATATTTCTTTCTTTTCTCCTTTATTTATTTATTTTTTCTGATTCTTTCCTATTTATCTATTCTCGAATTAGGTTATCTCTATTAGGAGACTATATATGTGTCTATTTTATTGTTTTGGGGGCAACTTGCTATTATGCTTGTGTTTTGGGAGACTTTGAACTTTATTTTAAGCTTTTTTGTCCTTTTTTGTGTTTTGTGTTTGCTTTTATCCTGTAAGTTGCTTTTGGTGATTGTTCTCTTTACTTGAGTCTCCATTGTAACCTCCTTTGGAGTCGACAATAATATTCGTATTTTAGAGTTTTGGTTTGAGTCAACTGCGGCATAACAAGTGTGGTGAACTAAAGCTTTGGAGTTCTCCTTAGATATTTTGTAAAAAAAACATCTGACGATTGTATCCAAGTTTTTTTATAGAAGAAAAAGCCTCTCCTAGCGAAGTAGAATGAAGCAGAAGCATTTTATTTCGTGTAACCGTGATCCTGATTGTGGATAATCCTGTGATATGTGGAGTCGGGATCTCACAATCGCTTTGAAAGAGTGTCACTGATTTCAGCATATTTATTTCTTTTCTCCTTTATTTATTTATTTTTTCTGATTCTTTCTTATTTATCTATTCTCCAATTAGGTTTTCTCTATTAGGAGACTGTATATGTGTCTATTTTTTTGTTTTGGGGGCAACTAGCTATTATGTTTGTGTTTTGGGAGACTTTGAACTTTATTTTAAGCTTTTTCGTGTGTTTTTTTCTTTTCATTTTTCAAGTGATGTCTGTATCTTGCTTAGGAACAGATGATGGATCCTCCTCGTTGTTTCGTCGGTCAATTGCTATTTTTCAGTCCAAACTGCTGCTGAACTTGTCCAGCCTGCTGTCCAACAACAGATTTTATCTCCTATCCTAGTCCAAATGCTGTCGACCGCCCCTATCTTCTTCGTATCATGGCACAACTCCCTCTCCGCAAAGCACCCACTTCTGAATGAACTTCTAGGATCTTAAGGGTTTCCTATTAATTAAATTAAGTGATTTTTTTAAGTGCATCGTTTCGGCTGAGATGAGCGTCTATGCTAGAACCTGGCATATTGGACGTTATGCAGTTTTGCGTCTTATGAGCACATAGTACCTTTAATAACAATGATCCATACTAGAACAAAAACCTTCTAACAAGGTCAATAAATAGCTTTGTATGTTTCATATTATCTCTTGATCTAATTCTTGAGTTTATAATAATTTTTAATATTATATATATGTTGAATATATTTATGTATATATTCTTCAATTCTTATTCTCGATATACTGAACTTGGAATTTAGAATTATATTATTTAATGGGGTTGGCGTCATGGACTTGCAGCTATTTTTAAATTGATTTGAACATCACTAGGATTAAAATCAATCTAAATTCTTATTTTGAGTTGAGAACATTTTTTTATTTGAGCTGAGGCTGATATGCTCAAAGTTAACTTCATATCATTTCCACCTTATGATAGTACTAATAGATGTTCTCATGTAATTTGGTAACCGAAATGCAATCCTAGTGGTTGTTAGTTTTGTATTAGGCTACAAAATTCCATCATAATAAAATGGTTTTTGAGGCATCTATGTGACATTTTGCTTCAGCTTATCACCCTTCTGCTGACTCGGAAAATAATAAAGCATCCTAAATTTTTCCCATCCACATGAAAAAAAAAAAAAAAAGGAACACATGACAAGACAATGCTTGTTGCGGACAAAAAGGGTAACTAAAGTACTTATTTTATAGGCATATTATGGTATGGGCGGTGATTGTATTTCTGTGAATATTACATCGACATGGGGACATGTTGTTCGACTCTCTAAGAGTTCTTTAATTGTCAATAACCAAATTAATGGCTTCACTATTTTGCAAAGTTCTTTCCTGTTGTGTTGGTTTTTGTTATCTGCCAACCTGATACTGTAATATATAATACATTCACTGTTTCAAAGATAAAAGTTACAATAAAAAAAGAAAGAAAGAAATCTACTATGATATTTGTTTTGTTCTTGGTATCCCGTGATCTTTTAGTTTACTGAATAAAATTAAAGCCTTGATTTAATCATATTCATGAGAAATTAATGTTAAACCATGCATTATTCTCCGTATACTCTGATCAGGTTCTTACATTTTCTTTTCTTGATGACTTTAGGAATCAACATGTATTGTGAATGCCGCAAGTGAAAGAGACATGGCTGTATTTGCTGCAGGAATGATCAAGGCATAGTTTGCATTTTAATGTTCGCCAGATTTTTTGCAAAAAGTTTTTATGTACAGCATAAGTTTCCGTTTCTCATATAGTGATTATTATTACAACGGCATTTGTAATATTGGCAGGCAGAGAATAAAGGGAAACGATTTCTCTGTCGTACTGCAGCCAGCTTTGTTTCTGCCCGAATTGGGATAAAGTCACTGCCTCCAATTTGCCCTAGTGATCTTGGGGTTTCTGGTAAAATGAATGGAGGACTCATAGTTGTGGGTTCGTACGTACCAAAAACTACAAAACAGGTAATACTTCTCATTTGGTATTTTGTTAGACTTTATTTTCCTTGAACTCTGTTTATACTTCAAGCAAATATTTGTTGGGCTGATAGGTTGAAGAACTAAAATCACGATTGGATATCAAGCTCAGATGTGTAGAGGTAATTCCGTATTTAATTAGTGAGCTCTAATATGTTATCATGCTATTTATGTGCTTGTATTTACTTTTTCCTTTTTTAATTTGGGGAAGGTTTCAGTTGAAAAACTTGCTATGAAAACAGACAACGATAGAGAAGAGGAAATTTCTTGGGCTGCAGAAGTTGTAAACGCTCATCTAAAAGCATGCAAAGATACGCTTTTAATGACTAGCCGCCAACTTATTACTGGAAAATGTTAGTTTTGTCATTTATTTATGTTTTATTCTCTTTTTTATTTGTTTCATTAAATGTTATCTTTAAGCAGAAACTTCCTCAAAGTTATAGATTAGACTATATATGGAAAGCATGTAAGTTTTTAAGTTCTATATAGGTTTGGCAGTATCGGCTTTGTTTGGCTCAACTTTTAGTATGAAATGTATTGATTCTTGTAGTTTTAAGCTCCTTGTTTACCTTCAATTCTTTGTTTTTCTGCACTAAATTTATAACCTCAAGCTTGGGTAATGTTTTATTAGCGTAAGTTGTGCAGCAGAATAATAAACATATCTAAGGAATAAGAGAGCGCAAAAAATATACAATTATCAAATCAATCTTGGAAATCCTGAGCATGGGCAGAGGAATTTTTCATAGAGTTTGTTATAATTTTACTAACCTCGTTCATGATGAAAATCAACGTATAAGGTTCTCTACATAAAGAAAAAAAACCCTAATTAAAAGTTCTACTCTATGATCATTCAAAGGAAGAGAAACTATGTTCATGTTGACATTTCTTGAAACTTTTGTTTTCAAATTTTCTTGTTGATAAGTAAGGCAAACAAAGAAAAATAAAGTCGTAATCATTAATATATATATATCCACGATGTCGGCTACGGTCGAGAGCTTCGCTAGGGCTTCCAATGGCGATTTTGGTCGCCAATGATTCTAATGCTAGAAGGAGATGATCTCGCATCGTTGACCCTCGCTCCGACGTTTGAATCTACGTCGACATTGACGTTCGCACTCCCTGTCGCGGCTCGCGTCGCGATATCTCCACTGCTCGCATCGTCGTCTTTCTCTGTCGCAATTGTTCCTCTGCCCGACGTCGACGTTCGCACCTGCTCAGCTCAACGTCGACATCCTCCATGCCTCTGTCGCTCGCAGCTGTCGTCTGCGTCCGATTCTTCTGTTTCTGCGCTGCTCCTGCTTCTGCGCCCGACAGCTCCTCTGTCTTCCTTTCAGCAACCTCGCAGCAGTTTAACGCCGACAACCTCTGATGGCGTTTCCTTCTTCTTTGGTTGAGTCAGACAAAATCTCTTTTGCCTGCATAGTGGGTAACTCTCAGAAGGAGTCCGCAGTGGTATTCCCCTCAAGTTATAAGGAATGTCATCAGGGTACAGATGATGTCCTTTTATTAAGAAGGGAAGTAGGAAATGAGAAAAAGAAGCAGTCTTTTTCTCTGAATTAGAAAATTCTACCATGACAAAAAAATTCAAATTTGTTCTTATTGACAAATTTCAGTGAGGACACCCTCCTATGGATAAGAGTGTTGATGATCTTAAGCTAGTAGACAAGTCGAAAGTGAGACTCATGGATGGGAGGCATGTGTTGATCCAACTAACAATGGTTAAAGACTACACCCGAATTTTCTCCTAGAAATATCTCAATATCGAAGTCAAATCAATGAAGTTACTCAACTGGTCTCCTAATTTTGACTCAAAGTATGAAACTCCCACTATACTTGTATGATTTAGTTTATCTGGTCTCAAGCTGCATTTTTTTCAACATGAGGTTCTCTACTCTATTGGGGTCATCCTTTGAAACTAGATCTGCCTACTAAATCTGCATACTTTAAACATAAACAGACCCTCGGTAGTTAGAATACTTGTGGAAAGGGATATTACTTTACCTGATATTACTGAAGTTTGGATGGGCACAACCCATAATGGTTATTGACAACAAATCGTCATGGAACACAAACCCCCATTTGTACCCACTATAAGATGTTTTGTCATATCCTTGCTAAATGCCACAAACGTCATCCTAATTTGAAATCTAAAGTTCAAGTAAATAAGGATGGGTCTAACCCCACTGCTGTGGACATTTTAGTTCCACCTGAGGAGGATACTACCAGACATGAGGTGTCTGTTGCCCTTGAGGATCCCCCCATGAAACTGTTGTTACTGCTACTGCGAGTGATGAGATGTCGGCACCTACAAAATCCATACAAAACAATACTGATGGACTCTTACTTATAACTGATGTCATTCAGACTAATAATCAGGAGAGCCTCGCAGCTCCACTTCTTCAAGAATTCAAGAAGTATCTGGTGTAGTGACAACTCATACTTCACATATTCCAGAACCTACTATGGGTACTACTGTTGGTAATCTTACTTCTTCAGCTCTACCCCATCAGACTGATTCTTCGGAGGAGGAATGACATGTTTACACTTCCAGGAGGAAGAAGAAGAATGGAGATCTACTAGAGCTCAGGAGTCTTATGGATGATACTTTGTTATTACGGGTAATGGTCAGCACCTTACAAATCTGCTAGCTGGATCCCTACCGAGAACTAGAGTCAGATGCAAGACTAGATTGGGATGACCCACACTTTTGAACGCCTGGGTGTTTTTTTTTTTGAGTTTTTACTTTTATTTCTATATGTACCAATTCTTTACTTTTTTTGATGTGTGTTGTATCGTGTGTGTGTGTGTGTGTGTGTGTATGTATCACGATATCGAAAACATGTCGTCGTTCTGCTCTACTAGGGTTCTGCCCCATGGAGAACCTAGCGTCTCGCGTTGCTTTTAGCTTCAGGATTTACTTGCGTCGCGTAGTATCGCGTTGTGTTCACGTCTCGTCTGGCGGCAGTGTTGCGGTCGACTTCGTTGCCTGTCTCCTCTGTGACAGAGCCGCGCGACACCTGCGTCCCGCTTCTTCCTGCGTCTCGTCTGTGACAGAGCTGCTCGCACCCCTATTAGTGCAGTTTCTCACTGTGCTACAGGTTGACACTGGTTGCGGTAATGGCCTCAGGGATTTCCTACGTCGCCTCCCTCACCAGTGATAACCCCGCCAAACCCTCCTATGTTACAGTGGTTCACAAACGCAGCTCTCATTTTCACCTCGCAGATAGTGCGAAATGCCCGCAGATTTACCATGATTCTATTGCAGGAAATGACGATTGCAATCTCATCAAATAAATAGATAAAAAGTGGGCAAACCAACAATTTTCTTCTCTGACGCTGAAATTTCAACTCGTGCAGGAAAATACAAATTTACACTAGTTTGAAAGTTCCAATTAGGTTGCCCTAAGATGGAGATCATCAGGAAGGTTTTTGAAGATTTCAAACTGGTTGGGGATTGACATGTGAGTTATTTCGATGGAAGACATGTTATGATACAACTGAGCACAGAAGATGATTACACGATAATTTTTTCAAAGAAATTCATCACATTTAAGGGCAAACATATGAAATTGCTCAAATGGACCTCTAATTTTGATCCCAGTCAAGAACCCCCAATTGCACCTATCTGGTTCTCATTACCTGAACTCAAACTTCATTTCTTTGACCTACATATCTTATATGCAATTGGGACTATCCTTGAAAAAACTTTGCAGGTAGACTTACCTACAGTTCATTTCTCAAGGCTCTCTATTGCAAGGATTTTGATTGAACGAGATATTACACTACCAGATGTAGAAGAAGTCTGACTTGGATCTGCTCACAATGGTTATTGATAAAAAATCATTTTGGAACAAAAACCATACTACTGTAAGCACTGCAAGATGTTTGGACACCCCCATGAGAAATGTTTCAGATTGCACCCACAATTGAGAACTAATAGCCAAAAGCAGGAACACAATATTAGTGCACCTCATGTGTTTGAACGCGCTCCCAGCAAACCTGATGACAACCAACTTGAGAAGTGAACACCACAAGATATGAGTTGGTGTCTGCCCCTGTGATCCCTTCTCCTGACCATACTACAACAAATAATGTTCGAACTGAAAATCAGGATAGTCCCGCAGCTCCTATTCAGGAAGCATCAGGCGTAGAGATAATAATTCACACTTCATATACACTGGAATCTATCGCGGTGACAACTACTGCCTTTCATCCTACTGTAATTCTAACATCAAATCAGATCGACGATCACATGAGTCAGTCTTCAGATGAAGAATGACAAGTTTACACTTCTCGGTGGAAGAAAAAAGGCTGGGGGCACACTCCAACTTGGAAACTTAATGGATGATACTTTGGTGACTCCCGACAATGACACGACTCTTCAAAGTTTATTATTTGGTTTCGCTCCTAAAACAAGAGGAAGAGGCAGAAATAAACTGACTCATCCCTAGCTACTTGTTTTTTGCATGTTTTAAATTTGTTTTGCATTTTATTGAGTCTATCTGTATCTTTTTGTTGGGGTATTACTTTACTTGTATTGTATGGGTAGGGTGCCTCTTTTGTGTTCTTCTTATACAACATTTATGTATACTTTTCTATTTCAATAAAATCAGCCCTTAGGCTTTTCATAAAAAAATATATGTATATGTGTGTGTGTGTGCGCAAGCTTTGGTTTATTGGTGGTGGGGTTATTGTAAGTCCTCTTAGGTCAAGGGTTCGATCCCATCATGGCGTGGGGGCTTTGGAATTTTAGGCGCATGGCGCGGGCTCTCATCATGTGGCCAAAAGCATGGAAAATCGATATTTAGGCCTCTGCCAATTATAAATTTCCTTTTTAACATTTTTCTCACGGTACTGTGGCTGTCACAACACCATGAGAAAACATATAGCAGAAGACGAGAGTTGGGTCGCCGAAACTTTCATGTTTTCCCTGTTTTGCCACTTTTTCCTCCCTTTTTGGTTGGCACCCAAAGGAGAAACCTCTATTCATATTTTATTTATTAGTCAGTATTTATGTGTGTTTGTTGAATTATGGTTATGTTTTTGTGAGTTTTCATTTTAGATTTTATAGAAGTCTTTGTTTTCCCTTGCGAGGGCTTTATCCGTCGAAAAGGTGATGTTGTATCCTCTCCCATTTTTGTCCCACCATACCCTAATAATTTCTATTGTAATTTTTGGTTAATTTTCAAGATCCAATCTTCATATGTTCACCAATTTTCCACCCTAACACTTACCACCAAAAACCTAAGCTCTCGGCTAACCTTAATTTGCAATTCTACATCAGTCGAAATTCTAATCAAGAGAAAAGGATTCCTTGCCACTAAGGAGAAACCATCAGCGAGGTGTTCAGAAACTTAGTATGAAGGTTATGTAGCTGAAAATTTTCCAACTTCAACAATGGCTTATTTCATTTGACACAGCAGAAAGTGAAGGGTAAGATTGCCACTTGGTTTAAATGAAAACGGAGATGGATCGCAAATATCTTTTCCTGCATTATGGATAGGATATGTTCATAAAACTCCGCCTACACCGAGAGATTTTTCTATGTTTGAATACATAGTTGAATTTGATAAACTCATGCTGAAATGTAAGTTGGAGGAGCAACGCACAAAATAGTGATGTATTTTGGAGGATACATTATCTATTAGTAATGTGGTGCAGTTGAAGCCATATTGGTTCTTACTCGATGTACAAACTCTAGCTTTAAAAGTGAAAAAATAGCATGGTCATTAGGTGACCGTCACACCTTATAGATAGAGACATAGAGTTTAACCCCAGGATCAGACATCTAGAATACACTAAGCGGAGCCCCCAAGCCAATCTCATTAGAGAAACTAATCTAGAGTGAAGTAAAGGTGGAACTCACCCACACTCCCAAAACTTGTTTCGACATAGGAAAGAAAAATAGAAGAGGGAGAAATAGAAACACAAAATATCACACATAGAAAGTGAGAACAAAAAGATTTTAAGTGATTCGATGTTTTGTTTATGTTAACGATCACCCTAGGATCTTACTCTCTTTATTTTGAGGAGCTTAGGAGAAAAATACAAATTGTTGGGATTCTTTACTCATGATTTCGTCTCCTTCTATAGACTTAAGATGAAAGGGGTACGTTTAGAGGAGAAATAATTTAATTGATCATTTAGCCATCAAATTTGAATTTTAAGTGTGAAACCATTCAAATTTGTTGGCCGCCATTCTTTAAGAAAAAATAGAAACATGTGGAATTTGACTCACATTTTGCAATTGCCAACTTGGATTCAAACCTTCATTTTTCTTAATATATTTAATGCCATGTCTGAATACTTCTATCGTTTTGTTCCTCCATGCGAATTCACTAATGCTCCTAGTGCTGCTCCTCCATTATCATGATTTATGGAGGTCGGCTGAGGTCATACATAATCTCAGTTTTGAGATAGTCAATACCTAGGTCATGCTGGATTTTATGTTCCATGAATATTTTTTAACCGTAGAGTTTCATCATCAATCAACTTTTTGATATGATGATATCATAGTTATTTGTGTTTGTCCCTTCATAAAAAATTAATTTTTTTTGGTTAGGTGGATGGCTCTTTGGTTCTCACTGAAGAGAGTGTCGTTGGCTAGTTTTTCTAACTCTTTTAGAAATATTTTTAGCGAAATCATTTCCTTGCCCGCCTCTGATACTGTCACAATTTAATCATTGAAATCTCCTCTTCTACAGTCTAGACATCCAACTGATTGCAGTTCCTCTATATGTGAACATACAATCTGATTGGCACTTGCAACCATTTAAGTGTCCTCCCAAATTTGCATCTGAATAGCCTTGTAAGACTCTTTTTTTTTTTTTAAGCAAAGGGTTGTACAAGTACTTTTCAATTATCTTAACTTTCCAATGTTCCTCTCATGGGCTAAACATAAACCTTCTCATGACTCCAAATGTATGAACCATGTCTGGTCTAGTAAATCCCATAGTGTATACCAAAATGCCTACTACAAACACGTATGGTACCTTGTTCATACACTTTTGTTCTTCATTAAATTTTGGTAACTGCTCTTTAGATTGTCTGAAATGACCACCGTAAGTGAGTCTATCTTGGCTTTGTATTCTGAGCATCGATTCGATTTAGAACCTTTTAGATGTACTTCTCTTAGGACAACTCCAAAATCTCTTTGGATCTGTCATGACCCAACGCGGGGTTTGATATTAATTAAGGCGGAAACAGACAGTCGGACGGTGGAAATCAATTCTCTATTATACAATTTTTATCACTAATAGTTTAAAATTTAAATATTTATGAAAAAGCCGCTAAATAAAGCAATTTAATTAACAAGCAGAAATTTACTCATTTTTTTGCGGATCTCGTCTCTTATATATATTTGCATCTCTTCCATTCATCTTGTTCAAATGCTTAAAACCTTAAACAATATTAATGCAACATAATGAGTTATCTAATGATAACTCGGGAGTAATCACACTTCTAAACTATGATAACCCATGAAAAATAAATTAATATGTATGTTGTTCTTTCATATCTTTATAAGAAATTTTGGATGATAATCTCTCTCTACTCATCCCTGACTGATATTTTCTCGCCGGTATAATAGTTAGTGATTTAACCATCATAATTGTTTGGGGTTTTAAAAATTTTCTACGTGTGTGGGTATACTAGCATCCCCTGTCTGCACCATTAGGAGGTGAACTCCTTTGAACAGACACTTACAAGCATTCATATATAAACTGATTCATTATTCGTAGTATACATTGTTCTGAGACATTTTTTATCATCTACTAATATGCATACTAACTCTGTTGTGCAACTATTCATCATACATATCTCTCATATCATGCATGTCTCTTATCGCATGCATATTTTTTTCTATTGTGTTATCATATATATCTTTCCCATCATGTATATCTTGCATATCATATATATTATGCATAACATGCATCTCATACATATCTTTTATGCATATCTTATAAATCTTTTCTGTCATGCATATCTTTTCTATCCAACAATATGAAGAATATAACTAATCTAGAGCATGCACGGGGTCAAACACATATTTTGAAATAAATGAGATTATTGAAAATTATAAATTTAATTATTCACCTTGGTTGTTATGCTGGATTTTTAATCTTTTGTAACTAGTTGATATTGTGATAACTTTTATATGGATATTAGTATCGAACAAAAATTAAACTTTAAGATTTAAACAATTTCAATTAATCATATTATTTTTATTAGTGAGGATTAATTTACCTGAAATTACGGATTCCTCTTATGACTAGCTTCCATACACTCGTCATGAGCTTGCCACCTCATGTAGATAACCTTGAAGTTGTAAATAACTTTGGATGTCATGAAATTTTGACTCATATCGTATTTAAAAAAAAAAACTCACTTGCCAAAACACACCTTCAACAAATTTCACCGCATAACCCAACTTTCCTCAGAAGTTGCCAAATCTACCTGCCTTTTCTTCTTCTTAATTCTGGCCTTTCTTATCTTCATTGATTTCTTTCTCAAGACCCGTACAGAAGTTTAGAAACCAATTCCATCACTTTTGACACAACCTCTTCTCCACTACGGCGACCAGAAACGAAAAAAGATGCATGATTCATAACAAATCTCAACATAGAAGTGTGAAAAACGAAAAAAAAATCTCAAATAGCATACCATTAAATTTTTTCACCAAAGCTGCAGCTTCTGGCGGGCCTCTCGCCGGCTGTAGATTTTGACTCGGCAGGTGGCAGCTGTGCTGTGATTGCGTCTGTGTTGTAATGTCGTGATTGCAAGACCTTGCTTTAGCCTTTTGCTGAACGTTGAAGCTCGCGCTATGAGGAAATGGGAGGGGAGAAAGAAAATCGATGGATTTGGAAAGGGAGCTAGCCCTTTGAATGAAACCAACGCTAAATATCGTGTGGAAGTCAGATGGGAACAGTAAAACAAGATTAAGGATGGGTAATTAATTAAATTTATTTAAACTTTTAAATTCTAATTTTTATATCTTCTATTCATACTTTATATATAATATTATACATCATTATGATTGATTTGACATATAGACATTTATAAAATTGTTGTGGTCGAAATCTGAAGGATGCAAAATTTTGGGTGCATTTTAAGTCATCAAAAATTTTAACTGATTTTACAAAGCTCGCTATTACAGAATCAATCCTTAGTAATCCTCATACCAAGTATTTATTTTGTTGTTCTCATGCCTTCAGGTTAAACTCCGTTGATACCTGATTTTCATAATTTATTGTCTCAATTATGTATGTTCCTTGTGTATGTTCCTGTAACTAGCATATCATCAATATAAAGTAGCAAAATAATATAAGATTTGTCAAACCTTTTAATGAAGCAATAGTGGTTTATCTTATATCTACTGAACCCATTTTTACGCTTGAAATTTTTGAACTTTTTGTATCATTGGCTTGGTACCTATTTCAGCCCATATAGACTCTTAAGAGGTTTGCACGCTATTTTTTTTTTTCCAAGACCAACTAACCCTTCAGGTTGTTCCATGTAGATTTATTTCTCAAGATCACAGTGAGGAAATCTAGTCTTTGCATCTAGTTGTTCCAAATGTAAGTCTTCATCTACAACAATACTTAAGAATATCCTGATGGTAGTCATCTTTATCACCAGTGAAAACACCTTTGTGTACTCAATCTCACGTGGCTACCTAAATCCTTCAACCAGCAATCTAGCTTATATATTTTGCTTCCATCAGACTCTTCTTTTACTCTATACATCCACCTATTCTGTAATATTCTTTGCCTTTGGGTAAGAGTTTCTCTAAAGGGCTCATCTCTTTGCTTTCTCCTACTTGTTTGAATCTCCAATCTATGATGCTTCTTAGAAGTATTCTGGTTATCCATTATTTGTCAATATTAAAAATTATAAAGATGGAGAATACATTTGTGTGGTTTTAGGTTATTCGGTAGACGTTCTCTATGGTTGAGTAATTGGCTCTCGGTCGCTCCCTTGTGAAGGGCCTTCTGCATCAATGCTAGGATATTTTGGGATTGAATCATCAAAAATAATTTCTTCATGATTTTCTTCATGCCTTTTAAATTATTCCGATTTTTGATAAAATAGTCTTTGGTCATCGAATGTCAAATGTTTAGCTTTTGTAACTTTTTTTATTTTGGTCATCCCAAAATCAATAACCAAAATAATCCGAGGCATAGTTAATGAAGTAACACTTCGTTTTTTCTTCAAGCTTATCTCTAGATTCATAATTAATACGTAAATATGACACAATTGAAAAAAATTTTGTGTGAAAGTCGTACATCTTTTATACTCCACTCTTTTTTTAGGGATTTTAAATCTCTAAAGAACATATGGTCATCCCTTAATTAAATACTCTAAAGGACATATGGTCATCCCTTAATTAAATAAGTTATTGTATTTATTGCATCTACCCAAAATCTCTCAGGCAAGCTAGAGTACTATCTTATGCTCGTCACAGGTTCATTTAGAGTTCTACTCATTCTTTTGTGTTTGTGTCATGTTTTTTTTTTAATTTCAAGTGTCGTTGATTGTAATCCTATTTGCTTTAGCATAAAATTTTTTGCTTCCTCTATTTGGTTTTTGGTTAACTCAGATATTGATTAGATTTCTAAAACAGGAGAACGATATCATTCATTGAGCAAAGAACAATTGAAAAAATTGACAGCGAAATAGGATAGAATGGATACATCGTAGAGAAGTATCAGCTTGATTAGTGATTCAAGCTGAGCTCATGAGAGAGACTACAACAGTATTAACATTGATTGTCTTAGGAGATAGAGAGTCCAATGAGCCAATACAGAAAAAGGGGCAGCCCTTGTTGAAAGAGTTGCTCGATATCCTGAGTGACAGTTTATCTCATAGGGGGCTACCACTGAGAGAGATTCAATATGCTATATACCTAAATCTAGGATTTTTTTCTGCCAAAACAACTCGCTAATGAGACAACAAGTCGAGTATGTGATGTTGCAAAAATATGTTACCTAATAATTAGAGGTCTGGTTCGTGAGAATGCTCATTTTTTAGCAGTTCCAACTCTGGTCATACTAAAAAAGGATGATTATTTTATTATGCCATGTTTTGGAATGTCGTGTTTAATTGTTGCATTGGATTGATGTGAACATAAATTTTGTAGAGGACTTGCCTTAGCAAAAATCATGTAATGACTTTACTCTGATAGTGTTAGATTCATTCTAGAAGCTTTTAGGAGGAAGTTGAAACCCCTCCTACCCGTTAAGAATGATGTGGGATGTGCTCATTCGGGAACCTTGATGCAGGATTCCACATTCGCCATAGGATCGCGGATCCTCCCGCAATCGTGGGATGTGATTTTCCGCCCCGCTATCAAATTCAGTTATAATTTTGTTTCCTTTTTTTTTTCCCCGATTTTGTGATTTCTAATTAGGGTTCTTTTTATGAGAGACCTTTTTTATGTGTGAGCTCTTGTTGTTTTGAAAATTTTGGCTTTGTTTTTGGCATTTGGAGATTGTAATCTCTATTTTCTACCTTAAGGAGTGTTGTACCCTATTCTTTTTACAAGTGGTGTATTGGTAGCTTGTGCAAGAATAGGTGGTGAACCACGTTGAGTGCAAGCTCATACTTCTGAGATCTGGGAGAGCCCTTGATGACTTTTGGCTTCCTATTTTATAGAAGGAATAAAGTTCCGGATTCAAAGTTTCATTTTATTAGTTAGAAGAGTTTTTGATCGGAAGAATATTTGTATTTTCTATTATCCTCGTACTCTTAGTTTGGTTCTACATTATCTGCTATCATAGAGATGCATGATTGCTAAATAGCGCATGCATGCATTTGCATGTAACACTATATCATTTCTAATGCCAACTTGGCATATAGCAGAATCCATTCTACATTTCAATGTTCTTCTCATACTAATCTTTAATTGATCTGTTTTATATAATCAGAAACTTGTAATTTTATCATACTATCTTTAACTTTTGCAGCTGCTTCAGAGAGCTTAGCAATCAACTATAAAGTCAGCTCTGCGTTGGTTGATATTGTTAGAAGAATAACAGTCCAACCTCGCTACATCATTGCCAAGGTTTTCTCAAAAGTTTTCTTGCTTTGTAAATATTTTATCTAAACTGATAATGCCTCAATTTCTGTACCATCCTGTTTCATGAGATCGTTTTATTATTTTTTAAGTAGTATCTAAGAAACCAGATAAATATAGATTGCTTTTTCTTCTGACCTGAATGATTTTATCAAATATTTACATATTATTGTTGTTAAGAAATTGATTCGGCACTACCTCTAAATGTTTGAATTACCTTTATGAGCATTGTATATTACATGAAAAAGGATTAACAGCTATGCTAATCAGTGAAATTTGCTCGTACCAGAACCTGATATGGAATGTTAATAATGTAGTTTTATGGATTTTTTTCTTCATGAAACGAAGCATCGTTAGAATTCTGTTAAGTGTATGATCCATGTAAATCTGAAGACCACAAATATTACTTGTAATGAAGCCTAGAGCTTCATCATAATTATACATGATGGTCTGTTTTTGGTTATGTATGTTTTGTGAAGGAAAACAGACCACCAATAAGGAAGCCGGATTCTAAAGTTGTGAAGTATATTTTCGTGGGTTATTCTGCTGTGTAAAAGGGATATGTTTGTTGGAGCCCTATAAAAAATAGACTATTTTATGAGCATTGATGCGTTATTTAGAGAGCTCAAAATGTACTGCACCCTGAAGGTGACCTCACCCTTTGGTGACTTGTCAGATACTACATGTATTAGGCATGAGGGGAAGAGTAGTGATGGTCAGAGATTGATACATGTGTGAACGATGCCTTCTGTCGTTTTGTGGGAAGGATCGACTGAAGAAGAGCCGAAAAATGAGAAAAATGAACCTGAAGGTGAAGAGATTCAAGCTCAAAAGGAACTAAAAGTGTATACGATAAGGCAGAATGAGAGAACAGTGTCAATCGTGCCACTCATGGTATCAAGTTCATTGTCCCGATCTACCCAACTCTTGACACCTACACCATCCATTTCAGAATTCGATTACCCAGGTGATATGATTCCTCTCCTTTCTCCTCCCACCCTCATGACTTTAAGTAGGCCCTTTGCAGTAATGTTGTTCGTTCTCCTATTTGTTATTCTCTTACTTGTTTTGGTTTCTTACATGACATTGCTTAGTTTGTCTCATACTCTAACTTATTGCCTGTGCACTGAGCATTCATTACATCTTTGGACACCATCTCTATTCCCAATTATTGGCAGGTAGCTACGGAAGATCCAAAGTGGAAGGTTGAGAGACTGGAGGAATTTGGTGCTCTTGATAAAACAAGACGTGGGAGATAGTACCATTACCAGCAGGGTAAAGAGCAATGCAGTGCAACTCACAGCAAAACAAAATCTAGATGGGAAAGTTGACCGTTACGAAGCACGATTGGTGGTGAAATGGTACAATTAGATGTATGATATTGACTGTGAAGAACCTTTGCACTTGTAGCTACGATAAGTACAGTGAGGACACTGGTTTCTCTAACTATCAATGGTGGGTGAAGGTTACACCAATTTGATATGAGGAATGTTTTTCTTCACGGAGAGTCACTGGAGGAGGTGTATATGAAAATATCACCAGGATTGGATATTGGTCAGATAGTGGGCAAGGTGTGTAGGCTCAGGAAGTCGCTTTATGGCTTGAAGCAATCTTCTCAAGCCTGATTTGACAATTTTAGAAAAGCTATGGTGGGCATGGGATATCAGTAGATGAATGTCGACCATACGGTATTCTTTTGTCAAAATGATGGTCGCATCACTATGTTTGTTGTGTATGTTGTTGACATAATTATCACTGGTGATGATGAGATAGAAATTGCTCAACTAAATGTACGATTGGACAAAGAATTTGAGGTGAAGGACCTTGGATAGCTTAGATGCTTCATTGGGATTGATGTGGCCTGTGGAACAAAGGGGATGGTATTGTCTCAGAGAAAGTATGTAATAGATCTCTTCATAGAAACGGACACGTTGGGATGCAAGTTTGCAGTTTCTCCAATTGATCAGAAAGTCAAGCTGAATATAGAGGCAGGAGAATCAGTTGATCATGTGAGATACCAGAGACTGGTGGGTCATCTGATCTATCTGAGTCACACTCTTCCTGACATCTCATTTGCAGTGAGCGTGGTGAGCCGCTATATGCATGATCCAAGGAAGGGTCATAGGGACACAGTGTTTTAGATTCTCAGGTAATTGCGGAGTGAGCATGTAAATATTGAGGGCTATTGTGATGTTGGTTGGACAAGTTATGCAGATGATAGAAGATCCACCTTAGGATAATTGCATGTTTGTAGGGGGCAACTTGGTCGCTTGGAAGAGCAAGAAACCATCCGTAGTAGCGAGGTCAACAACAAAGTTCGAGTACAGAGCCAAAGCCTTAGGAGTTGTTGAGATGATGTGGCTGAGAACCTTGTTGGTCGAGCTAAAGGTGGATCACAAAACTCAAATGAATTGTGACAACAAGTCATCAAGCGGCATTCCCAACAACCTGCTGCAACATAATAGGAACCAAACATGTGGAGATTGATAGATTCTTCATCAAGGAAAAACTGAATAACAGACTACTGGAGCTAAATCATGTAGCCACTGGAGAGCAAGTGGCTGACTGCCTCACTAAAGGATTTAGTTCATTAGATTTGTCTAGATTATGTGACAAGATGGGCTTTGTGGGTATCTTTTTCCCATCATGAGGGGGAATTTTCAGATTTGTATCTTTTGTTGAGGGTTCTAATTGTAAATAAGAAATATGGAAGAAGCCTATGATTTATTTGTAAAAAGGTTGTAAGGCTATATAGAAGCCCAACTCAAGAATGAAGGAAACATAATTTTTATCAAAGTACTCATTTCTTCATGTTGACTCGGCATCATTTGTTTATCCTTGTGTTTACCATTCTCAAACGCAATAGTTATATTTAAGAGTATAATACCAGTTTTGTTGTATAAATTGACTGATATCTCTAGCTGGTTTGTTAAAATAATTAATTATTTATTTAAGCAAGTAGGTGTTCAGCTGCAAATTTCTCTGGAGTAATCTGCTGATATTGCTGAAGATCAATCATTTACATGCTGCAAGCCTCAGCGACAGATGCATTTTATGCGATAATAACTAATAAATTGTACAATTACAACAGTAATTTACTTGCAGAAAGCTGAACCTGACGCCATCATTATCAATTTAATGTTGTATCTTTTTGTTCCATAAGCATTTTGAGAGCATAGATCTGTTGCAAGACAGCGAGAGAGGTTAATACTTTGTATGACTGTAAAAATGGTTTTGCAGGGTGGAATCACTTCATCCGATCTCGCAACAAAAGCTTTAGAGGCTCGTCGTGCCATTGTGGTTGGACAAGCATTACCTGGCGTACCATTATGGAAACTTGGTGAAGAAAGCAGACATCCTGGGGTTCCATATATAGTTTTTCCAGGTGATATAATTTTTAGTTGGGACATTTACATACATACCTTCCAATTCTTATGCATTTACATATCTAACACATATAATTTACTTTTTATTTTTATACCACTCAAATCTTATATTTCACATCAAAAATACCACTATTTTAACCTTTAGAAACTGAAATACACCTTTTCATGCATAGGTAAGGTGGCATATATTTAAAAATTAAGTTTAGGTATTAGATCTGTAAATATATAAGAATTGAGTGGTATGTATTTAAATTTTCCTTTTAAGTTTGTGGATTTTTATGTATAGGAATATCAGTTTTTTAGGAATTGAACTTATGTCTTTTAATTTTAGGCAATGTTGGTGGCAACAGTGCTCTTGCTGAAGTTGTAGAAAAATGGGCCTGCAGCCGTAGAGTTTCCACGAAGGATCTTCTTCTTGTAAGTTGCTTTATCAAAATGATTTGAGTGAAAAATTTTGATTTTTACTGGAATTTTTCTTGCACAAAGAGTGCTGAAAAGGGAGGGTACGCTGTTGGTGCTTTCAACGTTTATAATATTGAAGGAATTGAAGCAGTTGTTGCTGCAGCTGAGGATCAAAAGAGCCCTGCTATTTTGCAGGTAAGAAATCTTTTATGGCTTATGAAATCGTGTGTGAGTTCTCAAAAGTTCATTTATATTGTATTATAATTATTGAGAATTGTAGCCATTGATGTAATTTCAATATTCTTTTTGAATTCGGAACATGCCCTAAACTTAGGCTTTTTATTTCTGCTTCTGTCTGCTCATTAAAAGATACCAAAATTATGGGAGTTGAAGTTGTATTCAATATAACACTATAGCCCAAGTTTTTGAGATTCCCTGCCTGCAAAAAAGATTGCTTACTAGTGACAATCTATTAGAAAAAATAAATAAATAAATAAAACATGTGCAAGTCTATTTTTAAGATTTTCTTCGTAAAACCTTCATAAAAAAGGGACAAAATCTATGCTTTTGTCCCCATAAAATATTGTAGAGGTTACATAAGTATGAATATTGAACTTCTGCGACATTTATTTATTTTTCCTTTTTTAGTGTAGCATAAGGCAAATACAAGGACTTCCTTCAGCATAAGGAAATACTTAAAAAAAATAAAAATAACATGATGATCGAAGATACAAAATTCTTCAAAAGCCAATATAAACTCTCATTTTAAGCACTTTGCTAGCATGATTGAACATTGATGAATCTTGTGGCGTGACACTAAGGATCTGTTTGGGGCATTTGCAGCTATTTGAAGAAGCTTTGCAACTACAGCTGTGTGAGGAAGTTATTGTGGGGAAGTTGTGTTTGTTTGTTTAGTTCAGCTGTGCAGTAGTTGTGTTGCAGTTGTTTATAAGAAGAAGACATTGTTGCCTCTGTATTATTATGTTATTTTTAAGATAGCCATTCAAGGCCTAACAACTCATAACATAAATGCAGAAATTTCGTTTAGAGTTCTCAAAAACTAGCAAGTTCAAATATTACATCTAAAAGTGAAATTTCTTTTAACTGTGGATAGCACAACAATCAAAATAAAAAAAAGCATAACTTCACCCAAAGAACACGAACTCTAGAAAACCAACAACAACAACCACAAAAAGCATAACTTCTTTCAACATATGGATGTCCATAGAGAGCTCTAAACCAATGAAAAATGCATGAAAATTTTAGGGTGGGAAGCTCCGAACCAACGCAGATAAAAATTCAAAAACCAAGCCATGAAAAATTTCACAACCAAAAGCCACATATGTATATCATATCATAAAATCTTAGAAATTAAACTAAGATCAGTCAGAGCAGAGAGGGGAGTTTGAAGATTGAATATACCTCAAGGTTGATCACGGTAGAGAGATAAGAAGAATGATGATTGAAGGTAACGTGTGAACGCGGGCACAGTGTGAGAGAAGAGCTTGAGTTAGGTAGAGATCTTTGCTCGATAGGCACATCGCAAGGAGGGCAGCAGGGGAAAGGAGGGGTAATGTGAATAATATCCCTTCAAAGAAATGCGAACCGCGGGTGTCAACCCGTGGCGGGATATACAATGCAAGACTTGTCGTTTTTAACGAAATGCTGAAAATATGATTTATTCAAACAACAAAAATAGCGGTGGTGAGTCGTGCCTCGTGCCGCTGTCCCAAATGACCAGTATTTTTTTTCATATTTTTGCCTTATCTAACTAGGATTTGGCAACTTCTTCAAGCGGGTCTCCTCGCCTGTATTGGTTCGACAGGCTTTCTTATGTTGTGATATAACATTTTTTTTAATTGACATTTGGTTTTGCTTAATACTATTTTTTATTATTAGGGTTATATTTATATATATATATATATTGAAAGCCCAAAAAGGCTAATATATTAAATAAAAAGAAAGATACGGATACAATGTGTATGAGGGCCCAAAACCCTGCCCACACAAAAATCACAAATGGTTCTAAAACTAGAAAAAATAGAAAAATACATTAGATATTTAATTAGAAAGCCTAACTGATCAAAATACAGTATCAGGTGGCTAGAGAGCGACCCAATTTGATCTTGCCTTTGCCTCTAGTTCTAGAGAAGGAGCAAGCTAATAAGCTGATAAGATGATCGTCATTGTCAGTAGTAACCAATGTATCATCCAATGTGTTCCCGAGCTGGAGTCTGTTTTCATTCTTCTTCTTTCTCCTATAATAGACTTGTCATTCCTCATCCGAAGAATCAGTCTGATGGGGTGGTAGAGCTGAACAGAAGGAATACTAACAGTAGTACCCACAATAGGTTCTACTATATGTGAAGTATAAGTTGTCTTTACACCGGATACTTCCTGAAGAAGTAGAGCTATGAGGTTCTCCTTATTATCAGTCTGAACACTATCATTTGTAGGTAATAGTCCATCAGTATTGTTTTCTATAGGGTTTGAAGATGTCAGCATCACATCACTCGCAGTAACAGTAAAAGCAGTGTCATGGGGGGGCTCCTTAGGGGTAACAGGCACCTCCTGTCTGGTAGTATCCTGCCCAGGTGAAACTAAAATATCCAGAGTTGTGGGGTTAGACCCATCCTTATTCACTTGAACCTTAGATTTCAAATTTGGATGAAACTTATGGCATTTATCAAGGACATGACCAAACATCTTGCAGTTGGTACAATATGGGGGTCTGTGCTCCGTGATGATTTGTTGTCAATAACTATTATGGGTTGTGCCCAGCCAGACTTCAGTAACATCAGGTAAAGTAATATCCTTTTTGACAAGTATTATGGCCACCGAGGGTCTGGTTAGGTTGAAAGTAGGTATATCTAGTTTCAAAGGATCCCCAAAGATGACACCAATAGAATAGAGAACCTGATGGAGAAAAAAATGCAGCTTGAAACCAGGTAAACTAAATCATACCGGTACAGTGGGAGTTTCATGTTTTGGGTCGAAATCAGGAGACCACTTGAGTAGCTTCATAGGTTTACCAGCGATGTTAAGATATTTTTTGAAGAAAATCTGAGTGTAGTCCTCAGGCACGGTTAAGTGAATCAATACATGTCTCTCATCCATGAGCCTCACTTTCCACTTTCCTGTTAATTTGAGGTCATCAAAACTTTTCTTGATAATTTCCATAGGTTGGTGTTCCCACTGAAATTTCTCAATAAGAGTAAATTTGAATTTGTCAGTCATCGTTGAAATTGCTAACGTGGAGAAAAAGCGTGTCTTCCCATTTTTTTGCTTGCATTCTTAATAAAATGACAGTCACCTGTACCATCACGATGTTCCTTATAACTTGAAGGGAAAACAACCGACGTCTCCCCCAGAGAATTACCCACCACGTGGGCAAAGGAGAAGGTTTTGTCAGGTTCAACTGAAGAAGAAGGAAAGCTCAATCACAACAAAGAAACTGCAAATCGGGCAGAGGCAAAAAAATGAGCTGAAGAGCTGCACAGGAACCGAATGCGCAGAAGACAGAAGACGGCCCGAAGTCGCAGCTCGATCCGCGCAGAAAAGAACCGCAAAAGCTGGATGACTAGTTGGAAGGCGCAAAGGAGGAGATGATGAAATTGCACGTCGAAGCCCTTCGTTGTCGTTTGGCGCGAGAGGGAAGACAATTCGTCGTCGTCGTCGTCGTCGAGTGCGGGAAACAGCGTCGTCTTCGCCGAGTGCGGGAAACCACATCCTCGTCGAGTCTGGAATTAAACCTAGGACGCCGACGCCGACGCCAGTGCGTGATGGAGCTTATATATATGTTTCAATTTCAATAAAATCAGCTCTTGGGCTTTTCTTCACAAATACATATATACATACATATATACATACATATATATATATATATATATATAAACTTGCAGAAAACAAAAGATATGGATGAGCAAGTTTAGTTTTGTCTCTTTTTCTAGTTTTAGGAGTTGAGCCAGATAACAAACTTTGAAATATCGTGTCTTTGTCAGGAGTAACCAAGATATCATCCATTAAATTTCCAAGTTGGAGTGTTCCCCCAACGTTCTTCCATCAAGAAGTGTAAACATGTCATTCATCATCAGAAGATTGGCTCGTGTGATCTTCGGTCTGACTTAGAACCGCAATAGAAGGAAAGACAGTCGTGTTACAGCGATGTGTTCTAATGTATGTGAAGTGTGAATTGTCACCTTTGTTCCTTATGCTTCCTGAATAGGGGCATTATCCGTTATAGTATGATCAGGAGAAGGGTTCCAAGGGGCAGACACCAACTTCTGTCTTGTGGTGATTCCCCAGGTTAGCTGTCATACGGTTTGTTAGGAGCACATTTAGGCACGTTGGGTGCGCTAACATGTTTCTGCTTTTGACAATTGGTTCTCAACTGTGGGTGCAATCTGAAACATTCCTCCTGCAAGTGTCCAAACATCTTACAGTGCATGCAGTAGTAAGGTTTTTGTTTCATAATAATTTTTCGTCAATAACCATTGTGAGCCGAGCCAAGCCAGACTTTTTATACATCTGGTAGTGTAATATCTCTTTCAATCAAAATCCTTGCAATAGAGTGTCTTGCCTTGAGAAATGAACTATCGGTAAGTCTACCTGTAAAGGTTTTCCAAGGATAGTCCCAATTGCATATAAGATAGGTAGGTCAAAAAATTGAAGTTTGAGTTCAGGTAATGAGAACCAGATAGGTGCAATTGAGGGTTCTTGACTGAGATTAAAATCAGGGGTTCATTTGAGCAATTTTATATGTTTGTCCTCGATTGTGATGAATTTTTTTGAGAAAATCCTTATGTAGTCTTCTTCTATACTCAACATTATCATGTCTTTCATCGAAATGACACACCTGTCAAACTCCAACTAGTTTGAAATCTTCAAAATCTTTCTTAGTAGTCTCCATCTTAAGGCTACTTAATTGGAACTTTCCAACTAGTGTAAATTTGTATTTTCCTGCATGAGTTGAAATTTCAGCATCAGAGAAGAATATTATTGGTTTGCCCGTCTTTTTTTCTACTTTCTTGATGAGATTGCAATCTTCATGTCCTGCAACAAAGTCATGGTACATCTGTGAGAATATCGGATTATCTACGAGTGGAAATGGGAGCTGCATTTGTGAACCCATGTAGCATAGGAGGGTTTGGCGGGGTTATCACCGACGAGGGGGAGGCGACGGCGTAGGAAAGCCCCGAGGCCATTACTGTGGCCAGTGCCAACAAAAAACGCAAAGCCCAGCTCTATGTCACACAACGCACTTGTGGAGCAGAAGCAGGGCCTGTAGATCGAGCTCTGAAAAGGATATCAGCAGCAGGTTGGAGTGTGGAGTAGGCTAGCTGCAACAGATCGAAGCACTAGAGAGGCTACTTGCAGCAGGTCAAAGCTCTGATGTGACGCCTCGTTTGATGCGGGAGTAGAATGACGAGAGAAACATCGAGCCTAAGTTAGGGTTTTCGCCCAACCAACGACGAGGAAGCTTGGGAAGTATCGGCGTCGAGCTTCAAAGGGCTCGGTGCGAAGGAGGAGTAGTAAGGAGCAAAGCCAAGCTTTTCCTGCATAAAAGGCAACGTCGACCGAAATATATATATATATATACCTTTTTGCATCAAAAATATTGTACTCAAACTCATCCTTCCCTTGTTTTGTGGAAGGTTGGTGACTCTCGTATTTGGAAATCTATCGTAAATGCTAGAATCACTGCTAATGATTTAATGTTTTGGGACATAGACGATGGTAATCTCTTTCTGGAACGATAATTGGGGGTTGTCACATCTCTCTGATTACTCACATTCACTTCATACTAATTAATTATTGGTTTCCGATTTCTTTACTCATGTTGGCTGGGATTTCTCCAAATTGTGTTCTATTGTGGGGGAGCAAAATGCAAAGCATATTCTTACTATTCCTAATACACCTTCACGAAAGGATCTCCCCATGTGGAAAAGAAGCAACTCTCAATCGGTTTGCAAACTTATTTATAGCACTTTACACTCACACCGTGATTGGTTCTGGGGAAAATAGATTTGACATAAATATTTAACTCCCTCTATATCCTTTTTCCTTTGGCGCTACCTCACTTCTTTAATACCTATTGATGATATTCTTAAGTTAAATGACTTAAAAATGACATCGAGATGTCATATGTGCAAAGTTGAGGAGGAAGATACGAGGCACATTTTCTTTGAATGTGTTTTTTCTTTAAAAGTTTGGAATATGTTTGGTTCACATTTTGGTTTTTAATGGATGCATAGAGGCACTTTAAGCAACTATTTATGTTAATGGAAGGATTCTGATGTTAGTAAGGGGGGTTTCCCCTCCCTTTATTGGTCCTTTGGTTCCTTTGGAACTCCAGAAACAGTTTTAAATACCACACTTCTCGCCCCACTGTTTCTATTATTGTTGCTTATGTGATTGCTTATTACAATAAAGTCTTAAGGGTCAGCTCAACTGATGTTACTGTTTTAAGGCCCCCCGGCTCATTAGGTGGGCTCCCCCTTTACCGAGTTATCTTAAATTAAATGTGGATGGTTGTTTGCATCTTGATTACGCTGCGGTTGGGGGAATATTTAGAGATTTTGAGGGTTGGTGTCTGTTTTTTCACCTCCCCTATTGTTGCTGATAATCCATTGGCAACGGAATGCTGGGGGTGTTTCTGGCATTAATGGTGGCTAGTATTTTCAACTTTCATAAAATAGAGGTGGAAATTGATTCTAAAATGCTCTATGATACTCTTTTGGGCATCTCTTCTCTCCTCTGGGATATATTTTGTACTTTTAAACGTATTTTAATTTTTATAGCTGAAAAGCATCTTGAGGTAAATTGGAAATCATTCATAGAGAGGGCAACTTCCTTGTTGATTGGCTCACCAAGCATGCAGGGGAGGTCTGTCACGTTGGCATCCACCCCCCTGCTCCTCTTAGAATTCTCCTCATTAGGGATAACTTAAATCTACCTTATGTCTGTTTTTAATTATTTGTGCTTATTGGCTCTGAGGTACTGCTTTCGGTTTGATGGCTGGGGTATGCATTTCTTTTCTTCCAGGTTTTTACTTTGCTTGGCAGGTTTCCATATTGCAGTAGGCCAAGTTTCATTTTTCCTGTTTTCTGTTTTTTATTCCTGTTACTGTTTTGATCTCACGGTTTCTGGTGGATTTTGTCTGCCCGTGGAGATGCTTTTGGAGAATTCTACTAATCTGAAGACAACTTTGTACATGTTTTCTACTTTACATATTGAGTTACACAAGAACACATGTTTACTTATTTTTTGTTTTTTGGTTTTTTTGGGTATACCTGTAATTTTGGAGTTTCTTTTTTTGTGTGAGTTGTACTGTGGGGAGAGGAACCCCTAGGGGTGTGTCAATTGTATTTTTTTATTTTTCATAGACGGGGATCCTCCCCCCTCCCATTTCTGTATTGTTGGTAGCATGAATTGGCCATCAGCCACTAAATATATATCTCAAATGAAATCACAGACTCATCGACAGGAAATCATTCAGGAACTCGAACAAATGGTGATCGAATTGCTTGAAGATTTCTTCATCTTAGTCCACAAACTTCCTATGAGAATCATCTTCTTCAGAGATGGAGTCAGCGAGACACAGTTCAGTAAGGTCCTGAAAATGGAATTACAGGCCATTAAGAAGGCTTGCTCCAGATTCTCTTGTTATAATCCTAAGATAACATTTGCTGTGGTTCAAAAGAGACACCATACTAGACTCTTCATGAATGATAAAAACAGCTCCTTGGCTCATTTTACTGATGAGAACATCAACATTCCACCTGGAACTGTTGTGGACTCTGTGATATCTCATCCAAGAGAGTTTGATTTCTATCTTTGCAGCCATTGGGGGACCAAGGGAACAAGTAGGCCAACACATTATCATGTTTTGTGGGATGAGAACAGATTCAAATCGGATGAAATTCAGAAGCTGATACATAACTTATGTTACACATTCGTTAGGTGCACTAAACCAGTCGCTCTAGTCCCCCCTGCTTATTATGCTCATCTGGATGCTTACAGAGGAAGACCGTATTTAAAAAGAAGCGATACCAGCTCAGCCATGCAGAGCAGGATCTCAAGACCTTATCCTGCTCCAACAGCGCCATTGCCGAAGGTCAGTGATAGCGTTAAGAAGCTCATGTTGTACTGCTGAATCTGCATAAAATCTCTTTGTGGCATGTGACAGCCATTTTTGTTAGAGATGTTTCTTCTGGTTTTAATGTTTAGAGCATGAGGGCTTAGATTTGAATTACTGTTTTGCATTAATGGCGATCTGTCTTCCGTGAGTGGATGAAGAATACAGTGTTATCATTACATTGTTGCGTCCATTAATGTTGTAGAACAGCAAACACGTCTGTCGCCGCAAAAGCTGAGCCGGATTTCTTCCCTGTAAAGATTTATGTAATAAATATTTAAGCTCGCATGTGTCCAAATTTGAAGAATATTAAAAGATGGATTGTAGTAGCTGAAGCTAGTGTTCGGCTCGTTTATATTTCGAGCTAAAAAAATGTGAACGAGCTCAAAAATTTAATATCTTCGATTATGATATTAAATGCGCTTAAATCTTACATTTTTTTTTTTTTGGAAAGAGCAACGGTGGCTCCCTACGCGTTAATTAAAAGAAAAGGCAAATTGAGGGGTGGAGGATCCCTTTCTAAGAAACCAAAAATACATCCAAACACACCCCTAGGGGTTCTTCTCCCCACAATACAACTCACACAAAAAGAAATTTCCAAAATTACAGGTACACCCAAAACCAAATAGCAAAAACCCAAAAAGAAGTAAACATGTGATCTAGTATATCTAGAGAAGTGGCTACAAAAGAGATGTACAGAAAAAATATTTCGGTTAGCAATGATTATCCAAAAGCAATCCCACGAGCAAACTAAAGAACCGGCATGCCACAATCCAAAGAGATCGAAAACAACTCTCTTCAAAAGTCCAAAGCTTGAGACGATCGGATCCTCAACCTGCATCCTAAAAGGACTCTCCTGAAGATAACTTCTCGACAATGGCATTCATCTTACTCCGTGACATGTTCCTTAATCCAGAATGGATGCCAACAAGGAAATCACATTTCCAAAATTTTAGAGACATCAAGCTTTTAAGAATACATGCAAATGCTCTTGCAACATTAATTCTTTTCACAAATACTATGCATTTAGTGTTCTCTTTTAATAGGTTGTCAATAGGCTCACTAAGGATCTGTTGGGGGCAGCTGCAACTGTCTGAAGTAGATGTGAAGCAAAATCGCAGAAAAGAGTAGCTAGTGCCGAGCTAGTTTAGTCCTGCCTCTGCCTCTAGTTATAGGGCGAGATCCAGATAATAAATTGCTGAGTGCCGAGCCATTTCCCGAAGTAACCAAAGTATCATCCATTAGGTTCCCAAGCTGAAGTTTGCCTCTAATCTTATTCTTCCTCCTTGAATAGACCTGTCATTCCTCCTCAGAAGACTGGCTCATCTGATCATCGTGTTGGTAAACAGAACGCCGGGCAGATAACAGCTGATGAGCACCAGAAGAAGGATTGTTAACTGTTGCAATGGCTGTAGGTTCAAGTATGTGTGAAACATGAAATATCTCCTCTTCACCTAATGCTTCCTGCAACTGAGGAGGGTTTGAAAGTGTAGGTTGCTCAGCAGGGTTATCCAGCTTCTTATCGATCGCATAAATAGTATTTTCAGAGGGAGGATCCACAGGGGCGATTAACTCAGACAACATAACTTGTTTTGTAGCCAAATCATCAGCCAAAATCGTACCTTCATCCCTAGTCGGGATAATAAAATCTTGTACAGAAACATCATCCTGATTACTAGCAGCCATCGAATTAAGAGGAGGGGAGGAAATAGGAATAATAGGAAGCGCCATACCATTAAAAACCTGCATATTAGTCTCACTAGGTGCAATACCATTATAAACAATCAACCCCTGATTAGTATCAGTATTCGAAACAGTTATAGGAGTAGTAATAGGAGGCGTAGAGACAGAAACAGAAGCCCCCTTCAGAGGAGGATCGGAGGGAGCAGAGTCAGGAACATCAATCCTGCCCTCTGTCACATGCGTAAGGGAAGAAGAGAGGGGGGCAGCAGCTGGTACAGACCTAGCAGCCGCACCATCAGACCCCTGCGGCTGAATCCTCCCCTCCCTCTTCCT
>NW_018164953.1:1433791-1447544 GCF_001263595.1 Phalaenopsis equestris | reverse complement strand
GACGACCAAGCAGCCGCACCATCAGGCCCCTGCGGCTGAATCCTCCCCTCCCTTTTCCTTAAATCAGGATTAAACTTGAAACAGTGCTCTTGATCATGTCCAAACATCTGACAATGTTTACAATAGGAAGGGTGTTGCTCTAAACTTACCTTCTGCCAGTAACCTATATGCTCCGAACCGATCCAGACCTCATCCGAAGGAGGTAAAGTGACATCCCTTTTGATCAGAACTCTAGCCAAGGAGGGTCACGTAAGGTTATACGTAGGAGCATCTAATTTTAGCAGTTTCCCAAACATAGCCGCTAAAGAGAAAAGAACCTCATGATTAAAAAGATGAACTTTCAGATAAGGGAACCTGATCCAGACAGGGATGACCAGAGCCTCTGCCTGGGGATCAAAACTAGAAGACCATTTTAGCACCTTCATCCCAACGTTCTCAAACCAAATCGTACGCCTAACAGCCGAGTGTAATCTTCCTCGTTCGCTAACTGAATCAAAATGTGTCTTCCATCCAGCGGACCAATTTTCCACTCTCCCGTGAGCTTCATCAACTCAAAGTGTTGTCTAAGAAAATCTAGCTTAGGAATACCATAAATGAACTTTCCGACTAGATGTCAACGACAAGAAGAGGCAAGTTCAACATTCTCAGCATCAGTGAGGAAGAGAGCAAACTTTCCCCCTTTCCAGTCGGGGCGGCGAATAAAAGGGGAGACAGAATCGAGCTCGAGATTTTTGTAGAAAACAGAGGGGAAGTTAGAACACCATCAGCGGTGACGCTAGCGTAAAAGCGAGGCCTCCGACTCGCCTCACCACGGCCGCCAGTCGTGACTGCGGCGAAAGAACGCACCATGACGAAGGATCACCCAAATCGCCATAGAAATGCAAACCCTAGCAGCAGAGACGGAGATATCCCGTTTATATGTTGGCTAGGGGCACACTCCAACTTAGAAACTTAATGGATGATACTTGAGTTACTTGGAAACTTAATGGATGATACTTGAGTTACTCCTGACAATGACACGACTCTTCAAAGTTTGTTATCTGGCTCCGCTCCTAAAACTAGAGGAAGAGGCATGACTAAACTGACTCGTCCCTAAGTACTTATTTTCTGCATGTTTTAAATTTGTTTTACTTTTTTTTGAGTCTATCTGTATCTTTTTGTTGGGTATTACTGTATTTTGTATCGTATGGGCAGGGTGCCTCTTTTGGGTTCTCTCACACAACTTTTATGTATCATTTCTATTTTAATAAAATCAGCCCTTGAGCTTTTCATAATATATATATATGTAGTCAATATGAATTCCTCTGCTAAGGTTTCGCTTGATGGTGAAAGCCAGTGTTAGCCTCCGACTTTCACTCCATCTTTCTCGCCGTGCTACTGTTCCTCAGGCTTCGGACGTAGACTCGCACGTCCTTGGTCGCGTCGCAGACTGCGTCGTTTTCCGTCGTCGTCTGCGTTCGAGTGCGTCGGTCGAGCCTTCGTCCCCAGTTGCAATTTGCATTCTCGTCTGCTACCTACCCTACGCTGCGATATTCCTGTCGCATTCTGTGGCCTTTTTCGTCTGCTTTCGAGATTTGTGTTCCCTGTTTCTAGTTCCGGTTTTGGGGAATGGCCCCGAGTTATGCGGCGGCTGTCTCCGGGGGTTCTACTCTGGGTGCAGGCGGCCGTTCCTGTTTCTTCCCTCAAGAATTTCATGATGCACATGAATCTGGAGGTGGATATACCTTTATTAAAATACTGGGAAGAAAGAATGACAAACCCGCTTTGTTTCTCACTGATGAGAAAACAAGTATATTGACTTCAGTATGTAGATATACTCTTGTTGGGAAATTTCTGTATGGAAATCCCAAGATTGAGATTATTAGAAAGCATTTCGATTCTCTTAAGCTCACAGGGAGTTAGAAAGTTGGTTCGCTAGATGACCGTCACGTTCTCATTCAACTCTCAAATGCCGCAGATTATACCCAACTCTTTGCTCAAAAATTCTCAAAATTGATAATCGTTTTATGAAATTTCTGAAATGGATAGTGGATTTTGATCTTAAATTGGAATCTCCTATTATCCCGGTTTGGGTTAATTCCCGCTCCTATTATCCCGGTTTGGGTTAATTTTCCAGGGCTCAAGGTGCATCTCTTCAATTATGAAACATTTTATATATTGGCAACTGCT
Organism: Phalaenopsis equestris; assembly: GCF_001263595.1. NCBI lineage: Eukaryota > Viridiplantae > Streptophyta > Magnoliopsida > Asparagales > Orchidaceae > Phalaenopsis > Phalaenopsis equestris. The sequence continues at coordinate 1,445,375 of NW_018164953.1, read as the reverse complement.
TTTGGGAAACCGCTGAAGGTCGATACTCCCACGCCAGATACAACCAGGCCATCTGAAACTTGTGTGTTTGTAGAGCTCGACATCACTCAACCCTTTCCAGGGGAGATTTGGATTCTCCCCTCATCAGGGTTATTGGCAGAAGATTATGATGAGACCTCATCCCCAATACTGCTCTTACTGTGGAATGTTTGATCATAGCTCTTCATCCTATTATCGGTTGCATACCCATCTTCGGTCTGCTGTAGCCCCACCTCATGTTTCTTCTGCGGAGGTTATACCCTCTTCCTCACTGCCTGTGATACCTACTGCTATGCCCATGGTAAATACGGTGCAAAATGGTTTGTCTACTGATATTGTTTCGGAAAATGTTGATAAGGGTCGTTTCTTGGAGGAGAGTCAAGTGGTTGCCCCTGGAAGGCAGGATGTGGCCACTGCCCCTTCTTCTACTGGAGTGAACATATTACCCTCTCAGGCTCTGCCTACCGTGGAGGGTGCTCATGCTCCCCTCTATGAGGTGATTGAAGATAGGGATGAAGCGATCATTCACATTCAGATGATGGAAAAGGTGTCTCCTAATATTAATGAGGAAGATTTAGTGTCAAACACAAACCATCTTACTACAATTAATCAGTTGGTAGAATTACCTATTGAGAGGGCAGGTGTTTCTCAAGTTTTGGAAGACTGTCCTACACAAACTCAGGAACTCATCGTTGAAACTGTCTTTTCTTCTACGTCTGATCAGTCTTCAGAAGAAGAATGTCAAGTTGGCACTTCTCGGCGGAGAAAGAAGGTTGGGGACACTGTTCAGCTTGGAAACTTAATGGATGATACCTTGGTCACTCCTGGCAATGGAACAACACTTCAGAGTTTGCTATCTTGATCCGCTCCAAGAACTAGAGGAAGAGGCAGGTCTAAATTGTCTCGTCCATAAACCATAAACACTTGTTTTTGCATATTTTCTTTTTTTTTTTTTTGAGTCTTTTGTATCTTTTTGTTAGGATATTTTTGTACCATGTATGGTATGAGTAGGGTATCATTTATTGGGCCCTCTCATACAACTTTTTTGTATCTTTTTTTATTTCAATATAATCTGCCCTAGGAAATGTCCTCTGTTCTGATTTTGCTCTGCTAGGGTTTCGCCATTACGGCGAAACCTGGTATCTCTTCATCGATTTGCTCTTCGTCGTACCTCCTCTTCTTTGTTGTGCTTCGTGTGTGTCGTATGGTGTCGACTTGTCGCGCATCGTTCGGCTCGAAGGAGAGGTGTCGTGCGACGTCGCTTCTTTGTCGTGCATCTGTCAGCTGCGCCTTCTGCGGCTCTCGGTTCGCAGCTCTTTCACTCTTGAAGAACTTTACGTCGTGTGGCGTCACTTCTTCGTCGCGCCTCCTTTCTCAGCTATGCCTCTTGCGGTCTCCTGCGGCTTCGACTTTTGTGGCTCCATCTGCTCTGTAGCTTGTCGCTGTTCAACTTCCATGGCTAGTGCTCCTTCTCAACCATCGACTATTTCAGTTTTAAACCTTGGGAAAGCTTCTTTTGCTGATATGGTTGGCTCTATGGGATCAGATCAGTTTTTCCCTCAGGTTTATCATGAATCATTCGAAGGTTAGGAGTACTGCAACCTTATCAAGAAGACGGATAGGAAAAGTGGCAAACTGGCTATATTCTTCTCTAATGTTGAAGTTTCCAACTTGGTTAACAAATTCAAATTCACTTTCATTGGGAAGTTTCAATCGGGACATCGCAAAGTGGAGATCGTTCGAAAGGCTTTTAATGATCTCAAACTATTGGGATTTTGGAAGGTTGGCCTATTTGATGGGAGATATGTGATGATACAACTATCTAAAGTAGAAGACTATGCCAAAATATTTTCCAAAAAGTTTTTTACAATAAAGGAAAAATATATGAAACTGCTTAAGTGGTCTCTTGAATTTAACCATAGTCAATAACCACTTATAATTCCAATCTGGTTTAAACTACATAGCCTAAAGTTGCACTACTTCTACCATCAAGTCCTCTATTCTATTGGAACTACTGTAGAGAGACCTATGAAATTGGATACACCCACCTTCAATCTAACTAGGCCTTCGGTTGTAAGAATTATTGTTGAAATGGATATCACCCTCCCTGATGTGGACGAAATATGACTTGGTAGCCAATTATAGTAGAACAAAGACCCTATTACTGCAATCACTGTAAACTGTTTGGGCACACCCCTGTCAAATGCTTCAAGCTTCATCCACAGTCGAGATTGACAGGTCCTAAAAACATCATCCATGTGGAGGAAAATATAGCAGACACATAATTGATTAACGAGAATTTGACTCATTAGGTTATTCCTCACCAATCAGACCAGCAGCTTCTGCTTACTGTTTTTAAGGCAGCTCCTCAGATTACAAATAGTACGAATTTGGTCTTTGAGTCACTTATTGCGAGAGAAGGGATTACTCAAGTTACGGAGGAGTGTCAGGATCAAGGTATGCTGCAGGCTGAGTGGGATCAGCAGTTTACCTCCAGTGAAAATCCATCTATTGTTCGCACGGACTACCTCTGGCAGATGATTGGCAGGTTTATAAATCTAGGAAGAAGAAAAAATGAATGTTTGATCTCAGTAGCTCTCAGGAGTAGCTCTCAGGATGATTGTATCATTGTTTCGGGCGGAAGCCCGCATCTCAGTATGATGTTGAACTCCCTCCCTAAGTCCAGGGGAAAGGGAAGCGGTTTATCCATCAACTATACCCACCATGATTAGGAGTTATTTCTTGTTCTATTTTTGGAGAATACGTTTATAATCCCTGTGAGTGGGCTCTTTGTATTCACTCACCTCTTTTTTTTTTTTTAGAAAAAACACAAAGACAAATATATTAATACTGAAAAGATGCAGAAACGTTGTATGAGAGGGTCTAAAAAAAAGTCCAACTCACACAGTACAACTCACACAAAACTCAAATGAAGCAAAGATACATAAAGGTAAAAAATCAAAACGCGACAAAAGGACGCAAGTGCTAGAGACGCCTCACTTTAGTCTTCCCTCTCCCTCTAGTTCTTGGAAGTGTGCCGGCTAACAAATTAGAAAGGTGAGTATCATTGTCTGTAGTAACTAAAATATCATCCATCAGATTTCTAAGCTCAAGTAGGTCTCCATTCTTCTTCTTCCTCATGGATGTGTAGGCCTGTCATTCCTCATCCAATGATTGACTCATCTGATCAGTAGATTCTAACGTTGGTCGGACAGGTGTAGGCTATTGCACATCACGATCCCCATGAGCCTGAGTAACATTAACAGCTTGCTCAACCTAATGAGATAGTATTGAAGCAGTAGAAGTATTGTTACTTGTATTATCGGTGATATCTAGGGCAGGTGGGTTCTGAAGACTCACCCTCTCCCCCACGATAGGAGGTTCCAAAAACAACCACCTTGTTGTCTTCCTGCAGTTGTCTACCACCTCTCCTCCCCTCCCAATTTGTTGTCCCTTGCCACCAACCTTTCTCCTTGCTGTCATCATCCCGAGGACAGCCCACTTGCTACCTTTTTGCAATTCTAGCCTTCCCTATTGCTGCCATCGCTGTCATAGCCATCCCAGCACCCTCCTCCACCTCCTCTCAGCCTACTACCTTGCAACCGCAGCCCCATAAACCCTCGTCGTGATGCCTACCATTGTTCAGCGATTTCAGTAGCTTCCTCGATCCTTTATGCCATACTGCATCACTGTTGTAGCCCCACAACCCCATCACCTAGTTATGCTAGTGCTGTTCAACCATCCGACGTCGCCGCCATAGCCCGCTGCATTCCCTTTTTGCTGCTGCTTCACTATCCTACTCTCTAACCACCCTCTGTCGCCTCTTAAGTGGCCGAAATCTTTGCCGATCACCACAACCACCATCCCCCGTATCTTGCCCTAGCAGCTTTGTGTTAGCAATTTCAGTTTTTTGTGAGTCGGTTGTATTTTTCTATTTAAATTCATATTGATTTTTCTTTTTTTATGTTTGGCACTTTGAATGTCCACATATGGTATCTTAAGGCTATTGTGAGTCATGGTATTCAACATATTAAATGTAGGAAGAAGATAAGGCTCTAATTAATAGGCAAGTTGGGATCCTTGTCCATTATTGTAAATGATGTGGTTACCATATTCGTGGGGCTATTAGGATAAACACAAACATTCAGGATCCCTAAGAGATTTTTTTGGTTGGTTTTAAATTATAAGTGTAAACCTGTTCTAAAGTAAGTGGAGCAACAACCATCATGATTGAAGGTGGAATCTGATCATTTTATGCGCCTTCTACACCTACAAGTTTGATTTCTCAATTCCAGATGAGCATTGAAACATTCAAGCGTAATTTTGCTTAAAAATCTTGTAAGAGTGAAGGAATGCCTTCAACTTCTAACATCTTTCAATAGCCATGAGATGAGGTACAAATTTACGGCTCCTTTTCAACAGGAAGAGAAATGTCCAGTTCTAGTGGAATTTTGGCCATAGTTAGCCTAAAAAATTAATCCATAACAGCCTCAACCTGTAGCAACTTACTAAAATTACTAATCAGGAAGTATAAAGTGAATTGGTTGAAAAATATAAATTAAAACTAGAAAAGGCAATCCAAACAAGAATGATAAGTGGTTCCTAGAAAGAGTTGATCATTTTAGCATGCGCTTCTGAAAACCTTGGAATTGTAATATCGCCAAGAGAAGAGTCGTGTAACATGTTTCTAAGATACTCTTTTAATGATAAGTTGTAGGTTAATGACCCCCCCAACAGTGAAATCATCAATTGTGTTTAAGTTTAACATAATTTTATGAATAATATCCAAATTTGGGTTGGCCATAGGAACTTGCATACAATGGAGGAGGGTGACTTGCAAGTTCTGAAATCTCATCTTCGATGAAAATGAGAGCACGTTCGCCTAAAAAATTAAAGTTGTTTATATTGTGGTTTTGCTGAATCTTGCATAAAATAAAAAACAAGAAGTTTGGATGAAGCACAATGAATTCTCAATGCCCTCAACCCCCTAGCAACTTTTGTAAAGGATTGAGTGTGAGTAACATAAGGCACACAATCCAATGATTTGTAAGCGTAAGTAGGAGCCTCCATGAGGGCTCCCAAGATGAGGGATGACAGTAGTCGAAGACGCAAAATTGGGGTTTCAGTTGAAACCCTAAGGGCAATTGGTATGTGGAGTGGAGGAGCATCATTTGGGCGCAAAGAATGTGACTTATGGCGTCCCTAGGAAACACTTATTAGCCTATGGAAAAAAATACATTGGTAACATTGATTTTGATTGAGGTGTGAGTAGCTCAAGGAGAAACATCAAGGCCAAAACCCAAAAAAGTGTGCTAATAGTATTTGCTATGGATGCTAATGCCAAGAAAGGGTGCAGCGGCAAGGTGTGAGGCCACATATGTGGGTGCATGGGCAGGTCACCTACACACTCGAGCTTGTACACAGAGATATCGTAGGTTCAGAAAGACGTGCATCCACATAATTGGGCATGAGAACCCCACACAACCAGGATATTGTTGCGATGAGAGTATAGAGATATTAGGATCACAAATAAGGATAAGGGTGGTTAAACTATTACTATATTGATAGATAAATATTTATCAACATGAATGGTGACGCAAATTATTTTAGGGTCAAAGATTTGATAAGGTAAATCTAAGATAGATGTGCAAAGTCACACATACAAGTTCAAATTTGTAGACATGGACTTCTAATTTAAATAAATATTTATTATTTTAGATGAAAATTGGGAATATCATAAATCATGCAAATGATAATTTAATTATTTTCTAATTGTGCAACCCCTTTAGCCTAGTAGTGGGTGCCATGTTTCCAACCCTACGTATTTGTGCTCAAGGCCTAGCTTGACACTGGTGATGCTCGTGCCCACAAAACGGCGGGAACAGTTGTTCTTCAAAATGTGTAATTCTATATTGCAGAATCGACTACCGATCGCGGGACATCTATGGTTTGCAAATTCATGAGTATTGTTGGATCCTTCGCTCAACAAACCTTAATTTCTTATCCTTTTACCTATTTCAGCCTGAATTCTTTTCTTTTAGATTTATTTCATATTTTCTTCTTTCCAAGTAGGTTTTTTCTATAAGGGAATTTTTTATATCTTGTTGTTTTATTTTTTTTCAGTTATTTGCTTTGTTTGTGAGTTTTGAAAATTGTAGGCTATGATTTCTATCCTAATGAGTGTTGTATCATTTTCTTCTACTCGTGGTATGCCTATATCTTGTCTAAGAACAGGCGGTGAAATCTCCTCGTTACTCAAACTTTGTCGATTTGGAGTTCCCTTCACTTTTCTTAGTTGGGATAGCCTCCAACGATATGTCAAACCTGCTCTCGAACAACAGATTTATCGTTGTAATCCTTCCGAACATTGTCAACCACACATATCAGCCTTTCATTATTATTCCACAATCAGCTCTCCTTAAAATATGTTTCCCAAATATCTTCTAGGAGGGTATGAGATTCCTAGCAAGGTTTAGATTTTTTAGAGTTTTGTCTTTCTTGTGCCAATCCAAAATTCCAAAAAAATAAATAAAATAAAATACTACACCTAAATCATCCTTACCACAATTTCTAGCCCCGAGCCTAAAGTTTCAAAATCAACCATTCTTACCTCTGCAAAAAATTCTATCGAAACGCCTACTCCTAAAACCTTAACCCCTGATCAACCTTGATTGACAATCTTACAACAACCAAAAACTTGATCGAGATGAAAGGATATCTTGCCGCCAAGGAGAAACCCTCAGCGAGGTGTTCTGCAGCTTATTATGTCGGAGGTGCAGCAGGGTATCCTCCAACTTTAATAAAGGCTTGCCGCCTTTGAAAAGACACAATACGAGGATGTCATCCGTAGCCTAAACAGTGACTTATTAGATCGAGAAGTGGAATTAAATTCTTTCCACCAGCCAATTTCCAGTGATGAACTAATATATCGAAAATTTAGCATGGAATACAAAGAAGAAGCCAAGTTTTTTGAGAAAATGTTGATTTATAGGATTCAATGGTTACATGGATCTAGATAAGTTTATCAAGTGACTTCAGATAATGGAGCAAATCATAAAGCTCCACAACCTACGTCATAGAGACACTTCTATGGAGGAGTACACAACTAACTTTGATCAACTCATACTGAAATGTGAGTTGGTTGAACTAGAGGAGCACATAGTGGCAAGTTAATTTGGAGGATTGAGATCATCTATTAGAAATATGGTTCAGTTGCAGCCTTATTACTTAATGTACATACCCTTGCATTGAAAGTGGAGAAAGAACATCATAAGTTGATTGCCACACTTTACAGACAGAGTTCAATTATAGGATCAGGCAAGAGTACACACAGTGGAACATCCTAGCTTACCTCGCTAGAGGAAAAATCAGTTCAGAGTGGAGATAAGATGGAGACCTCTAGCACCTCCAAATTCATCCCAGCCAGAAGTGATTTAAGTATTATGATTTTGGGAACATTGCATTGTCGTTCACACATATTAGCCTTCTCTCGCTATTCTACAACTACCTCCCCTCGAAATCCACTTCCCAAATGCTTTCTAGGAGTCCTAGAACGATATCAGAGCATATTCAGATATGTGAGTAAAAAAATAAAAAACCTTCTAATATAAATCACATAAAAATTTAGGAACATAATAATAGAAGAACATGTTTGATTGGAAACACCATATATGAAATTGCATCAAATTTGTCATAACTCAATCACATGGGTAATCCAAATATTAAGTTTAGAGATAAGAATCAAAAATGTAAGAAACCACTAAATAGATGATCTAAGCCTCACGTCTCCTGGAACTTAAAAGGTTAAATGAAATTGCTTCTAACCAAAAATTCATTCGATCAAAATAAAATTCTAGTGGAATTGTTTTATACTTCCCATTATTACTGTTGTTTTTAACTACAAATCTCTTTCAATTTGAAAGATAGCCTCCTTAATTCTATCTCATAATCAAGAAATTCATAGAGTCGAAGACTTAATTCTTATAGCTAGAAACATAATAAGAAGAAGGTATGCAAGCTATCATTGCCAATAAACAAAGTCATAGAACAAGCAGAGCTGCAAGTTAAATTGTGGAGCTACAAGCTATGGTTTGTTATAGTACTTGAACAACTATAAACTGTTAATCATATAAATGTTACAAATTACCGGTTAGGATAACGGTAGAAGTCCTCCTATACTTCTATCGTACCTTGTTAATCTATTTGATTTGAAGAAGTTGACACTGCGGAGCTGACAGATACTTAGGTGGAGTACTTAGCATTATTCCATTTTGTGCTTAAGCACAAGCAGAGAGTTAGAACTGGGTAGCGATGCACTGAGGTAGTCACTAGTTGATCATTGAGATATAAGCTCCAGTCGTAGGCTTTGAGGTAGTGAATGAAGCTCCAGTCGTGGGCTTTGAGGTAGTGAATAAGCTATACGATACAGACGAGGATTTCAGGAAAATTTGGGAGCAGTGTCAGGAGAAGCTATCGGGCAGTATTACAACGCTGATGGATATTTGTTTTACCAGTGCAAGTTGTACATTTCTAGATATTCACGAAGGGAGTCCATTGTTCAGGAAAGCCACAGTGGAGGACTCATAGGGCATTTTGGCAGGGGCAAGATTCTCGCACTTATGAGAGAACACTTCTTTTTGCCCCGACTACCGAGAGAAGTGGAGTGACACGTCAGACAATGCAGTGTTTATCATATAGCAAAAACCACAGGCAAAATGTATGGTTATACACCCCCTTACAAGTACTAGAGGCTCCGTGGGTGGATATTAACATGGATTTTTTGTCGGGACTTTCAAGGACACAGTGGGATAAGGATTCAATCATGGTCGTGGCGGATCGATTCAAAGAAATGGTGCATTTCATTCCCTGCCACTGGACACCGGATGCATAGCATGTCACCGACTTGCACTTCAGGGAGATTATAAGGTTGCACGGGATACCCAGGACCATCACTTCTGACAGAGATGTCTAGCTATTGAGTCACGTCTAGAGGAATTTTTGGGGAAAACTAGACACTAAGCTTTAATTTAGTTCCGTAGCTTACCCGCAAACGGACGGTTAGACGAAGGTAGTAAAGAAGAGCTTTGGAAATTTGCAGAGATGCTTTCTTGTGAAAAATCTTAAGCAGTGGGATTTGATTCTCGCTTAGGCTAAGTTTGCGTACAACAAATCCGTGAGTTAAACTACAGCTTGCATGCATTTGAGATCGTGCACAGGTGCAACCAGCTTATCCCACTCAAATTGGTACCGCTGCTGCTGACATCCGAGTTTCGTGAGGATGTTGAGGAATGGGTTTAAACTCCATGAGGAAATAAAAAAATAGATCATTAAGCAGAATCGCAAGTTCCAGACACAAGCGAACAAGACAAAGAAAAAGGTGACCTTTAACGAAGGAGATCTACTGTGAATCTAGTTGAAGAAAGACATGTTCCTAGTAGGAGCACTAGGGAAACTCAAGTCCGGAGCATGTGGACCTTTCAGAATATTTTGGAAACTAAATGATAATGCATATAAAAGCAATCTAGCAGGGGATTACAATGTTTCAGTCACGTTCAATGTCTCGGAGCTGACACCATATTATGATGATTACAATGCTTATTGCTTCCTACCTCCTGTCGTCGGCTCGCTACCTCCCTACCTCTCCAACTCTAGCAGCCACCCTGATATCTCCCTTTTCCCTTCCAGATTCTTGTCGTCGGTTTGCTCCCTACCTACCTCTATCCTGTTCCCAGACGACATCCTCACCTGTTATCCCCTACACCCCTGTTTACGGCCGCCAACCTCCCTGCCACCTCCTTCCACTAGCTTTCCTCCACCGGCCACCTGAGATCTTTCTTCTCCCTGATTTCCGCCGCCAGCCACCCATCCTTTCCTATTCTACCCATCCACGTCCAAACTTGCCCTACTCAGCCACCAACCACCAAGCCTGACATTTGTCCCCGAATTTTACTTCTCGGCCCTAGATGGATCTTGATGTTTGTTGTGTTTTCATTTTTTATTTTTTTTCGAGTCTTGATTATAACCCTAGTTGTTTTGCTTGATCATATTTGATTTTGTTATTACGGTTTGAGTATTTCTGGTATCAATGGGTCACATGGGTGCGGAAAAAAATGTGGATTACATGCATAAATGATCATAAGCATAGGTTTAGTGAATATGAAGAAATTGATTGACATTGGTTTGTTGAACACATGGACAATGTAAGAATAGATCTGGTTAGCTTTGATGGCGGGTTAGAAGAGAGAATTATAAAGATTATATATTTACTGAATTTTCATTCTCATACAAGCATTTATACGCCTATATATAGGAAGGAGAATAGAACAGAAAAGGAGAATATTCTCATTAATGATGATATATAACATTAATAAATATTTCATCTCTCTTTTATAAATAGTTAGCCCATATTATAATTTAAATATGATAAAAGGAATGAATAGAGAAACAGATTTCATAAAACCCACCCAATATGGAATCTCATGAAGTCTGGACGATAATTAACCATGCTAGTGATATATATATATATTCGACAGATGATTAACAGGTTTACAAATCTAGGAAGAAGAAAAAAGGAATGTCAAATCTCAGTTACTCTCAGGATGACTGTATCATTGTTTTGGGTGGAAGCCCATACCTCAGTATACTACTGGACTCCCTCCCTAGATCCAGGGGAAAGGGAAGCGATATACCGACCGACTACACCAACCATGATTAGGAGATGTTTCTTTTTTGTTTTATTTTTTGGGGAATACGTTTGTAATCTCTGTGAGTTAGCTCTTTGTACCCAATCACTAAAACTTTTGTATCCTTACCTTTTTTTATCAATGAATTTTGCCTTTTCAATATATATATATATATATATATATCGCATAATATATACCCCTCCCACTACCGAAGACAATACTGTTTCTGTTCTTCCGACTGATGTATTGACAGATGGTTCACTTGGGCATCCTACAGTCTCTATCACTATTTAAAACAATACTGCAAAATCCTTACCTCCAAAGGATATTCTTCGGTCCAATAATCAGGATAGTATCGCAGCTCCACAACCTTAGGAAGCAACAGGTGCTGAGGAGACAGATTTATCATCTCTTCAGAATGAGAATGTTGTTACTATTAATCAAGAGTTAGGGGCTCATCCTCTTCTACATGCCCGACAATCTGTTGATCGCACTGATCAGATGAGTCAGTCTTCGGATGAGGGATGACAGGTATACATATCTAGGAAGAAAAAGAAGAATGGAGGCACACCCCAGCTTAGGAACTTAATGGATGATACTTTAGTAACTTCGGGTAATGTCACGACACTCAGCAATTTGTTAGTTGTCTCTGTTCCTAGAACCAGAGGCAGAGGCAGGACCAAGCTGGCTCGTCCCTAGCAACTGGTTTTCTGCGAGTTATGAATTTTAGAGTTTTATCTATGTCTTATCTTTTTAGGATATTAGTGTCTGTGTATCGTATGGGTAGGGCGTCTTTATTGGGTCCTCTCATACAACATTTATGTACATTTTCAATTTCAATAAAATTAGCCCTCGGGCGTTTCAAAAACAAATATATATATATA
>NW_018164953.1:1410618-1433649 GCF_001263595.1 Phalaenopsis equestris | reverse complement strand
TATATATATATATATATATATATATCTTACTCTAATAGATTGATTGATAGATATATTAGGGCATGATATTCTTACTCTAATATTTAGCTTTTGTTCTGTATTATGATCTTTGTAAACTGAATATTGATTTCCTAACAAACAATTTTCTTCTTTCCAGATTCACCCAGGTGCATTAAAGCAAGGGGGACTCCCGTTGGTTGCATGCTGCGTTTCAGCTGCCCAGCACGCCAAAGTAAGTGCATGAGCATCCTGCATATTGTTGTTTGGATGACCAAACATAGATCTGTAATATATAATGGATGGTGGGCGCTACATTTTTCTCAGACATTAAAGGGTGGATAGACCAGATTTTATCATCTCATAGAATTAATCTTGATAAAAAATTTAAAATTTCAGTTTTAAAGTTGAAAATATACTACTTTTTGGAAGGTATAGTTTTCCTGTTTTTTCAGGGAAACTCACTCCCTGTTTTTCTCTAAGAATATTTTTCTATGTCCATATGATGAATGAAAATAGGGAGGGGGATTCAGAATATATTTTACATGCATTAAATCCTTATCAATGGTGTATAATTAAAGTTAAATTCTAAGTGTACATGTTTAATAAATCCAAATTAACTAGTAATGAGAATAGCCCAATTACATATGTTGCATTTTCCTTGCAACAATCTTAAACTTTAATTCATAATAAATTGCAAAAAATTCCAGAAATCAACTTAGTCAATGCATGGTTCACAAGATTCACGAAAGTTGAAATGTTTGCTTGACAACCATAAAAAAAGAAGTCTTCCAACTATTTGAAGTGGTGGAGTCGCATCTCACTATCAATAGCACAAAATGCAATAAATAAAGAACATTAAATGAAAAATAGGAATAGCTCAAAGCCTAATTGCATGGAGAGAAAAAATTGATCGAGAAATTGTCGTTAACTTTCCAGTAAAAACTACACTCCAATATTTTCACAACTAAAAATTTAAGCTCCATATGAGAGTATGGACTATCACTGTAAAGCGACCCCGTAATTTCAGATAAATTTATTTTACGATAGTTTAAGAAGATTAATTTGATTAATAGATATTATTTAAATCTTAAAGTTTAATATTATGTTTTATAAGTTTTTAATAACGACATAAAAGTCGATGCAGTCTCCAGCTAGTTATCGAAGATTAAGGTTTTAGTGTGGAACTTAGGTGGGTAATTACATTTCTAAATTTCGGTAATTTTTTTTTTGTTTCAGATTGTATGTTGATTTATATGTATGCTTTAAGTCAGTCAGATTTTTCATATTGTTAGATATAAAAGATATGCCTAATAAGCATAATCGGAAAAGATATGCATGTATGAAAGATATGTATGAGATGAATGATATTTAGATAGACGTTATATGTAAGATAGACATGTGTGAAAGATATGCATGATATAAGTAAGTGATAAGGATGAGATAGATATATGAATGATATAAAAGATATGCATAATAAATAGTTGCACAACAGAGAATTAGCCATGTTAGTAGATTGCATACAAATGTTTCAAAATAATCCATGTATGAAAAATAAAATAATTTATATGTGAATGTTTGTATGTGCATGTTTAGAGGATGATTTCACCCTCTAATGGTACAAACAGTGGAAGCCAGTGTTCCCGCGTGCATAAAGTTTTTCTATCACCTCGGACAATTGTGATGGTTAGTTCACTAATCGTTATGTTGATAAGATATTATTGGACAGGGGCGAATAGACCAAAGCTTACCTCCCCAGATTATTATAATGTTTACATTATTAATCGTTGTGTTGACGGGATGATATTGGCTAGGGACATCTAAGAGTCTTTCCACCCTAGACAATTGCGATGTGTAGATTGCTAATCGCTATGCTGATGCGAGTCGGCGGGGTAATATCGACCAAATGTGTGTTAGGTTTGTTGACGGTGGTCCTCATAGAGGCAGATGTGTATGTAAAGTATAAAGTAAAGGTAAAATTAAAGTAAATGCTTATAGAAGATTGAGTATGTTCATGTAGAAAATGATTATTGATGCATGTATTAGCATATATCAGATTGCTTATAATATATGAAAGACCAGCATATTATATGATTTTTTTAGACTAATATTATATATATTGAATTATTCTCCTTGGATTACTCTAGTTTAGAAATGTGATTACTCCTAGGTTATCTTTAGATAACTTTTTATGTTGTTTTAATATTATTTTTAAGTTTTAAACATTTGAACAAGAAAAATAGAAGAGCAAATATGTACAGAAGAGGAGAATAACAATAAGAAAGGTATAATTTTTACTTGTAAAATTTAATTACTTTCTTTAGTGGCTCTTTCATATATTATTTAATTAAATTGTTACTAATATAATTAGAATAACAGAGAATTTTTTTTCACTGTTCAACCGTCCATTTTTGTCTTGATCAACTCGAAGACCCGGGCCTACTCGGGACACATCTAGCTGAACCGGCTTGTAAGACCTGTCCAAGGAGCCCAGTTCAACCATCCAATAGGGCGAGCGGCATCAGGCGGACCAGCCGACCTGTCCTTTCACGTCTCCCGCCCAAATCAATTGGGGAAGATGCGAAATTAACAACTTTCCTTTTGCGTCTCTCGCTCGGTTCTAGCATTATCGGCCACCTCCTCTTTTTTCTTTCCCATCTTCTTTCCTTTCTTGTTTCCTGCCTAGCTAGGGCTATATTAATGCTGGTTTGCCAAGTGTCTAGGAAGCTTTTGTTTTGTCTTGATTTCAGATTCTTGTGGAGAGTCCTTTTTCCCTTTGTGAATTGTATCCAAGGTGATGGTGCTTCTGCTATATCATACTCTGAGGTGGTGATTGTATCTCTTATTTTATCTTCTTTGGCTCTTCTCCTCCACTTCTCTTAGACGCCATCCCCCCCAACAGTTTTCCCACTTGCTATGTGGCCTGCCCTCTTGCTGTCCAGCTTGCCAACTTGTTTTACAACATTCCTTGCTTGCTGTCGGGCCTTCCCTTTTGTTGTCCAGCCTACCCCTCATGCTATACAGTCTCCTTGCTTGCTATAAAGTCTTCCTGCTTGCTGGCCAAACCTCGTGATCCATCTAGCCGACTTTCACTGCCCTTGGAATACACTCTCAAGGTGTTTGTTTGTGTTGTTTTGTGTTTTGGTGATGTTATTTCTAATTTGCGTGTGTTGTAACCCTCATTTCCTATTAATAAAGGTTTCTTTTGTGGTTTGAGATTTCTCCTCTGGTATCATTTGGTATTAGAACAAGCTCAATCCTAGTCGTATCCTAGGGTTCTCTAGCATCCATCCCTCTCCAAGCCACCTCCAAAAAAATTATTTTCTTATTCCTAAACCTTAGTCATGACATTAATGAGATATATGCCTGAGTCTTCTCGAGAGGAGATACGCTAGAGATTCGCCAACTTCATTGAAGGTTCGCGGACATTGAGAATGAAGTTCAATGGGACGGTACCCTCTGCCTAGATTTGAAAGGTCGAAGCAGGGAATGAGAAGATATAAAGATGAAGCGGAAAGCACAGCGTCAGTTCCTACCAACTTCCTATTGCCAGAAGTTGCATACTCTAGCTTCTGAAGTAGAAAGACCACAACACTGAGCTACCCCACTATCCAGCAGAATCAATTCATAAGTCTGTCACAGCCAGAAAGTGTTGCAAGTGCCACGGATTCGGACATGTGGAAACAATATGCACAGCTAAGGGAGTGATCTACTTCATCGACTAGAGCGTCATCAAAAAGTTGGGTAAAGACACCGCAGACTAACTTCTAGTTGAAGAGATGAAGAGTGACCAGAAAGAAGATACAAATTTCATAGAAAATTCTCATTTTTCAGCCAACGAGGAAGAGACACAACCAGCTCCAGTAGACCTTGAGGTAAAAATTCCTGCTATGATTGAACATGTCCATATTCATCCTCCTGTACTTGGGATGGCTGCCTTTACTCCTGTCGAAAATCTTCAATCAATGGATGTAATTTCAGCCCACCATTAGCAGGAGCAGCAGGTAGTTCAAGAAGTTTCTCAACTTTAGAATCAAGACAAATGCCATATGTCGCAATTGGAGCATAATCTTCTTAGGTGTCATTCTCATTATTGCCATGAACTTTCTGCTACAGAAAATATACTTCATCTAGAATATCTTAGAGCTCCCATGAGCCAAACATGGAGGTCTGGTCCGGAAACAGTTGTGTCAACTGAGCACATGAAGGTCCCCTGAATCTACTAATAAAGCTCATCATGTTTACCCAGAAAGGCTGCAGGCAACACTAAACAATAATTCTAAATTTAATGCTCCATTATCTAAACCAACTGAGCAGACAAGTAAACAAGAGGTCCTAGATCAGAATGCCGACTCAGCAACTAATGGACCGCACCAGCAAGTTTTGCAATTGGCCTACAATGCGTCTGAAAGTGCTGCTCAAATTCATGGCATTAATGCCAGCAGAACGCACTGAGAATAACCTTATTTTTTATGCACCTTCTGCTCTTGTTATCGGAGAACCAAGCTCAATGACCACCAATACGTCAAAGGAGCCCATTCTTCCAGACGAACGAGCACTTTTGGCTTGCATCTGTCGGGCAATTCCAGCTGCTTCTGATGGTCGAATCAGAATTAGCACCACCTTGCCAAATAGGCTTGAAACAATGCTTGCACCTCTACATTGGCATGATCACAAGAAACACTATAGAAAGCTTGATGACTTTGTGGCTTGTCATCCAGAATTGTTTGTAATTTAAGGAGACTATTTTCATCTCTGTGAACGAGCTCAAGAAACTATTTCAACTACTACAGTTGTGCCAAAACTTGCAGTGATCGCTGCATCATCTCCTCCTTATTCTTCATTATTTTGTTCAATTGTTGTCACCCCAGATTTGACTTCTCCTTACATACTAGTTCATCAGTGCACTCTGCCGACTATGAGAAGTGGAAGAAGCGGATTACAACTACGATAGCTTGATACATGCTTAGTGAGAATACTAGTCTTCCTTCAGTTCCGGCTCAGGGCGTGTCAATGATGGATATTTATTCTACCCATGTGTGGTTTGGAACGAAAACACTTGCAAGATTGACCTGCCCAGGGGCTACAATGTCTCAGTCACGCTCAACGTCGCCTACCTGATACAATACTACAAGGAGCCTGAAGCTTTGACAAATAAAGTCGAAGCTTCCCCAACTCTGGGAGGCTGATGTAGGGCTTCCCTGGCGTGGACGTTGGAGCGGGTTCTCGCATTGTCGTGGGTCCAAGGAAACAGGAAAACAAGCAGCCGGCTGAACCGGTTGGTAAGACAGATCCAGGGAGCCCGGTTCAGCCATCCAATGGGGCAAGCAGCATCAACTGGACCAGGCGACCTGTCCTTTCGCGTCTCCCGCCCAGATCGAGTAGGATTTGGGGGAGAGGCGGCGTCTTTCCTTTTTGTGTATCATGCTGGTTTGAGCGTTATCGGCTGTCTCTTCCTCTTTCCTTTCCCCTTTACTTTCTTTTCTTGTTTCTTGCCTAGCTAGGGTTGTATGTAGGCTAGTTTGCTAAGAGTCTGGGGAATTTTTGCTGTGTGTTGATTTCAGTTTCCTGTGAGGAGTCCTTTTTCCCTTTGTGGGTTGTATCAGAAGAGATGTTGGTGCTTCGGTTGTATCTTACTTCGAGGTGGTGATTGTATCTCTCCTTTTATCTTCCCTACCTCTTCTCCTCCACTTCCCTTAGCCGCTAGCTACCCCCAACAGCTTCCCCACTTGCTGTTCGGCCCGCCCTCTTACTGTCCAGCCTTCCTCACTTGCTGTCCAGCCTGTCTTCTTGCTGGTCAGCCTTCCCCGCTTGCTGGCCGGCCTCCCCTTTTACTATACAGCCTCCCCGCCCGCTATACAGCCTCCCACTTGCTGTCCGGCCTTTCCACTTACTGGCCAACTATCCCAATCCACCTAGCCAAACTTCACCGCCCTTGGAATACACTCTTGAGGTGTCCATTTGTGTCGGTTTATGTTTTGGCAATGTTATTTCTAGTTTGCGTGTGTTGTAACCCTCGTTTCCTATTATTAAAGGTTTTTGTTGTGGTTTGGGATTTCTCCTCCGGTATCATTCTCTACAAGCAAAAGTTGGATGTATAAAGAGAGATAAGAGAGCTGACTTTACCATGCAAAGGTGAGTATAAAACATGCCCAATTTAGTATCGGATTTTAAACTCTATTTTAATGAGTTAGATTTCATTCTAATAATAATTAACTTGTAGTACTGTACGCTTCCGTTTATGTTCATTTGTACCCCTTCATTACTTGACGTACAAAGTGAATGCGAAGAGAACTATTACAGGTACCTATTACCGTGCATTTTGATCATGGGTGCTCCAAAGCTGAGCTGATTGAAGCTGTTGAGTTGGTATTGTGCAATTTTTTATATCGATCGTTTATGATATAATTCAATGAATTTTTGCCTTATGAATGTTGCTGTCCATCCTACATATGCTGCAGGGATTTGATTCTGTTATGGTTGACGGATCAACTTTGTCCTTCAAAGAAAACATTTCATTCACAAAGAAAATAGCAGCTTTAGCACATGCGAAAGAAATTTTGGTCGAAGCTGAACTTGGCCGGTTATCAGGAAGTGAGGATGGCTTAACTGTTGAGGAATATGAAGCCAGATTAACTGATGTTGCTCAAGTATTTATTGTGTTTGTTGTGAGCTGCTAGATTTTAGTTGTTCCATAGGCTTTTGCTAAATCTCAGCATCTATGTTGCAGGCTCAACAGTTTATTGATGAGACAAATCTTGATGCTTTAGCAGTTTGCATTGGAAACGTGCATGGGAAATACCCAGCTAGTGGTCCTCGCCTCAGACTTGACTTATTGAAGGTTAGTCAAATGGCAATAAAAGTTTAATGAAAGATTGGTAGGAGTGATGTGTTGTAGAAGCATCTTATGAATTTAATGCATGTTAATGGATGTTTTACCACAAGCTTTATTTGTTTGTGCAAGTACCTTTAGCTTGAATAGTAATTGTGGATCATAAATTGGAAGGGTGTTCTTCAAAACAACAAAACTTTATTGACTGAATTGTTTATATCTTATATATATATATAAAACATCAGATTTTTTTAAGTTGTATTGTCTAACTTGAGCTAGATTTAATAGCATTGTGATCAATTTCATGATGCGACCCCTTCCGGTATTCTAGTCATCTGAATAGAGTGCGAGATAGAATTGATCACTTAATTTCATCTGAAATGACACATAATGTAATACACTATTTTTCACCAATGTCGTAATTAATTATTCAAATTAAGCATAAGAAGTTCAAAGCGTGTTATTCAAAAATATTTAAAGAACGGTAAACAACTTACATGCTAATCAAGAATAGACAGAATCATGAAATGAATACATGTGATTAATACTTTACTATGATAGTGAATACATAAAAAAGTATATTAAAATATTTACACCGAGAGATATCAGTATACTTGTACATGTTATTTAAATGCATTGATTTCTTTTTGTTAACTTATATTTTATTTTAGCTTTAGAATATATCTTATATGGATATGTAAGTTAGTGGACATCATAAACTTAACTCGAAGGCTACATCATCAAATTCGATAGACCCAAGGTCAAACTCAGCATGATCGCTATTGCATTGCATTAAAGATATTTTTGCCTCCATAAAAAATTCTTTGTCACCATTGGGGATGCTTATCCAACCTACACTTATATTTTAAACATATCATTGTCAAGCAGTCCTCATAAGATGATATTTCTTATACTCCACATACTGTCATAATCAAATATTCAATAAAATATGGTTCTTTTTAATATGCTAAATAAGCGTATATGCAGATGAGCAACTTACATGTATCATATGCTTTCTCTTAACATTAATTTTATTTTTTAGTGATTCCTTGAGTAATGTTTAATTTCTACGATTCAACCCCTACTTGATCATTGCTTTAAAATATTTCATAATCTCTAATAACATCTTAACCAAATTTAAAAAATAAACAAGAATAATAGCTTAAAAACCTTGCTCCGAGCACAAGTGGAAAACCAATGAACCAACAGATTCTCAAAGCAAACCAAGCGGCAAAACAAAGACAGTTATATCTAAAGTAAAACAATCCTGATAGTTATGAAATAAGAACACAAAGGAAGTTCCATCAGAAGGAAAATAACCGTACAGTTAGTTTGAATAATCCTTGAAGAATGAGTAAAGTAGTAAACAAGTTGTCTTCCAATTTGCAAGTGGATGTCTCAAACCATCAAAGTATTTGATTATGCCTATATAGTTGCATGAATCAACTGTGAATTCCCCTCCAATAGAAAAGGTAACATAGTCGAGCTAAAAAATTCTAGCGACACTAAGATACATACCACCCAATTCTATGAATTCACATATCTAACAACTATACTTTGCCTTTTTACATTTATACCACCCAAATCCTTCATATCACACAAAAGATACCACACATTTATACCACCCAAATCCTTCATATCGCATAAAAAATACCACTATTTTGACTTCTAAAAGGTAAAATGAAATTTTTATGTATAGGTAAGTTGGCTTATATTTAAAAATTGAAGCTTAGGTGTTAGATATGTGAATACATAAGATTGAGTCGTATGTATGCGTGTAAATATTCCAAAATATTTAAAGAAAATGAAGAAAACAAGAGAAGAACCTTACACTGATACATGTAGCTATCCAATTCATCAACACAATCATTAACTGGCATCAAATTGGCCAGTGCAATAATCTACCACCAATCGAATCAGTTGACAGTAAAAGAAGAATTAAACACAGAATGAAAGAAAAATATCAGGGAAATAAGAAAAAGTGATCGGAGTTACTAAAATGACCTCGTGGCCAAAGTATGAAAGATATTTTATAAACTAACAAGCCAACATCAACTTAAAAACCATAAAGTAGTTATGAAATCTTCCTAACGTGAAAATATAAAACATGGCTTAATAATTGCTGAACATCAGTAGTCGTAGAACACAGGCCAGTTGACTTTTATCTACCAAAAGATCTATACACTATTTCAACTTGGTCAGGACAGTAATTAAGTTTTGGAAGTCATGTGGATTTAAATTTCTCTATGGATTATCATGAAGATTAAATAAATAAACAAATTGTGCTCAGGAAAAAGACCTAGCATCACCACTTGATTATCATTAACTTGAAAATCAATATTTTATTAATATCCCGGAAAATTATGACAACTGATTTCTATTTTTGCATTACAGAAAATTATACAAGTGAATATAATTAAAATCATCATTTTGATCCTGACATGATTTGCTATTTCAGCTACTAAATGAAACATAGCTATGTAAAAATAATTAACCCAAATATTTTAATGTTTTGCTGGCTGACATTTTTTGACAAATTACTTGAAGATTTAAGCGAAGCCTCCTGAATATTTGGGCGATGCAATGTTATTAACCATGTTATTTGCTATCCAGGAACTCCGTGCAATAACCTCAAATAAAAATGTGAGTTTGGTTCTCCATGGTGCCTCTGGTTTGCCCATCGAACTCGTGAAGGTACAATAATCTTTCAACATATAATTTGTTATTATTTTTTTTTCGATTTTTTTTTTTTAATTCATAAGTTAATGATACTTGGATTGGGGCTTTTGAATCTTTCTGTGAGAAATTTGAGTATCCCAATTTCTATTTTATGCATTTTTTCTGTCTTCTCAAAACAATAATGCAGTGTTACACCTATGGATGAATTGATTGAAAATTGAAATAGATTATTTTTGGTCAAATACAAGAATTTACATTATATTTACAAGTTACGCTCATCACGTGCCTTCGAGGGATTTGATCCAAAAACCATCATTTTTGTTTGAATTCATTCCTTACTTTTTTAAGCCTGTTTGACTCCATTAATGTAATCTATAGCATGTTAAGCGAAATTTGACATTTTTTAATTACGAATGCTAATAATCTCTTTATTTTTTTTTTACAAAATACAGTGGCTTATGCTTTCCGTGGTGATTTTTCTTCAAACATTTCTAAAAACTACCCCGTATCTGTTCATGAAACAACCACACTATTGAAATTTAAAAAATCATTAAAATGTTAAGTTGCTAGTGTTACTGCAGTATTCAATATTGAGGCATTGTTGCAAAAAGAAGCATCAAATTGTAATTTCTATAAATAATATGGTGTTAATGATGCATGTAATGCTGTCATAGAATGTTGTTTCTATTTGGAATGCATAGCATTAGGTGTCAGGAAGTTCAATGTGAATACAGAAGTAAGAAATGCATACATGGAATCGCTGCGAAAGCCGAGCAACGATCTGGTTCATGTGATGGAATCGGCGAAGGAGGCAATGAAAGCTGTGATTATTGAGAAGATGCAGCTATTTGGCTCATCAGGAAAAGCATGATGAAAATTACATACAGGTGTGTAATTTTCCATTACTTTAAGCTTTCAAAGATTTGAATTGAATTGTGTTGTTGTTATAGCAGGATGGAACAATTTACTCTGTTGTGATTTCTTTTTTCCACTTGTTCCATTTTGTGCTTGTGTATTTTCTTTATTTCATGTACTGGCACTGGATGAAGTAATATGATTTGGCGTTTATGACTGGTAATTAGTCAAATTATTTTAATATAATTTAAATAATATAATATTATTATAATAATATTATTTTTTATTAATTTAATAACTAATATTTCAAATCAAAGTTTTGAAATAATCTATATAAGTATTTGTTTTAAATTTTTAGTTTTAATATTTTATTTCTAAGTATTCAATTAAGATAAAAAAAGTAAAAATTAGATAGTACTAAAATTGACTGGTTCTTTAAGATTTGGATTAGTTTGTCATTTAAATCTTAATTATTTATTGAAGTGGTTTTGAGTTTGGACCAAGTTTATGATTTTTGGGTAAATTTTTTAAAATCATGCAAGAAAATAAAATATCTTGGTCGATAGATCAATCTATCTCAGCAGCTCGCTATTGTGAGATAGCAAATGAAAAATGCTACACAGTAAGTTAGAAGGTTCCATTTGCATTTGGGAAAATGGGACGAAAAAAGCGGGAAATCGACAAAAATATATTTTTTCGTCGAAGAACGTTGGGTCGGGCCGGGCCGGGCGTCATGATTAAAATCGCTGTGTTTATAAAAAGATGTAACCTTTGATTATAAAGCTTTGAAATTGTTGATTTTTGGCTGAATAACCTCTGACTATAAGAGTAATTTTATTTTATTTTATTTTTTTTCTCGAATTAATATTTAAAAAATAACAAAATTTGTACTTTTTATAATTTCTTTGATGAATATTTTAGGTCATTTAAGCTGGTAGAAAAATTTATTTGGTCAATTTATTTATTAATTTTTGTTGACATTAAATTGGCTTTGGCCGCTACTGTGCATTAATGTCGTGACTGGGCCATGAAATGAAAATGGATGAACAAAATATTCTGAACTTCCATTATGAAAACAAATGAGGAAAATATTTTTTTTTAAGGATGAAAAATTGAGTGTTAATTTTAATTATAGGATTAATTATTTATTTTGATAATATAGCTAATATAGTTAAGGATTTGGTTAGCAAAATAATAATAATAATTGAATATGGGATTGGCATGAGAACAACACAACAACGTCTTTATCACACTTAGTGGGGTTGGCTACACGAATCTTTTTTCTCCTTTGCGTCTTATTGAGTGTCATATTTTTATTTAATTTTAATAAATTAAGATCATTTTTTATATGATATGTCCAAATCTCTCTAGGTCTACATGTGTTGTTCTTGACATATGTCAAATCTAAAACATCTACTCTCCTAACTGGATCATCATATGGTCGACGTTTAATGTGATCAAACTATCTATGACGGCTATATCTCATTTTGTTTGTCACTAGAGCTGCAATAACCATATCACATATATATTCATTTCGTATTTGTCTCTAAGAGTAAAGCCACTCATCCACCTAAGCATTCTCATCTAAGCAACACTTAGTTTTATGCTTCTCTTTAAAAGGCCAACATATTGCGCCAAAGAGCATTGCAGGTCTCTCCACCATCTCCACAAATATTTATTACCTAAATTGAGCTCCTAAACTTCTTTGGATGATAAGGTCAATATCAAATAGAGGCGTTGATCAGTCAATTGCTCAAATACTAGAAATTATTAATGTATATGAATCGGCCAAATTATCTTTTTTCAAATAGCTCACATCAATAAATAAGATGAGATAAAAATTCAAAGTATCATGATGAACAAATTTAATTTACAATCCAATTAATTAGTGATGTAATGTAGGACTCGACTAATTAAATTTAGAGGTGTAGGGATATGGAGAAATTTGTTGAGCTCAAGTTTAAGATGGCAAATGGCATAACGAGATTAGGGAAACATGTGAGTAAGGCAAATTAGCAATTGATTATAGAGAAAAGGGTGTGGTGGCTAAAAATAGTTGTTGATTTGTTATACATTTTGATGTACTCACTAATAGGGTGTTTTCATATGCTTGCGGTCGTAAGGCTATATCTCCCATCATAAAGGCATTGTGAATCGATCTTAGATCAAAATGTTTACTTTAAGCTGAGATAGAAAAAGAAGAACAATGAATAATATTTTTGAAATAAAATTAGGAATTAACTAAAACATGTTTGACTTTTGTTGCAATCATAAAGCTCATTACAAAAACTAATTTTTTTCACTTGAAGTTGCATTATAAACACAATATACCAAAAAAAATGTTTTTTTCATATTTTTATTCTCAATAAAATTCTCTAACAAATTAAATGAACTTGGGGCAAGTAGATTAAGGGGAGAATCTCCTTTAGAGTCACTTGCTCTATAACTTAAACAACTCTAAAGTCATAAAAAGGAACAGCTATATAGTTTATATTTTAAATTATATTTAGAAAACTACTTTATTTTCATTGTTGAAATATAAATATTGCTTCATATTGATTCAACTATATAAAAATTATTAAAAATAAATAAAATGCTAAAAATATCTAACTTATTTTCTCTAACCTTTTTATCTTTCTAAATGAGCTCACAACCATGCAAACAAACAATACAAACTCCATTAAAATTATTATTAGTGGGAGCTTGCACAAATATAAATAGAGGATTAGTCTTAAGCTTACAGTAAATGTAATGTAATGAGAAGAGTTTATATATAAGTGATTTGATGCATAGAGGCAACACACTAAACAAAATTACATCAAGCCAATGACATCACAAATCACGTAATTCTATTGGGCTAATGATGTAGAAGTCAACAAAATACATTAAAACAATATAAATAAAAATGACATCAACTCCATCTAGATTAAAAAGATGTTTCTAACTAAAAGTTATCAATAAATTTTGGCTACACCACTGTTGAAAACACTAGAATAATAACAATATCCAAAAGATTATTATTTATAAAATATGATATATTTGCATATGATTTAGCCTCTAGCATACATATGGATTTTTAAAATATATTCCTTAAACTTGCTCTTTTCTATAAATTATCTTATCTAAAGTAATAATAGGATATAAAAATAAATCCAATATATTTAAGCCAAAATTAACCATGCATATTGAAAAAGACAATATTTTTTTCTTATCTTTGGAATTCCTTACTTGAACTGTCATATTAATAAGTTCAAACTTCAATGATGAAAATTCATCTACAGGTCAAGTTCAAGATTATATTAAAATCAAAAAGGCTTATAAAATAGAAAAAATTGTATAATAATAGGTCTCACATATTTGTCACCCATCTTATGATAACATGAAAAAGAGAAAAAAATATATAGATAACATAGTTGCACCTTCCATTTGTTCTTTCTTCATTATAAGCTATTAGAATGTAGTGACACCAAAGCTTATCACTACATCCTAATACTATGCCAAAAAAAGAGAGAGGAGGATACACTTTGTAACTTCTTCAAGGTAGTAGGATAGGCTAATTATAATCATCATATAATCTAAATACAATTTACTAAATATACAATTTGTGTTGTTTCTTATAAGCTTATGTATTTCATGAACATGTTAATAACAAATTTTAGACATGGACTTACCACAAGTTCCTAGTTATATTCTTGTATTTGCCTTTTTATAGAATCAATAAATGTTATTCTTATAATGTAGTAACAAATTAATAGAATTTTAATCACTCTTATATTTGATTTCACTAACAACAAGAGTCCTAACCATCCACCTCCAAATCCTTCTATAAGAAATCACTCTACCTTTCCTCATGCTCTTAATATGGTCTATTAATCATTTTTGGAACAATGTTGGCTCATGTATAGCCATCTTCTATTTCTACTTTTAGTTATACTAATGTGGTTCCTTAAAATTTTATTATGTTATATTATGAGTATAAGCATTTGATTCAAAATTCTTACACCAGCATATACTCATCTTATATTTCTTTCTCCTTACTCTGTTGCAATTAGCTATTTTTGATAAGCCTTGAATTTTGGATTGTGATGCCCTTTTTTATTAGACTACTAAGCTTCAAAATTTATTCTTCTCTTAATATATTCTCTTTTAATTTATTGATTGTCATTGATGCATCCCCTCCTCCAATCTCTAAAAACGTTTTATGAAACTTTTGAAGCTTCTTTCTCTCCCTCTCTCCCTCCTTCAGTTTATCTCTCTCTATCTCTCACGTTTTCTACATCCTCTAATTTTTATAAATATATTATTTATCCATTGTCTTTATAATTATCACACTCAAATTAATATTATATAACATTATATCCCACTCATTATATTTTAGGATCCAAATTCAAAAATGATAGTAGAGATGTTGAGATTGTGGAATATGCTACCATATGATTGGTGTTCCTTCTGATCTTTCTTTTATTAGTACTCCTTTTCTTTTGTAATTTTGCTAGATTGTTGTTAACCTAATATACTTTTGGAACTTCATTGAAGTTTGATGGCCATGTATGTGAATTGAGTAAACACCATCACATGCCCTTATCATCTATTAATAATCATTATTATCACTCTCTCTCTCTCTCTCTTTCTATGTGTGTGTGTGTCTAAGTGTCTGTGTGTCTATGCATGTGTGTGTGTGTGTGTTAATTCACTTAAAAAATTAATTTACTGGCATAATCTTTACCCATACATGCATTCATTGTGTTTCAACCTTAATTAATATTTTATTAGTTGTTACTTGGGTGTTGTTATTTGAATGTTATTATGTAATCATTTATACATTTCAAATATTTATCAAGCAATAAAAGTTTAGTTTTCTAATTTCATTAAACACTACATACTAAATTTTCTTATCCTAATAAAATAGTTTCGATGAAATTAAAATTGATGCATTTATTGATGTTGCTAGCTCATTCATGTTTCACATGACTATTCTTGGTTAATTCTTTCTCCACTTATATGTCATGCTTCACACGTCTCAAGCAACTTTTCCTCTTATTCCAATGATCTTTAGATATACCTATTTTGTTTATACATTCTGCCAACCAAATAAAAATCTTTCTATGAGTTATTTAATATTTATTTTGGTACTCTGACACATATATATGTTGTTAAAAGTTATAATATTATCACATGATGCATGTATACTTCCTTCAGTTAATCCTTCTATAAAACTACCTTTTATCTTTTTCCCTCCTTCGTACATAAGCTCTCTTCAATCATTATTCATCTCCTATCATCCCTTACTAAAAGCTCCTCTTTATGCCTCTAAACCGTTATATGTATTCTCTTATCATCTTCAACTTATGACAGCAGATCCCACTATAGTGTTGAATTCAACTAATTACTTTAAACTGGGGAAATGACTAAGTTACATCTTTTTTTGCTCGCTTGTAAGGTAAAAGGCAACATGCTACTTATCCTATTTAATTGTATATTGTTTAACATTAAATCACTCCATTTTATACATTTAGCTTGGTTTTATCTTCCAAAATCATCACCAAGGAATACCAATATGAATTATAACATACTTTATAGAAATAAGTCATGGATGGTGAAATGGATGCTCTTCTCAATCACTATTGATGTGAAGCAAAAAAGTAATCTTTTTAATGATTAAATTTGTGATTTATTGATTAATTATGAGGATATATACTTGTAAGAGGTGTTTTTGTTGTGCTTTGCAAGAAAGAAGTGTTGATTGCATTTTAAAAGCAAAATAAGTCAATATGACCAAAGGCAGCACAATGCATTTGAGTTAGGACTGGTGCACCCAAAGCTGTTAGATAGTTGTTGACCTCTTATTTAGTCAACCCTATTTAGCTTGCTTAAATTTAACTTGATTTCACGTGAACTAAGCCTTGAGCAAACAGTAATTTATGAAAATTGAATTTTAACTTATAAAAATTAAAATTAATCAAAATAATCTTCAAATGCAATTAATTTTAACCAAACTTAAAGATAGCCCTAAAGATAGCCTTAATCATTGAAACCTTGAGATTTTCGCTTTCTCTCCCAAAATTGTTGTAGGATTCAAGTCGTTATTTTTTAAAGTTCCATGAGACTTATTATCACATATAAATATCATACAAAAAATTTTGATGATCACTTGAAATAATTTTTACGTAAAACTCGTTAATTTAAAGTTTTCATGCATAAAGATTATCGTCACAAACCATGAAATTACCATTTTCTCCATAGGCCAATCATGTGATCCAAATTACATTATCTAAGTTGCATTATCTTCAAAATCACAAACGATGATTATGCAAACCAATTTAGTGACCATTGGACACCATGTTTATGTAAAAGTGTGCACTTAGGGTTTCCATATATGAAACGTTGACCCATGTTAAAAATTTTCAGCAGACCATTATTTTTTAGAATGGACTTTTTCATAGTGTCTATACAATTGAATCCTTTCAAATGAGTTCTTGCGCACCAAAATTCAACTCCATTTGGAGGACATTTGAGTTGATGCTAATCATGAGAGAGAAAGAAAGATGATAACTCGACCATGCAAAAAAAAAATCTAAGGATCTCACCCAATCCTCTAGATCTGATGCTCCCCCCCCCCCCTTCTGAATGAACAATCTCTATTTCTTCTCGACTCCAGTGTCAAGGCAAGGTCCCCTCATCTCCTTAAAGGCTTTCTTATATGCAACCTTATGGAGATTCACGAACTTAGAATCATACTCATCCACCATGGCGTCAAAAGGAGCGGAGCAAGTTGTGTCGAGAATGGATAGAGAATGATGAAGAAATCAACACCCCATGCCCTATTTATAGAAATCCAGGGACATAGAGTTCCAAAAAATTCAATTATTGTACCATTGAGTAATCATAAATATTGTTGGTTATCATAAAAAAGATTTCATTGCACTTATTGCAGCTGTCACTTTCAAGAAACAATAGAATCTGGAAAATAAATATGTACACGAAAACATGTCAGCATGAATCACAAAAGAATTCAATGAACTCAAAAGACGTGACATGACAATATGGGACCCACTGGAAAAGTAACTCATGCGGTGCTCGAATAGCCAATTGTCAACTCAAGGAAGTCAACTCAGGCAGGTGGAGGATGCACAAAGAACTAAATTGGTCGGTATCAAGAGCCGTGCAATTGAAGTCTGTAAGCACCTTCTGGAACTCAAGTTGATCGGGGCGAGGTATACGTTCACTAGGCAATTTCTTTGTCAAGCAAATCAGCAACTTCTGACTGAATTTATAGAAGTGACCGACCAACCGCACCCATGTCATTAGTCGGCAAGTTGGTCCCACAAGAACAGACTACTGTTGACCTCATTTTTGGTTGAGGTCTAGTTTTTTCTTTTTAGTAGCCTAGGGTCTAACCATAGGACTCTCCTGTTGACTATTCCTAAAGGACTAGAAAAGGAACCCTCACCATTAGAAATTCCAAACTCTTCTTTGCTCAACTTGGAGTTCCACCTATTAGTCCTAACCTCTAGCACTTAGTAGGTGGGTTCAGTATGGGGAGTCCCCCATAGGATACCCCATAGGATAGTCAGACCTTAGGACTAACCCTGGGTGATCTGGTTTTAGTGGGGCTAACTTGTACACACCACACTCTCTCATATACCCTAAACCCTATAACCCCTTGGGTTGGTCTTTTGACTCATTTTGGAAAGCTCATGTGGATGACCCTGTACCCATAGACTTTGGTTAAGAGGGTTAGAATCAGCACATTGAGCATCCAAAATGAGTCCTCATATGCCTCCTATTGGTTTAGTATGAATCCATGGCTTGTTGGCCCATTTTGGCCCAAAATCACCAAATTACCAAAATACCCCTACAACCTTAATTTTTGCCAAAAATCCAAAAATTACCCAAAATACCCAAATTTGCCCAAGAATCGTCTCAAACCCCCACCACTACCTAAATTGACTAAAATTCACAAAAATTACCAAATTCTACAAAAATTACCAAATTCACTAAAATTCACAAAAATTACCAAATTCTCAAAATACCCCCAAAAATTGCCAAAATTACCAAAAAATCGTTCATGACCTAAAAATTCCAAAAATTACAAAATCATCCCAAATATTCCCAATTTAAATTTTTTATCATCAATTTGACATGATTTGACCAAATTAGTCAAATTTGACCGAAAGCCTCAATTTGCCCTTAAAGGCCCAAAAATTAACCCCAATTTCCTCAAATTAACCCCAATTTTGGCCCAATTGACCCCAATTTTGCCCAATTTCAATTCCAAATCAAAATTCAGCATCCTCAATCTTAATTTGAACAAATTTAAGCCCAATTTGATCCAATGGCAAGCCTAATTTCATTAAAATTAAAAAGGCCCAATTTTGACTATATGCCCAAATCCACCAATTTGGCCTATCAATTCAACTCAAAATCACTTGAAATTTTGCCAAATCTTTCATGACATTCTCCTACACCAATCTCAACATTCAATTAGCCCAAATTTTAGCCCAAACTCAATTTTCATTTTAAAAGCCCAAGCCCATCACATTTAATTTCAAAAGCCCAAATCCAAAGCCCATATGACAATTTTTTTCCTTTCATCATCCATTTGATTAAAATCATTCCTAAAGTCCTAAATTCCAAATAAAATCATTCCAAATCAAGCCTCATGACAAACTCCACTAAACAACCAAAAATTCTAAAAATCTCTTATCATGAAAATTAGTCAAGCCAAGGACAAGTCATGCTGCCACTCCCAAGCCATAGGCAAGTCATGAGAGTCTTGCCACACCATCAAGTTATTAATGGCAAGAGACCAAGCCACTTTCAAGTCTCTTTAAAAAGGTTTTTAACCCTTTTAATGAATCCTCTTAACCCTTGTTTAGCCAAAATCCCTTGGATGGAGACTTCTCCACACCAATTTAGCTGACCCATCTGATCTTCTTCAGCTTAAGACCAACCTTGGTGGCTGAACCCAACCCAAACCATGCCTTGACCCAATTTGAACCAAAATGACCCTTTCCCCAAAATATTTCAATTCAATGCCTTTACATATGACTAATCCCAATTGACTTCACCAAACCCAAGCCCTGACCTCCCTGGACTGGATGGTGACCTGAGCCTGGTTGGTCAGCCACCTAGGCTGCCGAAAAAGCCACCCCAAAGTGCTCCACCTAGGCTAAAACTCGAAATTAATCTCATCCAAGTTATCTCATCCCAATTGGATTTTTGCACCTTGTTGGCATCCACATAATCAACCTAGGGCACCCACCAATTGCCCTTGGTGGCCTCTTATTCCCCATCTATTTAAACCCACCCTCCATGACACCCTCCATGGCCAAAAGAAGAGAGCTTGAAATTCCTTAGGAAGACTCTATCAAATTTTTTACATACCTTCCTTAAGACCTCTTGAGTTCAACCCAACCATCTCTAGCCACTCAAATTCACTGCTCGAGCTCAAATTTGGAGGTCAAATTCAAGGCCGAAATAGGACACTCACCAAACCTCCACCAAATCCAAATTAATTGCACCTACACCATCCCCACAGTGAGAGAGGAAGATCCCGCACAAAAGCCCCATCACCAGAGCAACCTAAGGTGGACTTTGATCGGACCCCCAAATCAACTTTGGTCGAAGTCATATCTAGGTGATTCACCACTGCTCGAGGCTCAATCTGTAGGCTCTTGGGACCCCCACGAAGCTTCCACAAGCATCCAATCGAGGCTCCCCTCTTGGACCAAGGTATTGAAACTTAACCCTAAACCGAGCTTCATTTGATTATCCATGCTTATAAACTTGATTTAAGGCTTGATCAACCATAGGGATATGTTCTCCTAGTCAAGAGGTCTATAGAAATAAATCGCACTTAATTTGGTTGAGTATAGAGAGAGATATCAAGCCTAGAAGTTGGACGGTTCTCGAGCTAGAGCTTTGGGGACGATGAAAGAGCGCCTTTGGATCAAGCGTTTATTGAACGGATGAGTGTGATGTTGCCAGACAAAGGAATGGAACACAAATCGTTGGCCAAGTCAGCGCTGAGGTTGATGACCGCACCGAACTAGAAGACGCTGCATAGAGCTTCAGATCTGCCTAGGTTGAGGTGGTCTCGCGTCCCTTAAGTAGAAAAATAGGGATTTTCTTATTTATTTAAAAAGCCAGAACTTCAAAAATTCATAACTTTATGTATAAAAATCATAAAAATAAAATAAAAATACTAGTAAAGAGAGGAAAACAATGTGAAAATATTTTCATATCTATTTGATGCATATTTTATTTTTAATTAATTAAATAGTGTTTTCCTTATTTTGATTCTCCATTAGCATAGACATTTTACCATGGCATGGGACCATGGGGCTTTTAATGTCTCTGTTGTTAGGCATCTCCCCTGATTTTTCCAAGGTCAGGGCATCTCTAACTAGAGATATCCAATTTTCAAGTTAATGGTCCCTGTTTTTGTATAAAAATTATAATAATTAAAATACTCATCATAAAAATATAAAATTTGTTTTGGTAGGTTCATTGTGGTCAGAGGATCCTAAGAAAAAATATAAACTTGGTTTAACTCATTTAAAATATTTCTAATTATCACCAACCCTAAAAATGAAAAGAAAATTAATTTGGAGTAATTATAAATGTAAAAGACATAAAAATCATTCTCTATTGTAACATAATGTTAGGGAAACTTCCCATAAAAATTGCAAGTCAATTGGAGTTAATTTGATCATAAAATGAATTTTTAAGATAGATTTTTCTAAGTAAAATGACATTTTTAACATTAAAATAATTATAATAATTAACATACAATTCAAAAAATTATAAAATTAGTTTTGGAAGCTCCTTATGACCAGAGGAACTTAAGAAAAATAAAATTTGAATTAAAATAAATTCTTCATTTTTAGACTATTTTTAAGCATTTAAATTAAAAAAAATAATTAAAAATCATAAAATCACAAAATTTAAAAAACATACTAAAATATCACATTTGGTTTCCTGATTCCTTGGATGGCTTTTTGATTACTTGGAGCGAAACAAAATAATTTTCATAATTTTCTAAGTCAAGATATTAATTTTAAAAGGGTTAAAAATGGATTTTCTTTAATTTTTCACTAAAATATATCTAAAAAATTAAAATATAAATCACAAAAAAAATGAAATTTATTTCTTTGGGTTTCCTGATGAGTTCCCTGTACACAGAGAGATTTAATAAAAATATAAAACTTAATTTTCCATTTAAATTTTATTTTATATTTAATTAATACTCAAAACCAAAAAATAGTTTTTATAATTAAATTAAATTTCTAAAAATGATGAAAATTGGTCCAAGTGGTCCTCTAACCTAGGTGAACCTCCAATAACTTTCTTAAGGACTGAAGTTTTATTTTAATTGAGTTATTAAATTTTCATTGAAAATCTCTATTTTTGCATTATAAATAATTATAAAAATTAAATAATAATGTAAAATATTCAAGTTATTTGAGTCTAATTTAATGAATTATGGGGTATTAAGGCCTTAGGGGCAAAAGGGTAATTTTGGAATTTAAGGCTTAATTAATATTTAGGCTTAACCAAAGGGCTAAATGGGCAAAAAATAATCTTAATTGATATATTTTGATGACTAAAATATGGAAGGGATAAATGGTAATAACCAATCTCACTTTGTTCTTATAAAGGATAAATTTGTATTTTTTTCAAAATTATTGAAATTTAGAAGAAAATTTAAATAGGAAGATATTAAGGTGAGGGGTTTAATTTTAGAAGATTATAACTCACTGATTTTAAGCCCCAACTAATCGTTTTAATATGATTTATAATTCATGATAAGGATTAAGAATATAAATATAAACATTAAGAAAAATCTTTTTTCTTAAAATTATAAATCCACTCATTAAATCTTAAGGGCTTAGTAGTGAACTAGGCTTAATTAAAATGTTGTCTAATAAGGTTTAGAAAATAACTTATAATTAATTTAAAACTTTTCAAAATACTACAAGCCCAATCTTTAAAATCAAATTAATTAAATTTCTTAATTAAGTCAAGTCGCTCCCAAGGGTCTTTACCCATATAATTCATAAATAAGCATCAAGTGATAATTACTCCACTAAAGAGATAATTACAACATCAAGTTCATTAAGCATAAGGGTATTAATTGGATGAACTATATATCAAATATGATAAAACCATAATGAACTCAATATATTTTTCGGGGATCATGAAATGTCTAAGGTATTGCCCAAAACTTCTTTAGGATCCTTTGGAAGTTATGAAGAACATGTGGGCTTATTATAATTTGCTCAGGGGAATCATCCTTAAAATTTTAAATACACCAAGATATGACATATGATTTGGTAGGCACACTTTAAGTTTGTAATTCCTACTTTTTTTATAAGTATGTTTTAATTCCAGCAAAATCATATATATACATGCTTTGCTAGTATTGAAGTTTCAGTTTGAGAATAGGAACGAGAAGACTCGTCAGGTATGCTTTTACTGTTTATAGTACCGTCTTTCTTGTGTCTTTTCCTTACATGCTTCTCTTTATGCTTACATTGTTTCTTATTTATACTTGCATGTATGAAAACAACATAAACTTGCATGTTAACTAAAACCAAAGCCCAAAACCAAAACTAAAATCAACCAAGATAAAATCCACCGCCACAACATTCAAAATATAAAAT
>NW_018164953.1:1394215-1410575 GCF_001263595.1 Phalaenopsis equestris | reverse complement strand
CGGATGATCAAAATTAATACATCTCTATCGGATGATCAAGAATCCCTCGAAGGAGGTAACCTACGGTTGCTAACGAGATTTCCCACGGTCTAAATGAAAGTACAAAATTTTAGTAAATTCATTTGGATAATTCATTTGGATTAAGTGAATTCGATAAAAAATAGTGGTACCGGAACGAGGGAACCGTAGGATCCTAACCAGTGTCGCTCTATTCAAATTTAATATGCCCCCATAATATTTAAGGAACTATAACCATAGGGACATTTGATTTGACATCATAACTTGACATATTAGAAAACTTAAACTCGCCACGATGAGGAGCTTGGAGCTAGCATTATGGGCAGCACGACCATCTTCAACAACAAGAGGATCTACAACATAATATATTTCCTTAGAATTAAATAACAATCCATAGGATTTTGAGGTTATTTGCATATGCAAACATAAATCCTCAATTTATCTTTAGGCATTTATATAGCTCTGCTATACAATTTAAACCCTAACTTATTTTAGGATTTTGTGGTTGTCGTCTGTCTCGACCTAAGTCCTCACATCTTCCAGGCTATTTGTGTGATCTTTTCACATTAATATAAACCCTAATAAATAAAATTGGTAGGATGAAACATTCAATAATTTCTAATCTCCAAAAATGAAGTCAAATCATAGGATAATTTGGAAAGTCACCGAGGTTCTCCTCCGGATCTATGACATCCCCTAGTTCTTCCTCCTTTGGATTCCAAATAAAATGTTCTAAAATTTGAGTCATTACCCTTTCACACCTCTTTGTCTGATCTCGTTGAAAAGTCCTATCATTTGACCTCTTCGAAGATAATAATTTCCTGATTTTTATCGAGAGTCTTCTTTGGTGACTTAGGTGACTTCGGTTATCTAGGATGTAATTAACTATAGGGGTTTGCCCTTATAGGAAGCTTTTCCGAACCCAGCTTAATATAAACCATATTTAATTCTTCGTATTAGATAGGAGAAATTGTCAGCTTATAAACAAAAATAATTTTTTGCAGATCTAAAAGGATGTCACACAATCTTTAGTTTATTTAATCGAGTCTTTACCAGTAAGTAATATATCTATCCCTTGGGATATGTGCACTACTTGCGGTATTAGACTCGTTTATTTAAACTACTGAGATATGAGATCGATTCAGTCATGTATTTTCAAAATTTTAAAATACTATTTTTTTTCTAAATTATATATGTATTAAATTAAATTAAACGGGTGTTAGGATATCCATCCTAGCAGCCGACAACTTAACAACTCTTCAACTTTTTAATGCGACAACTACCAACAAGATTGACCGCCCCATCCCTACCATCTAGCTCACCTTACTAGGATCCAAAGAGATCCATAGGGCCCACCATAGCAAATATATATAATACTCTATACAATTTCTATTATAGTAGGAGTATCTTTGTAATTTTTATGAGTCATGCATCCTTCGTATATAAGTGGGAGGCTATTCTATAAATAATAGTTACACCATCTTAACCAAAAAGGTTGAGAAAGGTCAATACATCGGTTCCAAATTATTGTCTCTCTCTATCTCTTTCCCATTATATTAGTCAAACACAAACAAATAAATTATATTTCATGTTCAGCTCGATTATATATCGAGCACAAAAATATTAGTGATATTAAACTCTTTTATTCAAGGAATGAAATGCAAACCATTTTGACAACATAGAAGCCATAAATCTTGGAGGGTTTTTACCGTCCACGTCATCAATCCTTTCCCCGTCTTGATTTTATGAATTTCAGATGCCAGCGAGATCTCAGCCGTCCATTTCTACATTCTTGTTGGGCTTATCCTCTCCTTTATTTGAAGTTATTTACTTTTATTTTAGTATTTTTTAATATTATTTAGGGGATTATTTTATTGGTCATCTTCTTCGCTCTCCTCTCAACTCTCACGACTGTCTCTCTCTCTCTCTCTCTCTCTCTCTCTCTCTTCCACTCCTCACTCATCCATGGCGACAACAGCGGAGGAGAGCAACTCCGCTTCCAATCCGTCATACCCCGAGGTAACTTCATGATCCATCCCTTAGATTTCTGTTCAAATGGATGAGAAATCGACGATTTCGAATTGAATCAGGACTTTCTTTTTTGACTTCTTGAAGCTGATTCGAACTGCAATCTCTGCGCTCGGAGAGACAGAAGGCTCGAGCAAATTAGCTATTATAGAATACATCGAGGCCACCTATGCCGACTCTCTCGGTGAGGGCTATACGGCGGCGATCTCGGAATCGCTGACGAAGTTGAAGGAGAGCGGCGAGCTGCTGTTTGAAAATAATCTTTACATCAAACCCTACCCAAACTCACAGCCGCGCCGAGGAAGGGGCCGCCCTAAAAAGCCCAAGCCTGCGCTACCACCGGGATCCTCGCCGCCGACCCCGCGGTCGCGCGGCCGGCCTCCGAAGCCCAAAGATCCCCAATCAAATGCAGTGAATTCTGTCGCGGGAACCCCCCGTCGCCGCGGCCGGCCACCGAAACCCAAGAATTCCCAATCAAACACTGTGACGGTCAAAATCCCACGCCGGCGCGGCCGGCCCCCTCCCCAACCAAGCGCTGTGACGGTCAAAATCCCACGCAGCCGCGGCCGGCCGAAGAAGCTGAATGCTACTAATGTAGTGAAGACGGCCGGAGGGAACGCTCGCCGCCGTGGCCGGCCGCCGAAGAAGAATCAGCCAGTGATCTCTGCGGCATCTAAGGCTGTAGCTAAGGGCGATGTGACGGCAACCCCTGTATCCGGAGTGAAGCGAGGGAGAGGTAGGCCTTTGAAGGTGAAGCCGGCGGTGGCCGCAGCGCAGTGATTGATCGGAGCGCAGCGTTTGCTAATGAAATTTGATACGCAGTTGTTCAATTTGATTTGGTGGAAGTGCTTATGACATTATGCAAGTGGTTTAGGAAGTAGTTGTATCTAATTAGCGTACCAGATGCGTTGTTAGTGACAATTGACTGATTTGATTAAACTGTCTGAATACTTTCTTCTTCTAAGTTGTGATAGTTATTTGTCTCATTTTCGCTTGTTTAGACTGATTTTTGTTCTTCTTCTTCTTGAATTTGATTTTAAACCTTGAACATATATACCAAAGAGTGCTATCTTCTAACCAGATTTAATTTTTATCATGGCAACTTGTTGTTAGTACTTTTCTAAATTAGTATTTGCAAGATTTGCAGAATATCATGTGTTAAGAATATCATGTGTTAAGTTCTACTTTTTAGCCAAACCATTCCTTGGACTGGCCAATGGCATTTAGGATAAGGTTCTTTCTCTGAAAAGATTATTAGTTTACTGATTCTTCTTGTGATATAGGGGACATGCGCATCATTTATACCCTGTTTGGCAACAGATTTAGGTAAGGATCTATGCAGGATGTAAGCCCGTAAATCCATGATTTAGTAAATCATGTGAATCGATAGATTTAAGTTTGCCCACTGCAGATCTAAAACCCGAAGAATCAGATAGAACAGAACTTGCCAGACAGCTTTACTGGTTTTACTGTATTTATTAAATCGGTTGCATTATATTTTTAAAAGTTTGTTGAATTTCTGAAATGGTACCTATTGTTGTTTTTTATGACTCCCTAATTTGATTTATATAACCTTGTGCTCTTCATGAAGTTTTCTCATGTTGTGTTGGTTACTAATTATTTTGCTAGCATTTTGAATACTTCGGCCAATTTTCATTGCTTCTAAAGGCAGCAAGATGTCATTTTTCATTACCATCCTTATCCCACTATTTGGGGTAGTCAGAATGTTACAGGAGATGCTTTATTTTGTTCAAATGTTGTAGCGCAAGTATTATTTTTTTTTTGGTCGATAACCCTTTTCCTTTATAATTCTTCCAAATAACTTCATCTATTTTATATGTCCAAATCATTATAATTTGTTTTTTATTATTTTTTCTGGATAAGAGCTTGTCTGATAATGGAATTAAGTTGGATTTGCTTTAAATCTTGCCAAACCAAAGAAAAAATGACATTTTTTATAGCGGTTGCATGGTACTTTAACAAATTTAGTAAATCTTATAAGTATAGGTTTACTTAAATACTGCCAACAAACTAGATTTACTTAATCTGGAATTTAAGATAAAACTAGGAATTAGTTTGATTTAGTTAATGTTTGGTTTAAAATTGCTAAATTTTCTATTTGACTACATTTAAGTTGAATTGCACTTAAATTGTTACCGTGCAACCCCTTAAACCCTTGATTTAAATTCATTTTCTTTTTAATTTCTCTTTGGTTTTGCCTTCATCTTTGATTTATTAGATCTTTTGGTGTTGGCAGAATTAGTGAACCGGATTTATAGGATTTACTGAATCTGTTACCAAGACAGACTCTTAAGTGTCACTTTTGTTATACTTCTTTTAGGTTACTATGAACTAGGGTGTGGATTATGATTAACATTTTTGCATTTTTAGTATTACTATTTGAAGCTTTAGGTTGAGAAGTTTTGCACCTTCGACTATTCTACTATTTGTAGTGCTCCTTTGTTATTTGATTGCAGGAAGTTCTTGCAGTATTTGTTATTCAATTATGCAGTTAATGAAGTCTTTTAGTCTGCTTTTGCTTTTATTGTCTACTGTTATTCTTTCTGTTTTCTGCTTTTTGTTTTTAAAAAGATCTTTCATAATGCAATTTTGTTTTGGCTGTTAGTTAATTCTGAAAAAATATGGTTGAGATATCATGCTAATGAATGTTCACTACAACAATAAAATGACGACGAAAAGCCTACAAGCCTTTATCCCACTAAGTGGGATATGTTATCTGGATCCTTTTTCTCCATTGTGTTCTATTGAGTGTCATATTTTTCATTTAATTTTACTAAATTAAGATAATTTTTTATACCTGTCCAAGTCTTTTTAGGTGTACCTCTACCTTTCTTAATAAGTCGAATCTAAAACATCTACTCTTCTAACCGGATCATTTAATGTTTGACATAAATCATCAAAGATGACTCTCTCTAATCGTGTCTGCTATTGAGGCTACAACATCCCTTTTCCATTTCACATTTTGTCTCTAATTTTGTCTCTAAGTGTCAAGCCACTCATCCACCTAAGCATTCTCATCTCAACAATACTTAACTTTGTGTTATGCTTCTCTTTTATAGGCCAACATTTTGCGCCATAAAGCATTGCAAGTGTCACCATCTTCTTATAAAATTTTCCTTCAAGTCCAAACAATAGTTTTCTATCACACAATAGGCCCGATGCATTTCTCCACTTCAACCATCTAACTTCAATTCTACTAATAATATTCTCTTCTATATCACAATCACTTTGAACAATAGATCTGAGATATCTAAAAAATTCACTCCTTTTAATGATTTGATCACCCCTTGTTACAATTGTGTCACTAGATCTACTACTATTAAAATTATATTTCATGTATTCAGTGTTAGATCTACTCAAACAAAGGCCTTTAGATTCCAATGTTGACCTCTATAATTCAATTTTCTCCTAAACTCTTTCTCCAGTTTTATCCACAAGAAGGTTATCATCAACGAAAAACATACACAAAGGTAAATCCTCTTTTTAATGTCTAGTACGTGCATCCATAACTAAAGAAAAAAAATCGAGTTTAAAACTAATCTCTGATATAATCCAACTGAAATAAGAAAATACTTGGTCATCCTCCCTCAAATCGAACACAAATAATAGTTCCTGTATACATATCTTTAATGACTTGAATCTAAGTTATATTATCAACACTTTTCTTTTCTAGAACTCTCCAGATAACATCTCTTGAAATATTATGGTATGCTTTTTTTCTGAATCAATAAAAATCATATGTAGATCCTCCTTACTCTCTCTGTATGTCTCCATCAAACCTCGCAATAAATGTATAACTTCTATAGTGGACTTATTCGTCATAAATTCAAACTGATTATGAGAAATCTTTGTATCATGTCTTAAATTATGTTTGATTATTCTCTTCCATAATTTTAATGTATGACACATTAACTTAATTCCTATATAATTTGCTCATTCTTGTGCATTCCTTTTATTCTTAAAAATGTTGACTAAAATACTCTTTTACCCCTTATCTTTTTAGTTTTTAAAATAATGTTACAAAAATTTAGTAAGCTAAAAAACTCTCAAATCTCTTAAATATTTTCATACTTCAACTGGGATACCATTAAGTCCAATTGATTTTTTCACCCTTAGTTTTAATTAAAACATCCTCAACTTCTTTTTTATTAATGTGATAGTAAAAATAAAGTTTTATTATTATTAATGATATTAAGATCACTAAGGTTGATTATATTTTCAAAATTTTCATTTAAATGTTTATCAAAATAATTCACCTAGCTATGTTGAATATCTTTCTCCAAGAAAGTGCTTTGTAATTTCATCTTTAATAAACTTTACTTGAATTAAATCTTTACTTTTCTTTTCTCTTTGTTTGAATGGTTTATACACATATTTTTTCATGCTCTTTAGTATCTAATCTATTATAAAAATCGCTAAAAGTAGAAGTCCTAGCATAGCAAATTGTTCTTTTATGCTTCTTAAGAGCCACCTTACATTTTTCAAAATTCTCTAAGTTTTTAAGTTAAACCAACTTTTATAACAAAATTTAATATATTTTATTTTGTCTTGGATATTATTATTCCACCACCAACTATTTTATTAGTAAAAAATTTTCTTTTTTATTCTCTAAGTACATCTTTTACTACTTGCTTAATAGCGTGTGTTACTTTATGCCACATAGAATTAGTTTTTTTTCTTGAACATCAAAAATATTGAAATCATTGTTTACTCATAGTATATATATATATATATATATATATATATATTTGTCTTTTAGGTGCCCATTTCTAATTATATAATAAGATTTCATTGTATTTTTTATCTTTCACTCATCATCTCTAAATCTAGAACCAATAATCAATATTGAGTGTTTAAATTTTTATTTGGAATGAGCTTACAATGTTTACTTTATCAACGATCTTTTTTTCTCATAAGAATATCAATTTGTGTTTTATTATATTTATTCTTAAATAAAATATTAGCAATAATAAAATCGTAAGCTAGAACAAAATCTAATATTGTTCTACCTTCTTCATTAATTACTCCAAAACCTTTGCCAACATGAATGTTTCTAAAAATTTCTATCATTCTATCAACATGTTCATTTAAATCTCCTCCAATAAAAATTCTTTCTTCAATATGTATCATTTGCATTAATTATTTTAGGTCATTCCAAAATTTTTTTTCTTTTAAACTTATGTCTAAACCTAGTTGAGGAGTAAAAACACTTGTAACAGTAAAAGTCTTAGTATGAATAACAATCTTTATGACTAAATTCTATTTCTAATTTTATTCATTTTTACAACATCACCTCCTCCCTAAATATCAATGTGTAAAATATAAGCTATCAACATTATTAGCATTTTCTCCAATCTTTTTAGTTTCTTAAGTGGATAAGATCTTTATCTTTCTATGAACTATAATATATACTAATTCCATTAATTTACCTATGAGAGTATCTATATTCTAATATCACATCTTAATATTAGCATCATGGACTAAATTTTTTTGCCCGCATCTGTTCATAATATGGGAACACTTTCTTATTTAACACTATGAACGTTTTTCATTGTATTCATGTCATGATTTTTTTTTGACAAAAACTTTAGGGTGGTTGTCGACTACCTAACACAACCCTTCATTTTTCACATCCAGGACTTAAGGCCCGGCGATGTCAGTATTAAATAAAATAACATAAACAATATTTGATGTTTCCAACTTATTCGGGAATTAGTTTCAAGTCTGAATTGCCAACTTTTTTTTTATTTTATATTTCTTCATACATATTTGACTGTTTTTATTTATTTTTTAGTTTATTTTATTATTATCATTTACATGTTTAATTTTTTTTTTTCTGATTTCATTGAATTTAGTAAACTAATGAAAGTTTTTGTTTAGGCTTGATAATTTTCTTATTTTCAGTAATTTTTCTTTACTTATTTCCAAACTTTTGGTGAAGCGTGAGTAATTTGGCTTGTATTCTTAAATAACTGAATTATTGCTGATGACTCTGATTCAACTTAACATGGTGTTGAGTTTTTAAATTAATTTCTATTTTTAAATGCTTTAATTAATCATTTTTGTTGCCGTCATACATAGTTGTGCAATCTTAATCACTCTAATTTGATTTCTTTTCCAAACGTTCTGATCATGTTAACGAATAATGGTTTGGATAGACAATGACATTTTCCTATATCTTTAATAATAATTTCTACTTTTAATTCTCTTGATATATATATATATATATATATATATATATATATATAAGATATAAGAATCCAAATGTGGAGGTTGAATCTATATCGGTGGTTGGGCTTCCTAAATCTACCGAGAAAATGGATTTTCTTGCGCCAGAGGTGCTTCACCTTGCTTCGACCGATTTCTCTTTACTAGTGCGAACCTAGCGTCCTCATGTTGGGAATTTTCGTGCTCGTTTATTGTTGGAAACGCTCTTCGACCACTTGGAATTGGTGGTTCCTCTCAGGGTCAAGGATGAGTTTCTCTATATTCTTCTGCTAGGGGAACTGGTTGATCTTGCATTTGCATAATTGTCTCTTGGAGGCCATTAAACCAACCGAACATCTGATTTTTTAAATCCTACATTTGTTGTTGAATTTGTTATTGTATAAACTCTCGAGTGGATTTCATTGTTGTTATATCTCTTTGCCTAGTCTCACCTTCCTGTAGCGCCCTATTTCTAGTTTGCGGCATGTCCAGGCTCACATCACCATTTTTTAGGATGTTAAATCCTAAAATGTCATAGTAGGCACATCTCGAGAGTTTAGAGCACCAAAAAAAAAAAAATAGAAGAGAGAAAATACAAGTCTGT
Organism: Phalaenopsis equestris; assembly: GCF_001263595.1. NCBI lineage: Eukaryota > Viridiplantae > Streptophyta > Magnoliopsida > Asparagales > Orchidaceae > Phalaenopsis > Phalaenopsis equestris. The sequence goes on along the minus strand of NW_018164953.1, from coordinate 1,401,697 downwards.
ATGAAATTCAAGAAATCGAGACTATAACCTTTACTTATAAAATAGCCTATATTTATAATCATGGGTAACTACAATATACAGTTACAATATTAGTCTTTATTTTCACAGTTAATGTTGATCGATCATTTAATAACATTTGACATGAAATTTTGATAAAAAAACAAGAGTATTCTCAAACCGTTTGATCTCTTTGGGATGCGCGCGCGCGCGCGCGCACGCAGACATACATACATATAGACATAGACACATAACACACATACATAGACACACACACGCACTCACGCACACGCACACATAGCGCGCACGCAGACATACATACATATAGACATAGACACATAACACACATACATAGACACTTACAGACATACATACACACAGACACACATACATACACACAAATATACATACATACACAGACACACATACATATACACACACACATACAGACACAGACATATAGATGCACATACAGACACTGACATACAGACACACATATACACATACACACATACATACATACATACACACATACAAACACACAAACATATATACATACACATGCACACACACAGACATACAGACACATAGACATACATATAGACACACACACACATACATACACACATCAGACACACATACATACATACACACAAAAACATACATACAGACATACACACAGCCACAGACACACACAGACAAACACACATACAGACACGCATACACACAGACACACATACATACACACATACATACAAACACACATACATACATACACACATACAGACACTCTGTTATTGATACAATAATTGCTGGTCTGATTGTATTCCATGATAGATTCATGATGTGTTTTCTGTCTGAATGAGGAGGAAACACTTGCTCACCTTTTCTTTGCTTGCCCCTGGGTAGAGAATATTTGGTCTATTGTGCTTAGAGAGTTGAATGTTACAATCATGAATCTATCATGGGATGTATTCTATAATTGCTGGTCTGATGTGTTTTCTGTCTGAATGAGGAGGAAACACTTGCTCACCTTTTCTTTGCTTGCCCCTGGGTAGAGAATATTTGGTCTATTGTGCTTAGAGAGTTGAATGTTACAATCATGAATCTATCATGGGATGTACCCTAAACATACATACACACATACAGACACATATATACACACACACATACATACATACATACATACATACATACAACACACACATACAAACAAACACACATACATGTATACAGCACCATTGTCTGGACGTTCATTATCTGAACGTAATATTTTCTTGACGTGGCTTCTACTTTATTTTAATTACACATTTTTTTTATTAAACTTTTCAAATAAGACATCATACACGTCAATTAAAAAAGAACGCCTATCTAATAAAAATTTTCTAAGCAGCAGGCCCTCTAGAAATATTTAAAAAGTCCATAAGCTGCACCCAAACAAGTTTTGAATCGCAGATTCACCAAACCACTTGCCATATAGCCCTTAACATAAGAGAAAATATTACATCAGTACACCGCATGCAGAGCTGCATCGCATGTAGAGCTGCATGCAGAATCTAATGAAATTACGTCACATGACGGTAACAGAAAAAAAAAGTTCGATAACACAGAATATTCCCCCCTTATTATTCCGTATTATTCCGTGTTATTCAAATATTATTGTATGTATTTCGTGTTATTGTATTCTGAGAATATTCTAGGTGTTATAATAACACAATAACACATTAATAACACTTGAATAACACACAATAACACATGAATAACACACAATAATACATAAATAACACAGGAGGAATATTCTCTTGTGTTACCGGACAGATTTTTTTTTTCTTCACCGCCACGTGGCGTGATTTTATTGAACTCCACATACAAACTCTACATGTGGTGTCTTAATGTAATATTTTCTCTTAACATAGAAGATGTATTCATCCACTATATTATTTTTACATGGATACATAAAAAAAAAATAAAAAAAAAAGAAAGAAATAAAATGCCACTTTCTACATGCCTGATCTTAAAAGAAATGAATGGTCAGTCTAGCTTCCAACTGAAATATGACTAAATATTTTTTTTTTCCTGAACCAAATGTCACCAAGTCGTTTGGCTTTAGAGCTCATAACAGCCAAACAATTTCAATCTGTACAAACCACCTCATAAAAATATAAAAAATAAAAAATAAAAACCATGCGAACAATTTAAATCATATAAAATGTTATAATAAATACTTCGTGCTATGTATGTAAATGCCCGCAATTCTTATGTATTAACAAATGCCACACATAAACTTTCTTATTTACACACAAAACACTCAAATTTTTAATATCAAATAAAAAATAAAACTATTATCATTTTCTTAAAAAGTGAAATACATTTCATATATAGTTTTAAGGCACCAAAGTGGTAAGTAAATATGAAAGTTTAGGTGTGAGATATGTAAGCAAATAAGAATTGTGTGCTATGTATATGTCAAATTTCCCTAAATTCTTAGTTAGCCCTACTGATGTCGTTCTTCAGGATGAGGTTACCAGATCCGCTTCGAGTGAAGAGCTACTCAACCAGGTCATCACAGTTGGCTTTCCCGCCGGACTTCGAACCATTAGTTGAAGTCGCCGTTTCGTCCCGGTTTTCTGAAGTGGATTCTTCTGGAGGTGAGATTGCATGTGGAACATTGAGACTGACTGCTCTTTCCAATGCATCTTTGTGCTCCAGGTTTTGCTTTCTACTCATACTCTGCAGGGCTGGAGCAGAAGGAGGCTCAGCGTTTTCCTTCATCAACTGAAAGAAATACAATGGAACATTACAGGGCTGTTCGATTCATTGGTATCCTGACAATAAAATATTATCCTTTTTGCTTGGTTGATATCTCAGAAATTTAAGGATTGTAAGTACTCAGATGTCAATTTAACTAAAAAAAATAGTTCCTTTTCTTTGACAAAACTGAATCATGTCAAAGAAATAGAAAATTTTGGACCAGCCGGTTCAATCATAAAGCGTAATGGCTGGACCAAAACCAGACATATGGAGCTGGTCCAATTATAGACATATTTTGCACTGCATGGATCAATGTTCAATGCAGAAAAGTACACTGATATTGATAGTTCTTCCTTCTTGGCTGTTGGCATAGAATGAAACAGTAAATAGACTACAAAATACAAAAAAATTTACTGAAAAACACAAAATAGTAGGTACTCTTATAATCCACTTACATCTAGCGCCTTCTGCGCTTCTCGTTCTATCCATATGAGTCCATGATCGGATGTCGCATTACAAGATAGGACGACGTGCTCAAACCGGCCATCAACTGGAATTGCAGTCTTCACTTCAGGAGGGTATCTTCCACATCTGCTTAGATAAAGTCCAACAAGAACAGTCAGATTAGTAAAATGATTCAGCAATAAACCGCATTATCATTCCTATATGTCCCCACTCTCCTCTTTTATGGGGTTTGCAGGGTGGGTAGTTAGGCATTGTGGGAGAATCACAACAATATAAAGGTTATATAGAGAATTGAAAAAGTCAGAAGATTGGAGATCAGGAGAAATGAATCTTTTCCGCAAATAAAAAATGAGACGAATCTAAGAAAATAAAGGGAATTGGGAAAAAATGCAAACAAAATTATTAGAAAACATTACTCAATTGGAGTTCAGAAGTAATTTGTTTTCAAAATAACTGTCCAGACAATTTTCTTTAATATATTGGTATCTTAGTCTCCTATCAGTTACTGCATAATCTTAATAGATTTCAGCCCTCCTTTGGTAACTGGGTTTCTATTGTCTGTTCGTCCTCCGTTTGGAGTCGTATTATGGCCCTATTTCTAAGGTCATCTTCAGTGACAAGAGCCCTCGTCATGCAGGGCAATCTTGAAAAATATTAATTGAAAATATTTAAGAAATAGTATCTGAAAGACAAGTTTCATGCTCGAATGGAGATTGCCAAAGCAAATGACAAAATAGATGAGAAAAGAGTTTTCACATCGAAAATAAGAATTTAATTTCCATAAATTGTCTTACTTGAAAGAGAAATCCATTTTCTTAGATGACATTAATAACAAATTGCCACCAAATTCTTAAAACGTTTCTAAAGAATAATTGTAATAAAGTATGAAGAATAAAAGATATAAAAAGCTCAAATAGACGTGATAAAACAAAAAAATTAGAATTTATATCCACATTAATTCCCCCAACTAAACAACACTTGATTCCGCTGTGATTTTTTCATTCATTATATTGAATGCAACAAATAAGAACAGTGACAAATAGATCAAACCTAGGTCGGTTCGATCCACCACTTCCCGTTCCTCCATAAATCATCAATTCAAACTTCATGGTGATTCCTTGTAGAAACAAATATAATTTTTTTTAATACAACAGATCCTTCACTTGCATATTCAAAATGTGAAGTTTGGTCCATTGAGCTTCTCCATATTTTGCCTCACTCCATCGGTCATTGCTCTCACTCGAATTAAACACCTCACTCTGCTATTGTTGGGATGGAGAATTACTTAGAGTTTCAATTGGTTTACAATCAAAACCACACCTCCAAAAATAAAAAAACTGTTTCAAGAAATAAGGAAAAAAAAAAAAAAAATCAAACTGAAGCACAACAGGTTTTAAAATTGAAAAACCTGAGAATGGGAAAGATATACATTCGGATTAACTCTCTGCAAACACAAGAGCGTGCCTCCCGATAATTCACCTTCACGAAGAACCCTGTCAAGAAACACCACACGCAATAGATCATTCCCTTCGTCGCTCGAATCGAAACTTAAGAACTGAAATAGATCTTGGCGGTGTAGGTACACCCAAAAGAGGTGGAAATATTTCATCTGCTCTATTTTGAAAGCCTGCAACAAGAGACCACAATGTAGCTACGCCGATCCTGGCGTGTTACGCCGCCTCTCCAAAGCAACACAGGAGCGCCATTTCAGCTGTGCAGGAGCGCATCTCTGGAGGCGCTGGAGTTCTGCTCCTTCGGGTGCTAAAGGCTCTACACTCTAGCAAGATGTTTTTAAATGTAACGTGTGGATTAGTCTTTTGAAATCCACAACTAGGCATTCTTGCAATGGAGCGCTCCTTGGATGATATTGTGACAAGTAGTACAAAAAATGATAAGGCTGTGAGCTTTTATCTTAGAGGGACACGCTTGGCCATAACAAGCAATACCTTGGATAATATGACCTAGGTTGTTACATGTTAGGTCTATTTTGACAACACCATAAACAAGGACTTCTGGGATTTCTCCTAACCAAGATGTCTGAGAAACTTCTAAATATTCTATTTATGAGAAACTGAAAATAATATGGAAACAATCTGACAAGGGAACGAGAACTTGTTCACGCCACTAAAATGCTTAGATAAATAGAAGTGAAATGCCTACCTAGTTTTTTTTTTTTTTAACTTTTTTGCCTTCTATGAAAAATTGAAAAGGTAGACACCAACTTTTAAAAATATAAGGGAATTGTCTTTCCAAGTGCTTTTCATTTCCCTAATCATGCCATTGAAGCCAACATTGTTAATCTTTATATATATTAGAAAAAAGAGGCAACATCATGATTTTTAATGAAGAATTGTAAGAAAATGGGACATGGAATATGTGAAGTACACAACACATGAAGGAGGGAAATAGGCCAAATGACCACTAATTGTTCCACTTTCATTTCAAGGTTTCAAATTCATTAAAATGGATCCTAAATGACCATTCATATGCTTGCATATCAATCTTCATGTTTAACTCTAATCACCTGGGTTTATCAGAAAACTTAAAGTCGCAAGACTGTTCATAATTTAAAAAACTAATACCTGCAATCAAAGCAAATGCTAGAAGGCACGTAATTACCTGCAAAATTTTCTCTCAACAATGTGATACATTCGACCAGGGGCATAAAGCCTTCTCGGATCCTTAAGCTTTCTACTTTCTGGTATAAAAGTATCTTTCATGCAGACAAAAAATAACAGGCAGGGCAAGCTGTCCAAATTGTTAAGAACTAGTCTTAAAGAAATTGACAAGAACACTAATTTAATTCTAACTGAAATTAAATGCTGAATCAAGAAAATGGAACTCACCAGAAGATGGATCCAAAAATATTCTCCAAGGGAGTAGGAGTTCTTGGAAGGAAATCATCCTAAAAGAATTCCAAGGTTAGCATCAAAACCACACTTGCTAGAAACAAAAATTAAATTAGCACCAACATCACATGGCAAACACAATTTTATTTCACTCCAAATCAAAAATAGACTTTTTTTTTTTTTACAATTTAATTTTAACTTGTTTTTTCATCATGCAACATCTTCTTGGAAAATTAAGACTGTCCACACCATGCAAGTACGAGGATGCTAATTTAAAAAACCTTTCATGGTTGTTCAATCATATATTAAGCACACAAACATAGAATTTGAACAGAAAATCTAGAAGTAGATATATGATTCATTAATGCTTCAGGAGTCGTATACATTACATAAAATATAGGCCAATTTTTTTGCATTTGGGTTTGAAAATTTTATATATAAATTGGATAATTCTACTTAAGAAAATAATATCACATTTAATCATGATAAAAATCAACAATCTACTAAAACGAGGATTAGTATTCCACCAGTAAAAAAATATAAACCATTCATTTTAAAAAGAAAAATTAAATCCATTCATTTTGAATTATAGAAATGATAAATACCTTTTATTTATATTTCATAATTAAAAATAATTGAATTCATTTTTCAATTAATTTCCTATTTTAACTTTGAAATGTTTTCCCATTTTATCTGAACTGAATTTACATCATTCCATTTGAAAAAACACCTAGTTCATACACAACTTTATCCCAACTATTTAGGGTCAAGAATATAAATTCTTATTATTTTCATTTGTTCTTACTAAGTATTATCTGAGGTGTTAAATTTATTATTTGCAAATTATTTCGAACAACTTTTATCCATGTAGCGTTCTATCCATATAAACTCCTAAATAGGTTATATCCAAGTAATCTTAAATCTACGCATTTTTCTTCTTAATCTTAGTACTAATTTTATCAACCTGACTAACAAGCACATGTTCTACCCTTAGTTGTACATGTCCATCAACATCAACAACAACAACAAAGCCTTAATCCCACTACGTGGGGGGTCGGCTACATGAATCCTTTTTCTCCATTGAGTCCTATTTAGTGTCATATTTTCATTTAGTTCTAATAAATTAAGTATACAATAAGCCCAAGTCTTCCCAGGTCTACCTCCACCTTTCTTAACATAAATCGAATCTAAAACATCTACTCTCCTAATCGGATCATCAGATGGTCGGCGTTCAATGTGACCAAATCATCTAGGACGACTTTCTCTAATTTTGTCCATCACAGGAGCTACACCAACCCTATCACGGATATATTCATTTCGCATTTTGTCTCTAAGTGTAAAGCCACTCATCCACCTAATCATTCTCATTTCGGCAACACTTAACTTATTATTATGCTTCTCTTTTAAAGGCCAACATTCA
>NW_018164953.1:1367270-1394119 GCF_001263595.1 Phalaenopsis equestris | reverse complement strand
ATTCCTCCACTTCAACCAACCAACTTGAATTCTACTATTAACATCCCCATCTATATCACCATCACTTTGAACAAAAAACCTAAGATATCTAAATCGTTCACACCTTTTAATAATTTGATCACCCAAAGTTACACTTATGTCATTAGAGCTACTACTACTAAAATTACATTCCATGTATTCAGTTTTAGTTCTACTCAAATGAAGTTCTTTAGACTTCAATGTAGACCTCCATAATTCAAGTTTTTTCTGGGCTTTTTCTCTCGTCTTATACACTAGAAGATATCATCAGCAAAAAGCATGCACCAAGGTACATCTTCCGATAAATGTCCAACAAGACCATCCATAACTAAAGCAAAAAGATATGGGCTTAAAGTTAATCCCTGATGTAATCCAACAAAATAGGAAAAAATTTGGTCAATCCTTCTTCAGTTCGAACACAAGTAACAGCTCTAGTATACATATATTTAATGACTTGAACAATGACTTGAACACATAAGTCATATCAACACTTTTCTTCTCAAGAACTCTCCAAAGGATATCTCTTGGAACCTTATCATAAGCTTTTTTAAAATCAATAAAAATCAAATGTAAATCCTTCTTATTATCTATGAACTTCTTTATCAAACCTCTCAATAAATGTATAGCTTCCATAGTAGAACTTCCCTGCATAAATCCAAATTGATTATAAGAAATCTTTGTAATACGTCTTAACCTATGTTCAATTACCCTCTCCCATAATTTTAAAGTATGACACATCAACTTAATTCCTTTATAATTTGCACACTCTTGTGCATCCTCTTTATTCTTAAAAATGGGGACCAAAATACTCTTCCTCCACTCCTCAAGCATCTTTTTAGTTTTTAAAATAACATTAAAGAGGTTAGTAAGTCAAGAAACTCTCGAATCTCCTAAATATTTTCACACTTTAATTGGGATATCATCAGATCCTACAGACTTTCCACCATTGGTTTTCTTTAAAGCATCCTCAACTTCTTTAGTTGTGCATGTCCAAACTAGAAAATTCTATTATAAATCATCTTATCTTTAATGAATGTTACTCCTATGAAGCCATAGAAAAATATAAGGCTATAGTCAGCAGTGGAGAAGAAAATGAAGCTTGATAGAGATGCTCCAGTGGGCGACGCTGCGAGGCTTTAGCAAACCACCTCGAGACAGGAATTTGACGCTCAATAGATAGGCAATTTAAGCAGTGATTTAGAAACGTGCTAGAAATGATGCTCTACAAAGACACGAAGTAGAAAATGCTAAGCGCAAACAGGCTCAACATGAAGCTCAAAGGGGAACAAAGAAGAGAACAAATTCTACCTCAACATGACGCTCAACAGGGAAACAAAGAAAAGAACAAATTCTACCTTACACAATAGATTTTGTGTCATGTGTGAGAACATATTGCTTAAGGGAATCATATTAGATTAAATATATTAATAATATAAATATATAATTTAATATAATTAAGAATATGAGGCGATAATTCAAGTGCCTCGACGCATTGCACCTCGAGGCAAATGCTTCATTGCTAAAAAGCCTATATATTACTGCACTAGTAAGCCTCATGGTGCTTCTCCTACGCCATCATTTGCGGCATGTCTCAAGGCTCATGTGCCTCTTTCAGACTATGCTAATAGCTTGTCGTCTCTAAATAATCTACTCAACCCTCACTATCTAGGATGAGGACGATCCTAACCGTCTACAGTCACCCATGGACTTCAAGTTGTCCTACAATCACCCATGGACTTCAAGTTGTCATATCCAACCCTCCATCCAAGAGGATTCATATCTTAATTGGCTCCAATTGCCCACGAACTCTAGGTCATCCAATCTGCACCCTTCTACTACCCTTCCATTTTGAAGGAAATTGTGTAAATCACCTCCAATCGCCTTCTTCAATCCAGATGGTGTAGTGTGGAGTGAAAGAATTTTAAGCAACATTTAAGGCTAGCGCCTAAGCGCTCAAGCACCCTATAAGGGCTCGGAAACAGAAAGGCAGGAGCCTATGCGTCGGCCATTTGGCGCCTAAGCGCCCTACATGGTGCGGGCGCTACTCGTTTTCCCAAGAGAACGGCGCATAGGGCTAGTCTATTGGCACCATGGCGCCCATATCTAGACGTTGATATTGAGAGCTTGACGCTTAGGTGCCAAGTTTGAGAACTTAAGCGCCCGATGCGGTTAATACACGAAAAATTGGTTTTTTAAGTTAGTTTTGAGCAGATTTCTTGATGCTTGTTGTTTTCTCCTTCTGAATTCTTCGACGAATATCCCGGTGAAGAATAGGAGTGAAGAAGAGGTTGATTTTGGTGATTTGATGGGGTTTTTGCGTCGGATCTAAGAGGGAAGATTGTTGGTGCGAGTTCTGTAAGTTTCTTCGTGTGAGTGTGGAGAAAAAACTTGTGTGAGTACTTTGTAAAATTTTTTGAATTACATAGTAATATTTGTGATGGTCTAGTTTTTTTCTTATTTTCAGGCATTTCCACGTAAAAATTCATGTGTGTTTTTGTTGCTCTGATTGTGTTTTCTTAAATTTTTTGTTCAAGTTTTCTCAAATCTTGTGATCCTATTCCGCTACGAAATTAGAATGTGACTCTTTCGGAGTAGTTTTCTTAACAAACATGTATCAGAGCGCACGCGGGGAGGTCGATTCAACTGGGAGCAATGGCCGAAGAATTAAAGTTTAAAGTGGAGAAATTCAATGGGACAAACTTCTTTTTCTGGAAGATGCAGATTGAGAATTTGTTGTATCAGAAAAAATTATATTAGCCACTATAAGGAATCACAAGGAAGTCTGAGTCTATGCCTATGGAGGAATAGGAAGTGTTGGATTGAACGACACAAGGTTTGATCAGGTTGACACTTTCCTCATCTGTTGTGTTCAATATTGTGAATGAGAAAACTACAATGAATCTCATGGCGGCATTTGCCAAGATGTACAAAAAGCCTTCTGCTTCCAATAAGAATTTTCTGATGAAGAAGTTATTAAACATGAAGATGGTAGAAGACAGTTTAGTGGCAAAACATCTTAGTAACTTCAACACTGTAACAGGTCAGTTGTGTTCTGTAGAGATCGAGTTTGATGATGAGGTCACAGCACTGGTGATATTATCTTCATTGTTAGAAAGTTGAGATGGCTTGGCAACGAAGGTGAGTAATTCTTCAAGGACTTTGAAGTTCAGCTTTGATGATATCGTGAGTCTGATGTTGAATGAAGAAATTCGCAGAAAAGCGGCGAATGGTAAAACTTCAGGTTTCGCGTTGAACGTTGATAACAGATTAAAGAATTTAGGCTGGAATACAAGCAGAGGAAGATCCAAATCAAAGAAAGGAAAGCCCAAGTCGAGTAAGTAGAGGAGAATGTTGGAGAATGTTGGAACTGCAGTAAGAAATGACATTTCAAGAAGGACTGCAAAGCTCCAAGGAAAGCTGATGGTGGAGGACAAAATAGTAGTTTCGCTTCTAATATCTCCACTGGTGAAATACAAAATGACTCTCTGGTGTTATCTCTAGCCAGTACTGAATACTGGATAGTGGATTCAGGTGTCTCTTTTCATGTTTGCCCCAATAATGAGCTATTTAAAAACTACACTCAAAGTGATCTACAAAAAAATTATTTGGGAGATAACAAGGCTTACAATATAGTTGGAAATGGTGATGTTGAAATCAAGTTGTCAAATGGAATAGTGTAGAAGCTTACTGAAGTAAGATATGTTCCAAGTTTGAACAAAAATCTTATCTTCGTGAGCCAGGTGGCAAATTCTGAACTCGTGTCTACTTTCACAGGTGATTAGTGGAAGGTGACCAAGGAGGCATTAGTGATGACTCGGGGCAACATTAAAGGTGACTTTTATCTAATTAATAAAATGATTGATTTCATTGATGTGGTTGGAACCAGAGTGAATGCAATTATGTGGCACTGTAGGCTTAGTCATATGAGCATGAATAGTATGAAGTCCCTACTTTCAAAAAATAAACTTCACAGTTTGAAATTAATTGATCTAGATTTATGTGAAGACTGTAAATATGGCAAGCGAAATAAGGTTTCTTTCTCCAAGGGTGAGTCAATGGTGAAATCAAAGAAATTGGAGTTAGTTCACACTAACGTATGGAGTACTACTCCAGTTCATTCTATTGGAGGTTCTCACTATTTTGTCACACATTGATGGTCACACAAAAAAATATGAGTTTATTCTTAAAGCAGAATCTGATGTACTTGAAGTCTTTAAGAAGTGGAAGGCTATGATATAAAATGAGACAGAATTAGAGCTGAAGTGTATTGAATCAGATAATGGGGGTGAGTACCATAATCAGAAGTTCAAAAATTTTTGTGCTACAGAGGAGACAGAGGAGATCAGGGATGAGTTCACTATCCCAAGGACACCATAGCAGAATGGTGTGGCTAAGCACAAAAGCAGAATAATTACGGAGCATGCCAGGAACATGAGATTGCATGCAAGCTTGTCAAAACAACTTTAGGCTGAAGCGGTAAATATTACAGTTTATCTGATCAACTGTAGTCCATTAGTACCTTTGAAGGAAGGCTTATCTTAAGAAGCCTGAGGTGACAAAAATATATGTCTATCTCACTTAAGAGTATTTGGGTGTTCTGCATATGTGCATATTGATGCAAGGTCTAGAAGCAAACTTGACTCAAAATCTGTCAAGTGCACCTTCATTGGATATAAGTTATGGGATTATCATAATCAAAAATTCATTAAGAGTAGGGATATCACATTCAACGAAATGGAAATGTACAAAGACAAGACTAGAACTTAGGATATTCCGTCAACTACTTCTGAAGAATCCAGATATATGGAGATATATGATACTGGTGATCAAAGAGATAGATAAATAACAAGTGCTCAACCAGAAGGACGACTAAAAGTTCCTCAGTCACCTATTATAGAAGTCAGAAGATTCAACAAATTGAAACAACCCATACAAACGTATTCTCTTTCTTTACACTATTTATTACTAATTGATAGTGGTAAACTAAAGTATTTTGAGGAGGCCACTCAAGTTGAAGATTCAAGGGAGCGGGAGCTTGCCATGAATAAAAAAATGCAAAATTTGAAGTCAAATCAGACTTGGGATTTGACTGTACTACTAAATGGCAAAAGAGCACTGCACAACAAGTGGATATAGGTTGAAAGAAGAGACGGATGGTAGCAAGTGTTCTAAAGTAAGACTTGTTGTGAAGGGTTTCCAGAAAGAGTGGATTATATAAAAATCTTCTCCCCAGTGATGAAGATGACGACTGCCAGGATTGTGCTGAGTCTGGTAGCAAAGGAAAATTTACATCTGAAACAAATGGATGTAAAAATAATTTTCTTACATGGAGATGTAAAGGAGCTATACATGGTGTAACCACAAGATTATAAAGTTCTAGGCAATGAAGGTCTGGTCTGCAGATTGAAGAAGAACCTCTATGGCTTAAAGCAAGCCCCGAGACAATGGTATAGGAGGCTTGGCAGGTCATGTCAGACAATGAGTACATGAAGTGTCAGGCAGACCACTATTGCTCCATCAAACACTTCGGTAACTGTTATATTTTGCTTCTTTTATATGTGGCTAACATGTTGATTGTATGGGAAAATATGGAGAAAATCAAGAATCAATTATCAAGTGAATTAGAGATGAAGAATTTAGGTCCAATCGAGAAGATCCTCAGGAAGAGAATCAGCAGAGACAGGAGTGTAGGAACATTGATGTTATCTCAGGAAGAGTACGTAGAGAAGATCCTACAGACGTTCAACATGAGTGAGACGAAACCAGTTCGCAGTCTCTTAGGTAGTCACTTCAAACTAAGGAGTTATCGTCAAACTCTGAAGCAGAGCAAGCACAGATGAAGAGAACTTTGTATGTTTTAGTAGTTGAAGTTTGATGTATGCAATGATTTGTATCATGTCAGATATTGTATATGCAGTGGGAGTAATCAGCAGGTACATGGGCAATCCAGGCAGACATCATGGGAGATAGTAAAGTGAATTCTCAAATATTTGAGAGGAATCTCTACAGTGACAGTATGAGTGTAATTGATCTTGCCAAGAACATTATTTTTCATGTCAAGACGAAACACATCTAGTTGATGTATCAATTCATTCTACTCTTTTAGAATAGACAGTTCTTTCTGGAAAAAATGTATACAGTTGAAAATCCTCCGAATATATTGACAAAGGTGGTGACTGTTGAGAAACTGAAGTTGTGTTTGGCTTCCGTTGGATTTCATGAAGGTTGAGACTGGGGATGAGCCACAGCACGGTACGTGACCACGATACGTATCTATGAAGATAATTTAGATGGAGATGTGGGTACAGAGGACTGGTGCTCGGCTCTGTCTCCATGTGGGAGATTGTTATGTAGTGTGGAGCCAAAGCATTTCAAGCAATATTTAAGATTGGCACCAGTCATGGGCGCTCAAGAGCCCTATAAGGGCATAGAAACAAAAAGTTCAGTGCCTATGCGCCGACCATTTGGCATCTAAACACCCCACATGGTGCAGGCACTGCTCGTTTTCCTAAATAACCTACACATTGGCGCCGGTCTATTAGCGCCTAGGTGCCCGTTTCTGGGCGCAAATACCGATAGCTTGGCACTTAGGGGCCATATTTGGACTTAGGGGCCATATTTGGGCGCCTAAGCGCCCAGTACGGTTAGTACACAAAAAATTGATTTTTTAAGCCAAATTGAGCAGATTTCTTGATGCTTGTTGTTTCTTTCTTCTGCATTCTTCGACGAGTATCCAGATAAAGGTGAGGAGTGTCGAAGAAATGGATTTAAGATACAACAAATGCAATCATCTCCATCTATTTCAGTCACTTTTTTGAATAATCATCATCAAGATATTTGCGACAGAAAGAGTGGCCCAATGGGTGTCAAATCGGGTTCCTAGGTTAGGTTCGGGTTTGATATGAAATTCACTTGCCTTAAAACTATTTGACTCGAACCTGACCCAAATATTAAATGGGTCAGAAAGTCTAACTTAAACCCGCTAATTTAAGATATGCATAGTAATTATTTGTGTTAAATTCTAGTTAGTTTCGAGTCAAGTTCGGTTCAAATTTGAGTTGATGGGTATTCAGGTTAATTTCAGGTTGAGGCTCAATTTCAATTTGGCAGTTCAACCCAAACCCAATCAAAAAATTTAAACATGTTGAAATTTTGAACCCGAACTTGACTAAGAAAATTAATCAGGTCAACCCAAACTCAGATTTTCAAGTCATGTTTGAGAGAAGTTGGTGCGCCTGGTCAATTTTGACACCCCTGGGTGGTCCTTGTAACTCATTCTACTAGAAGTGAAAGATGTATTAATTAGGCAAGACCCATAGTTTTTCTTTTTATAAGATTTATCACATAAAAAATCATTTGTCCTAAAATTTCTTGATTTTACTTTTCTAATTTTGTTTTAACATCATTTATAATTAAGGCAATTAAACTCACTGTCTACCTTCAGCAGGATTCGTCAGTAGCAACTCTTACTAACTAATTAAATCAAATGTAACAGCATAACTAGAAGAATATAACTAAGACTAATCAGAGTCTCTAAGACACATTAGAAAATTTAAAAAAAAAAGCGAAATCCAAATTATATCTATCACTGACTCGTCGTTCAAATTCTTAACCATCATTAGCCGGTCTCCAAGTTGCAGTCAGAGATGACCACCCTTCATGATCGATATCCATTCCCAAGGAAAAAGTCCTCCTAGGATTCTACTAAAACAACGGAAAAGACTGCGCTACCCCTATGAGAGCCCAAAGTAAGTCTTCAAGGCTATGGATTATGTATGACGTGTAATTCATCCAACGATCCTACAAGCATTGGATTCTCATTTAGCCCGAAAAAAATAGACGACTGAGGTGGAACCATTTTAATGAATAGTACATTAGAAATTTATGTACGCCATTCCACTTCCTAAAGTTATTTCAGGCCAGAAGAACAGATGCTTTTCTTAAATTTCCAACGAAAACGAAGCGAACTCAAATATCACCCAAACTTGTAGATTGTCCGTTTCAGAAGAAAAACTTCATCAGTCTGCATGCATCGTCAGCATATAAATGAAAGAAGAATGCATAAATTCCCAGTACACTGCCCTCGAACCGAATTCAAGAATTCGTAAGCCCAACGATGTTCTTTGCATTCCTTAACATCCAAGTCACCAAAATATGAGCTACCTGGTGCAGCGACTTTCCCAATTCACAATTTGGTTCTAAGCAATCTCCATCAGACCAATCGATGCCAGCAATTTAATACTGAAGTACCTATTACTATTGAATACTGATCAGGATTATCTTCCATGAAGACAATAATCGAACAAGCAGGGGAAAACGACAAAATTCCTATACTTCTCAATCCAATCACCACCTCCAATGCTAGCATGAAGCACTAACCCAATCAATAAAAACAAACAAGAAAAAACCCTCACCTGAAGAATAACAGAATTGATAACATCAGCATACTTCACGGCAAGATTAAGCGACATGCATCTCGCCGGCGCGATGGCGTAGCATCGAATATGGTTTCTAGCTATACCCCCAAACTTGTCCCTGTGATTAACCACAATGACCGTCATCAGCGCCGCCACGCCGGATCCCAGCGAATGCCCAGCGAGCACGAGCTTATTCTCCAGCCCCAGCTCACAAAGCAGCCGCCGAAGCGTCCCTGTCTCGCGCTGAAGAATGAATACCGCCGCCTTAAGCAAACCATGATGAACGTACCCGCCGTCGAACATCTGCATACCTAAGCGATTGTCGAGAAGAACCTTGTAATCACTCTCGCGGACGAGATTGAGACCTCGGATGGCGAGGATGATCTCGTGATGGTCGTGATCGGCGTAGATGATGTAGGGCGGGCACCGGCCGTGTGTCTGATCGTAGCCGACGCGCTTGATGATCCAGCAAGGGTTCATTCCATAGCCACCTGGAGGGGGAAAGCGAGGGTTGGAGAGGTCGGGCTCGTAGACGGCGAGGATGGTGCGGCAGATGCGGGGTACGGGTTCGAAGGCTTCGGTGGTGGCAAGTGGCCATGATTCTGAGTCGTAGGCACCGATGTAGGTAAGGCGCTTCCAGGCCCAACGAGAACAGCCGAGACAGACGACACATTCCAGGCCGCAAAACACCGACATCCACGGCGACGATAGAGGCGGAAGGAAGGTGGCGAGGAAGCGTGGGAGTTGAGTGGAGTGGAAGATTCGAGTGTTTGAGGGGAGGCCAGATACATAAGGAGCTAGGAGCTTCGGAGTTTGCCCGCATGGCGGTATTTAATAGGTTCGGACCTGTAAGCTAGCGGAAGTATCGCAGTTTTAAAAATTTATGTGCATATCAGTCAATTCAAAGGGTGTAAACTGGTTGGGTTGAGCTTGAGCTGTATGCGCAGGTCAGGCATCAATTTATCGGTTATAAGTCTTTTCTGATCTATGATTCGATTCTTCTGGTGAAGAGTGTATTACTCGATTTATTAGGCGCATGGGGGATGATGAGGACTCGTATAATAACCTCAGGATATGTCTTTTTTTTTAATATCATTTGAGTAATTATAATTTAACTTTTGATTTTTTTTATTTTTAATTAATTTCATAATTTAATATTGATATTTGAATTTGCTAGGCATACTAATTGTTTTTCAAGTAATGTTGTAAGAGAAAAATAAAGATACTCATAAATGCTTAGATAAATAATTTTCTCTATTATATAAAATTAGTTGGTGGATGCCACCTTTATTATCTAACTTTCAATTTTTGTTGATTGTTCGTTACAATGTGTGTGTCGATAAA
Source organism: Phalaenopsis equestris (assembly GCF_001263595.1). NCBI lineage: Eukaryota > Viridiplantae > Streptophyta > Magnoliopsida > Asparagales > Orchidaceae > Phalaenopsis > Phalaenopsis equestris. The sequence continues at coordinate 1,384,340 of NW_018164953.1, read as the reverse complement.
AAACACTTGTGATGGCTATACTATCACCAATGTTATCTTTCTTTTATTTATCTATGTATATTATTAGACTGTTTTCTTTTAATGTTTTCAAACAAATTATATGTATATATATATATATATATATATTATACTCCTACTATATGTATAGGAAAAATTATTATACTCCTACTATTCCACTGTATAGTTAAATGTGTTGAAACAAAATATATATATATATATATATATATATATATTATACTCCTACTATATGTATAGGAAAAATTATTATACTCCTACTATTCCACTGTATAGTTACAGTGCGCATAAATTAAATGCATGAATAATGTTGGTGCATGATGAAAGATTCATGAATAAAGTTAATGGATGCAAATTAAAATGTAATAAAATTTATAAATCATAAAATTTCATTTCATCTAATGAAAATGGAGCACTATGTCACGAACCAAAAGTCCCACATCGGCTAAGTATAGGGCCGAAAAACAGTATTTAAGTCTTGGGTTGCCCACTACCCCTAAGAGCTCTTTTGGGAGCAAGTGGTATCAAAGCATATTACTGTCTGTCAGGTGTGTAAACTCTCCATGGTCCAGTGGGACCCTCGGTTGAGCTGATCCGTGACGAGGGCGTCACATCATTGGGTAGAGAAGAATGTCACGGACAAAAAGTCTCACATCGGTTAGGTGTAGGGCAGAAAAGCAGTACTTAAGTCATGAGCTGCCCACCACCCTTAAGAACTCTTTTGGGAGGTGACAACTAGTTGTCATACAAAACAAAATACAACATCGTTCATTTCACTCCTAACATATTAAAGAATATTAAACGGTTTTTATTAACATATTAACTTATAAATAGGAAGATTTACGTGCTTACTCATCAGTTCCTTTGTATTTACATTTCTAACAATTAAACTTCAATTTTTAAATATATATTATTTTTTTCTAACTGTTAAACTTCAATTTATAAATCAAAGTTAATTGTGTTAATTACTCTCCAATATTAGGAATAATTCCACAAACCAACAAATTAAAATTATATCAAAATTAAATAATGACTAAAATAGCTGAAAAGTAATATGATATGGATGAATGTTGATGTGCAACAAAATATTTTGACATATTTAACATAATAAAATAAATAAATAAATGTTTATAATTAAAAGATAATTAATCTTTGGGTTGTGTGATTAAGGGCTTAGACCATTAAGAAATAACGAAAGAATTAAGCTTCAAAAATTAACAATTAATACTAACACATTGAGTGAACCACAACTTTTTATAGTCATCCCATGCCAACATGTTCTTCCCTTTTCGTCTTCTCTTGTCCTCAAAAGATTAATCCAGTAATATATCACCAATTCACTCAGCATTAAGGTTTGAATTTAGGAGAATGTAACCGAAGAAATTTGATTGATTAAACTCATCCATTCCCATCTCTTTTTCTTGGATCTTTTTTTCTAATACTCGATCAAATCTACTTAAAATAGCCTTTCTTGACTGCAAATTAGATGCCATTCTATCAATTAAAAGGGAAAAAAACGCATAATTTAATGTCATCATGATTAGGGGAGTCAAACATTGACTAGACACGACACCTCAATCCAAATCAAACTTGAAAATTTTAGATTTTGATCAGGGTTTGCGTTAAATATTCTAGCCTGCTTAATTTTTCTGGTCGGGTTCAGATTGACCCACCTACCTAAAAATGATCTGTAAATCCTAAAATGACTTGAAATCTACCCGACAATCTAGAATTGACCCGATTTAAACCCAAACAACTATTATAACACTTTATGTTAAACACGTTATACGGCAGGTTCAGGTTGACAAGTTGAAGATGGGGTGAGTTCTGGTTGAAAATTTTAACCCATATAAAATTCAGGTCTGGTTTAGATCAGACCTATTTAGGTTAGATTAGAACCTGACACGCTAACCTAAAGAGACATTGATTATGAGTCTTTTCATAATTTTATTTTCTATATTGTTGATTGCGACAATCCTTTATCCAAAAAAATGCATGAATTGCCTTCCAATAGCTAGCTCCAAAAAATAGACAGGACAGGAATGACAAGTAGACCCTTTATGAAAGATGTGTATTGTTTTCATAGCTCTTCAGCCTCATCCACAACACGGTTCATGCTAAGCACATTCTTCACCATCACATTGAAAGTAACCTACTAATCATTACCAGTTTATTATTATTATTATTATTATTATTATTATTATTATTATTATTATTATAGTGTACATCATGTTAAATTAAAGGAAAATATTATGTGTGTCGTCTGGATATCCATATGAAGATGACATGGATTGAATCACGCTGTTATGTAAGCCATGTGGTGTGATCCATACCTTCATCTGTGCATCCAATTATCCAAACGTAATCTTTTCTCAAGTTAGTGAGACCGACAAGATATATAAATGATTGTTGAAAATATAATAATATGAAAGAGCATCTTCTACCATAAAATGTTGCAAGCTTCTTTTTTCATGGGAAAGAGAGTGTTTTCCTTCTAGTCTTTCACCGTTCATAGTATTGTCACGTTGACATATGATATGAAGAGCATCTTAAGGTTTTATATGCTGAAAAAACTAAGTGAGAGCGACTTCAAGAAGTGATGCAACTCCCCATTAACGATAGTTAACAATGTCTTTCCCAAAATGTGGGATGGTGTTTTCGGGCCATGCTGCTTGAAGAGTTTCCCTTCATCAAGGAAGACGAAGCCTTGAAAGTCAACATCGACGGAGAAGATAGTCGACTCCCCAATGAAACGTACACACACACACAGACATTTGCGAGACCACATGTGAATGACCGAATATTTTCACACCTCGTGGAGGTAGCCAACATATAAAGCACACTCGATGCATAATTCTCTTTGATGAGAATCATGCTACCTCACTTCCTACTGCATCACCTAGGAGTGTTATAGGTATGTAATAATGTGTCACTTAATATGCGTCATGCTACTTAGCCCTTGAACCCATCTAGTGCACAATATATATTCACTTGGGTGTATTGACTCTCACCTAGCATGAGTCACAACGCCCAACACTCATGACATCATTTAAGATCTGTTGTGCATTGTGTCACATTTCATGTGTTGTTTGTGCTTGCCACTTGCATGACCTCGTTTGATTGCCTCTCCAATGATTTGTAATTCCCCTTTGGGTCCTATACTTGATGCAATCAAACTTAATCCCATTCATGCATGTTATATCTGCTTTCTACATAAGCATCTGAGTCGCCTCTCCAACGAGGTGTAATCTCCCCAGAATGTCTTGCACCCGCATGCTTAGCATTTGTGCTACGAGCATATGTCATCATATACCTATGAAAAATGCATGACAAGTACGAGGGGGTTAGTTCTCCTAACACTAGCCTAATGTAACGAACAAAAAGTCCCACATCGACTAGGTGTAGGGCCGAAAAATAGTATTTAAGTCTTGGGCTGCCCACCACCCTGAAGAACTCTTTTGGGATGTGACAAGTGGTATCAGAGCAAATTACTATTTGTCAGGTGTGTGGACTCTCCATAGTCTAATGGGACCCTCAGTAGAGTCGATCCATGACGAGAGCGTAACGTAATTGGGTGGAGGAAAATGTCATGGACAAAAAGTCTCACATCGGCTAGGTGTAGTACTGAAAAATAATATTCAAATATTAGGCTGTCCACCACTCCGAAAAGCTCTTTTTGTGAGATGACTGCTACCATGTTAGCAATTGTTTCCACCTTGCGTGGCGGCTCTAATACCCTTTTGGGGAGGGAATAATAGCGAAAGCTACTTGAAATTCTCAAGCGTGTCTGCCAGCTCAGATTTACCAACGCGGGGGAGCAAAACATCAAGGATCACAGCTAGAGAAAAGAAAGAAAATCCGCACACGCGCTTCTCATGGCCGGATACCCAATCTTATATAACCCCGTCGCAGCAGCAGCTCTCCATGAAAAAGCCAATTCATTATCTAGTCTCAAACTCTTCATTCCTCACTCTCTAATCCTCCACGTCCACCTCTAGGGCTTTCCTTTTCTATAAAAAGTTTCAATTTTGATCCCAATCAACGGTTTCCTATAGATTTGCTAAGTTCAGGCGGCAGAGAGGAGCGGCGGTTCGCTCCAACTTAGCTTTTTAAAGGCTCTGTATCTTTGTTTCGGTTATTTGGGTTTGGTATCGATTGAGGTAGTGTTCTTCGTAGTTTTGTAAGGGGAAGGAGAGAAAGATTCAGTGGCCGGTGGGAAGAAGATGTCGATGATGATTGCGCGGCAGGGGAGGGAGCTTCAGCGCTATACAAGCTGTGGAAAAAGGCTCGTTGTTGGGTGAGTCGATGCTCTGGTTTCCGAAGTTTTTGTTTTTGGAAAAAAGATGGGATTTTGATTCGGTACATTGTGTAAATGATTGATTTGTTCATTGGGTTTTGTTTTATCTTTCTGCTGCATCTGGTTTTTGTGTTTTGATTTGGCTTCATTTGCTTAGTTTTCACGTTTCTAAGCTACTACAGGCTTCAGAATTGTCTACTTTTTCTCCATCTCTTGGATTTCTTGGTGGATTTCCTCTGTCAAAATACGATTTTGATGGGCTTATGTGGAATCTTTCATTAAAAAAATGCCCCTTTCCGTATTTTCAGAACAATTTTACTCTCCAAGTTACAATAGGCTTTGTTTATTTTAAAGAATATTTGCAATGAAAAGCTATTGCCGAATGAGTTTAGTTGCAATTGCTGTTTATAATTTTCATTTGCCATGAAGTATTTTGTTATTTTTTTATCTAAGATTTCTTTTTCAATTATACAGATGCATTCCATACAAATTGAAAAAGGATGGTCCTTTCATGGTTGGCATGGATAAAATGGTGCAAGTTCTTGTCATAAGCTCACAAAAGGGCCATGGCATGATGTTCCCAAAGGTAAATTCGTGGGAATGATTACATTAGATTGAAGATGTTGTAGTATTTTAAAAGATTTTTCTATTCATGATGTGCCGTTGAGAAATTCTTTTTTAATGAAATTCAGTAACCCTTGGAGCCCTCTTCCTCAGTAAAAAGCTTCAAATTTTCATTATAGCTTTATTTCCATTTTATGTGGGTTATTCAGAAGAAAAATCAATGCCTTTGGTCTTCATTTCCATGTGCTTATGTTATATCAACAATCACTAAATTCTCCACTATAACCAAACTGAAATTCTGGACTATCTGAAAAGTTGAAGTTTTGAATCATATGTTGCATTGTATTACTGAAGTTGTGTCATTTCAGCATCTTAACCTAATAAATCATATAATACTTTTGTTTAGGGAGGATGGGAATCAGATGAAACTATGAACCAGGCCGCTTCGAGGGAGGCTATGGAGGAGGCTGGCGTTCAAGGACACCTTGAGGTTAGCATTAGCATCATTATCATTAATATCCTTACTTTGTTTTCTTTATGGCTAATTCAACGATTTCAAAACTGAATTTTTATTTGCTTGCAGGGAAATCTGGGGAGATGGTTATATAAAAGTAATAGGAACAATGTATTCTATGAGGGTACTATGTTTCCGTTAAATGTAACTGAGGAATTGGCTTATTGGCCTGAGATGGAACTTCGGAAGAGGAGATGGGTAAGTAGATGAAATGTAAACCATGTTTAATTCTATAATATATTTTTTTATTAATCTTAATTCTTTGCAGTGTCCTAATAAATGCTTTGCTTTGCTTTGCTTTGGGTTAACAGGTGACCGTGGCTGAAGCCAGGGAGGGCTGCCAACATATTTGGATGAGAGAAGCATTGGAAAGATTGCTCATCAGACTTGAGAGATAGCTTATATTTCTTCTATGGGTGGAGTGGCTTCTGTTTCTGAAACAAAAAACATTAGCAATCAGATAAAAATTTAATGGCTGTTTGGCTTGTTGGCAGCACTGAGCGCAGTGCCTTAGATTGGGACAGAACTTCGTTGAAAAAGTATTTGTTTGTTCTCGCACGGTTTCAGCAGTTCATGTGATGAATGTTGCGAGAATGCTGATTATGTTAAATAGGAGTAGGGAATTAGAGCTGGCATTTAATGTAAAAAGAGACGTTGCATATTGATTATATATGTGTTTTTTAAGAAAATTAATAGTGCCTTTGGGCAGCTTATGAGCTGCGTTGAAAACGCTGACTCACCGTTTGGATCCAGCATTCAGGCAGCATCCAGGAAAACGACATTTGGATTTTATGTTAAACGTGCGCCGTGGGATGAACCCCACTGTCGGCATTTCTGGAAATATTTTGATGAGATTGCCCTCTTCCCGTATAGTATGCCCTAACCTCTTCGCTCAACGCTCGTCTCTCTCAACCCTCAGTTGAGGTTCTTGATCTCAATCTCCGAAGATTTACAGACCGACCACCAAATACCGATGCATTTACATTTCTAACACCTATACTTCTACTTTTATATATGTGTCATCTTAAAAATATTTATTATGACTTTTAAAAAAAAATAAATAGTGATATTTTTAATATAATATGAAATATTTAGATGTTATACATGTAAAGTTTAGATTTTAAATATGCAAAAAACTTAGAATTGGGTGGTGTGCATGTAAATGCCCCCAGACCATCTCCGCACTCAAAAATATTAAAGTATTTTGGAAATACCGCATATGGGGCAGAATTTTCATTTATCCACAAACAACTGCAAATCAGTTATTTTTCAAACGCACAAATCAAACAGACAACCAGTTTGTCCGAATCAACTGCTAATCAGCAGCTTATCTGGATAAGCTGTTTATCAACAGATCATCAATAATCTGAAGCTGCCCCAAACAAACCCTAAGTTTATACGGACTGAATGACAAAGAAGATGGGTTTTATGATCTTATGCAAAAGTTTCTTTTCACACTTTTGTTGTAGTGACTCTAAGCTCAAAGTCGTGTTTTGTGGGGACGGCATGGTTTGTGGCCACCGGAAGTGGGGGCTCGGCCCAATTATTCTTAAGAGAAACAAGTGTTACAATACACAAAAGACTCAATAACATCACAAATACAACCCAAAAGATAACAAAAAAACAAACAGAACAGAAGCAATACAATACAAAAGAAAACAAAAAAAAAACAATCAGGACTGACGGAGAAATAACACAATAAGAAGCATAAACAAACAAAAATTCAACAAAAACATCAAATGAACAAAACAAAAAAAAAACGACATCGATAGAAGGAAGAAGCGGAGCACGTCAAGTTATTGCATCCACCTAAAAACAACTATAATCGAGCTCAACAGTGGCAATGGAAAGCAACAACAACTCTATGAAGAACAAGAAGGGAAAAATCCTTCAACAAGCACATCATGTCTCCATCAGAATTAAGGAAATTTGAAATAAAAGATACCATCTTTAAAGAAAAAAAATAGCCAAGAGAAGGCAATAAACAATGAAAGATTAATAAAATAACAATAGACAGGAAACAAACTAACTAAAGATGAAAAATAAAATAAGAAAAACAAGGGCTCAAGAACTTATCAACAGAAGGACCGTTAAAATTCCAATCAAATATAGTGAATATTTTAAATCAAAAACCTTAAATATTCAAAATATGATAGAATTTTAGTGTATGAATAGAATTCATCATAAAAAAAATTAAAGAATAAAAATAAATATGCTCAAAACTACTAAGATCAAGAGAAGTATCAGATCAAAAGTTCAAGAGCATATCTGATCAAAACAGTGCAAAATATGAAAATAAGATACTGAGATGAAAACCACAAAGAATAAGGAAAGAAGCAAGAAAAAAACACATAACCAAGATAACATTAAGGAATCCAACACCAACACAAAAATATCAAATAGAAAAAGGAGAGAAAAACAACAAATCTAAAAAATGATTCAACAAAAGATAATCAAGACCAGAAATGTAACAAAACAAAAAAATTTATAAATATTATAAAAATTTCTCAACTTATATAGAATATCTTGCTTAATTCTCTACTTTCTTTGTTTCTCCTTCACCAACTAATGAGTATAAATGATAAGAACCTCAATAGGGGTAGAAATATTCCTAGAAGTTTACTTTTTTTTTCAAATCATATAGAATAAATAACAATTCGAATAGCCAAAAGATGCAATTTTTTTTTTATTTTTCAAAATAATATTATATAAATAACAGAGAATTTGATAAGTATCATTAGGAAGAATAAAGAAATAACCATTAGAAATGCATTTATTAAGAATATAATAAGAAAAAAGATTAAGTAAAAAGGTGGCTGCGAGTTTCAATTTCATAATAAAAAATTTCAAAAAGAATTAACAGATATGCTTCTACTAATAAGAATATCACTAGTTTTAATGCTACTATAAATAATTTTAATACATTTAATGTAGGGCCCACCACCAAAAAAATTAAATTTTTAATACATTTACCACGCGACCCAGCTCGAGTCTCGCCCAAGCCTCCGAAAAACTAAAACCAAAACTTATTGCGTCCCAAATACGAAACATCAGATCATTGCATCAAAACGAAAACCGCAGCTCGAGAGTCGAGCATCGTCTCTTTCGTCATTCACCATCCGTTTAGGGTTTTTCATTGCTTTTCTGAATCAGATAGCTTAGGGTTTAAGGTTGTCGTTCGCCAGTAGAAATACATTCGCTCTTTCTACTTACCTAGGAGTTTAAGAAGATAAAAACCGAGTCAAGGCAGACGGAAACCAAAGAGCATCCTATGAGAATGGAAACCGAAGAGCTATGAAAATGGAAATTGTAGAGCCTATGAAAATGGAGATTGAAGAGCGCGAGAAAAATGAAGCCAAATAGCGTAAGAAGGACTTCTAAGAGAGTTCATCTAGGTAATTTTTTATTTTTGTGGTTGTGCTTTCATTGAAAAGTTTATGTTAACTGAGTTAAGCACTTCATCCTATAGTATTTTTGTGCATAGTTCAAATTAGGCACTGCATGATTGAAATAAAAAACAAATCATTCAACAGTATCTTAGTAGTTTGAACTAAATGTCACCACACGTTCACCCAAAAACATCAATATAGCACAATATCAAATCTAGTTAACATCAATAGTATCATTGTATTTGTTAAATAACAGCAAACTAACACCAAACTATCACCACAGTCACACCAAAATCATATTGAATCAATACACAGAACACCACCAAAATAACACCATAATAATACCTAAATAATACTAGAACAATACCTTAATTTATTAAATAACACCAAACTAACACCACAGTCACACCAAAATCATACCGAATTAATAATTTGAACACCACTGAAATAATACTACAATAATACCTAAATAATATCATAACTATACTTTAATTTGTTAAATAACACCAAACTAACACCACAATCACACCAAAATCAAACCAAATTAATACACATAACACTACCAAAATAACACCATGCTAAAACCTAAACAATACCAGAACAATACCTTAACAACACTATAATAACACTTAAATATCACCTCAATGACACCAAAATAAACCTTCTCTTCCTAAACCTTGAACCCTAAACACGCTAATAAAGACTAAATGACACTGAAATTAAACTTAATAATGACTAAATAATACCTAATATTTGCCGCCTTATATTTTTTTGTAGGTTTGTAAACTCAAGGTCCATGATCTTCCTTTTATTAATGATATTATTTAGAGAATTGATCTGTGATATGGCTATGCTTAATGTGGTATGTGATGTGGAATGTGTTTTCATGCATATTATGAAAATTTAATAGATATTCTATATATTTTTTTCTATGTTACATGTTTGCGTCGGATTTGTGTTCTTTTCCAAACACAAAATCTAACGCTCATCTACAGTAATTTTTTGCTATTCTACGATATTTTTCGATGCAAATGAGACGGTAATCCGATTTTAAAATTCATCATCGAATATTTTCGGACTCAAATTTCGACGCACGTTACATATAAAAAAATCTAACGCTAATACGACGCAACAACCAATGCAATTTATTTGCGTCGAAATTTTTTTGATATAAATTAGACAGAAATAAAATTACCGACCCCCAATTTAACTTTGGAAAAAATCAGACAAAAATCATACGCAAATCCAATGCTAACCTTTAAATATCATCAGATTTGCGTCTAATCTACCTGACTCAAATATGTTAAAATTCATGTAGTTCCCTTTCAGGAGCAATAATAGAGTTGCTCATACATGTGCCAAAATGCCAATAGATAAAAGCTTTGTTACTACTCTTAATGATCTTGATCTTCTTTCTATTTTTTTGTAAGAGACAAGGCTCACATTGTAAATGCCCATGAGGCATAGTTTTTGTACTCTTTTTTGTAGCTTTTTTGCTTTATAAATGCAATACGCACAATTCACAAGTACAAGTCATCGGTCACAATGTCTCAATGATTAAGTCATTGGTAATGGCGTGGAAGCTAGATGTCAAATTGGTTCTTTGGGATGAGATGAAAACCTCTGATTTTAGGCCGAACTTTGGTCATTATACAATAATGGTTGAATCGCATGCTAAATCTAGCCGGTTAGGGGTCGTTTGGGGCAGCTTATTGGGAGCGGCGGCGTTTTGAAAACGTCGCGTCCCTGTTTGATAAATATGTTCGCACGAGCTTATTCCTCCCGCACTGCATCCACGTTCGATAAATCTTTTATATCGTTCGACACAGTGAGAGCCCCGCGTCCGGCGTTAGCGATCCGCGTTGCCTTAGGAATTCTGGAGGCGCCCTCGATCTCCCTCGCCTTCTCCCTCATTGGAATCCTTTCTAGTTCGTCGCCCTAGAGGAGATCGAACATTCTTCCTTTCCAATTTTCTTTCCTGATCATCAAGTATCCTTTCGATTTCCCTAGCTGGGATCCTTGGAAAGCTTCCTTTCGATTTAGCTACTCTGATCTTCTTTCTGGCAAGTGTAGGTACAAGAAATGAATTTTTGTTTTCGGGTGAAATATGAGTACATTACGGGTTTTTAACTATAGCCCATTTGAGATTTATGACATGAGTTGTTTTTGGCATCCTCTGGTTTTTGGCATTTTCTTTGATTTTTGGGTTTACGTCAGTTGAGATATGTTTCATTTTCTATGTCTCGATATTTTGGCATTTTATCGGGTTTTGGATTTGGGTTGCTAGTTGCGATCCTTGGAAAACTTCATTTTCTCTGATCCTTTTTCTGGAAACTGTAGATACAAGAAATGAATTTTTTTTTGTGTATGAAATATGAGTCCATTAAGGGTTTTTAGGTATAGATATGTGGCATGATTTGTTTTCGGCATCCTCTGGTTTTTGGCATTTTCTCTGGTTTTGACTCTGTTTGTTTGATGGGAGGTATTGGCTCCGGTTTTAAGTAAATTGGTCAAGGTTTTATTGTTTAGCTGCAGTTTGTGTGATGGAGAATTTGCAGGAATTTCTGTTATGCAGGAATTTCAAATAACCCAATGTTGATTTGGTTATACATTGAAGATTATGGCTTGGTTTATGAAAATGCATCTCAATTCATTAAGAAATTGTTTATTCTTCTATGAAAGTATACTAGCGTGTAATTGTAATGTTTCAAACCTATATCTACCTCGTCATTGAGATTATACTCTTATTTTTCATTTTATGTTAAGAATGGCAATGGTTATAGCATTGAGGAGTTAGGTACATATAAGGAGGCTTTGTTTTTATATGAGGCAATGGCTTTCCGTAGATGCTTTCATCTTTGATATATGAGGAGGCTTTTTTTTTATATATAAGGAGGCTTTGTTTTTAGATGAGGCAATGGTTATAGCATTGAAGAGTTAAGTACATACACAAGGATCCGAATTAACTTTTTTTGGTTTAGGATTCATATGCATATGTGAGGCTTTGTTTTTAATATTAGATGCAAGAATGGTATTTATACGGCTTACAACTTTTATATTAAGCATTTCTCACAATTTTCAAGCTATCAAAATGGGGGAACGGAAGAGAAAAACTGGCATTCGGTTTTTAGCGAACATAGATATGATTTCATGATACAAATTATGTACATATATTTTTGTCAAAGATTATTTCTCGAATGTAACTTGCAAGTAAAGAAAATGTTGCATTCCATTTTTTTTATAGGCTGGTCGAATTCGTACATATGTAATCTTACAGATTTCCTTAATAAAATTTTCGTGGATTGTCTTATGTGGACGTTGGTCATTGGCTGAACCACATAAATCTCTTGTTCACTTGTTTTTTTTTTTTTTTAATTGAAATGTTGTGGAAATGATGTTAAATGTTAGTGTTTATTTATAATATGGTTTTTTTTTTTAAATTGCAAAGGATAAATAAGTTCTTATTACACATTTAGAGAATACTTACTTTTCTTTGTTCCCTAGAGTTTAATGTCTAAGGTGAATGAAGGGGGTCCCTCTGCAATGTGGGATAAAGAAGTTACAAATATATTTTGCAATCTATGTATAAAGGAAATTGAACTAGAGAACATACCAACCACATATTTCAATAAGAAAGGTTGGCAAAATATTGCTAATAGATTCAAAGAATTGACTGGAAGAGATTCCGCAGGCTTAAATTCAAAAACAAATGTGACCAATTGAAGAAGGAATGTAAAATATGGAAGGAGCTTAAACATGGATCTACTGGATTGGGTTGGGATCCCGTTAAACGAACTATAGATGCTCCAGATGAATGGTAGGCTGAAAGATTGGAGGTCATAAATACAAACTTATTTTGTTAATTTCATTATTTTTTGTTAATTCTTAAACACATCTAATAAATGTCTTATGTTTCAGGTAATGCCAACTGCCAAAAAAATATAGTGAGTGCAGAATTGAGCCAGAGTTCGAGGAGAAACTAGACATAATTTTTAAGGGGGTTGTCGCAATCGGAAAGAATTCATTAACCCAAGTGAATTGGGATTTTCAGGAATACCAAATGAATTGCCACCTGAATAGGTAATAGCTGATGAAGAAGGGCCTAGTATTAACCAAAAGGAGATGGGAGAGTTTAGTTCCATGTCCAAAAGGCCTAGGCTTGGCAGGAGGAAGAAAGAGACAGATAGTTCATGAAAAGCTCATTTCATGAACTAATTGCTGCTTTTTCATCTTCAACTCCCCCAGACAGCACCATCTGGGACTATGTTGTCATTTTAAACACTATTCCAGAACTAGTTGTTGATATGCGCTTTCAGACAAAATGTGTTAAAAAACTTGAGAATCTTACTCGTTGGCAAATGTTCATGGTCATACGGCCCAAGCTGCACATTAAATATTTACATGTTTTAGTAGATGAATGAGACAGTCTTGTATTCACCTGTCAGTAGATGTATTTCATTTTATGTACTTCATTTCCTGATACTTTGTATTTCATTTGATGTTCCTGATGCTTGGAATTTCATTTTATGTACTTCATTTATTGATGTTATGTATTTATGTCATTTTCCAGATGCTTTCTTCACTAGATGTATTTCATTTATGTCATTTTCTACTAAATTATTTCATCCTAATGCATTTATAATTTTAATATGGATCCACTACGAGAATGTCTTAAAAGAATGGCATGGGCTACAGCAATAGCGATATTATTGTTGGAATATTGTCGCTCCAGCACTAGACGGATACCACGCATGACGTCCTCATATGTTGGGGACAAATGGGTGGGTGAGATGCTTGTTGGACATCCAATAAGGTTCAGCAACATTTTTCGAATGACTGCACTCATTTTTATGGATCTTCTATATGACTTATGTTGTAACAACGGCCTCCAAGGTTCTTCTAGAACGATCACGAGAGAGGTGTTGACTATAACATTATATATTTTCTCACAGAATGATACAGACTTCAATATTGTTGATGATGATCCAATTATTGACTCCTTAGAACCTTCAGGATCTCTAGCTGATAATGAGATCGAGTTACTGAATATGAAACTCAGGACGGTGAGGGTGTAGCCGAGATGGCTGCTCTGAGGGAGTTTACAGCAGATGTTATATATGACAGTTAATCCAACAAGTTTTTCTTTTCTTCATATATATGTAGATCATTTTTTTTTGTGTAATTATTTTTTTTTTCACAGTAACACAAACATGACTTTTAGGATATCAGTTACAGACAGAGGTATTTTGTGTTATTGTGGACTACCGTTTTCGTTGCTCACGTCACGTCAGTCTCATAGCTTTGGGAGACAATTTTATGGTTATGCCAAGGGTGTTTCAGCTCGTTGCGGTTTCTTCCGGTGGGCTGACAGTCCCACATATTACACTGTCAGCAGTCATGGGAGTCCGATGTTTTCCCAGGTTGATAGTGCAGCTGAGGTCAGACGTACCCAGAGTTTGAAATCAAATATTTTAACATTTCTCATTGTAGTTGTACTTGTCTTTCTCTTTTTTTTATTTCTTCTGGTACTCACGAGTGTGAGAACTGTATGTCATCTTTTGGAACTGATCTGTGATGATTGTATGATTTTACGTTATATGCTTCTGTATTACCAATAAACTATTATGAATAAGCTGCCCCAAACAGTTTTATAAGACAGAGGCAGGAATGTTATTTAACCACCAATAAACTAATCTGAATAAGCTGCTCCAAAGAGCAAACCAGATTATTCTGATAATCTACAGATTATCAAATAATTTGTTTATCAGCAGATTATAAATAAACAACAGTTGCGCCAAACATACCCTTAATCTTGCTTCCACCAAGTTTGTTGAAATGGAGAAAGTATGCTTCCTTTGTTGAAACGCACTCGGCTATCCAACAAGTTGAGATGGACAAGTTGACAATGGCTTAGAAAGGAGCATGATTGGCCGGTAGGTTCGAAGTAGTCGGTATTTTTTGCCATACATAAACATATAATAATTTATAATATATGGATATGCTCTTTAAAATTATAATGTTGCATTTATGTTAGATATCTTAAATTATTTTTAAATATAATTTCATAATGTTGACTTTTTATTATAAATTCGATGTTGCCAATAATGCCTTGGACTATCTAAGTGCCCTAAGTGCCCTTATTATTGTTTTCATTGCAGTTATTGTCTTTCCATTTGCACCCGTGACATCCTATCAGCGCACTCCCACATTATTTTCCTTTTATTTTGTAAATAAAAAATACTAAAAATATTGGTTGTCTAATACTTACCACCCAATTAGGGGTGTAAAAGAACCGAATATGAACGAATAGAACTTATGTTCGTGTTCGGTTTGTTTGAAATTTAATTTGTTTGAAATAAAATTGTGTTCGAAATTATTGATGAAGTCACTGTTCATGTTCGTTTAATAACTAACGAGTCGAACACGAGCAGTTCTCTAACGACAAGCCAGTTTGACATTCCTAATATTAATATATATAAATAATATACTATATTAATTATATAACTTATATTATATAAATATATAATACCTATAATAGTATATTACTAATATAGTATATTAATATGTTATTATTATTAATTTATTATAGATTATAATTTATAAAATTTAATTTTTAAAAATATCATAAATTATATATATATAATTATTTTAAATTATTTTATATACGATTTGAACACGAACAAACGCATCACTGTTCGTGTTTGGTTCGTTTAACTAACCGAACGAAAAAAATTTGTTCACATTCGTCTCATTTATTTATCAAACGAATCAAACACAAATTCATTGACGAACCGAACACGAACTGTTCGCGAACAACGAGCTTTTTGGACAGCGCTACACCCAATTCTTATGTCTTTACTTGTCTAATACTTCAAATTTATCTTTTATTTTTATACCATCTAAATCTTTCATATCGCAAAAATATATCATCATTTTAATCTTTAAAAACCAAAATTTATAATTTTAAATATTAATTGAAGTTCAGGTGTTAGACATATAAATATAGAGTGGAATATGTAAATTTAAATATGTAAATATATAAGTATGATCAGACATGCATATAAATGCCTCATTATTAAATTATAAAGATGCCTAATTATTCATAGAAGCACTGGTCAACGGACGGCCGGCCCGACTTGGTGGTCAACTCACATAATTTGGCTGGTAACTATCATAATATAATATAATATAATATATTTGTGCACATATTATAATTTACGTTAACATAAAAATTAACTATTTAATAGCATGCCAAAATATTTTAAAATAAAATACAAACAGAAATAGCGCTACATAACAATTGAAATAACATATTTTATTTAAATCGTTAATAATTTAATTTTGAGTATTTATTTTTGTAGAAAATTTGGCTTTAAAGTGACCGCTAGTAGCTAGGGGTGTAAAAGAGCCGAACACGAGCGAGCTCAGGCTCTGCTACTATTCGGCCCGTTTATATTTTGAGCTTAAAAAGTGTGTTCGTGTTCGGCTCATTTGCTTAGCGAGCTGAACATAAGACGTTCAAGAACAAAATGTCGTTTTGACAACCCTAATCATGTAGCCATAAGATGTTAAGAATTGAGACAAGATTTAAAACATCATTTGAATCAAATTTAATAATTTTTGTTCTATTTTCTTAATTAAAAATTTTAATTGATTATAAATCATAGTAGCCTTATAACAATTATTTTTTTAAAAAAATACTACTCATCATATATATATATATATATATATATATATACATATAATTGATTTGTAGTATTTCGAGCCAAAACGAGCCGAACATAAACGAACAAATATTTGTTTGTGTTATTGTGTTCGGATCATTTATTTAGCGAACGAGCCGAACACGAGCTTCTTAATAACCCGAACACGAGTTGTCATGAACTACGAGTAATTTTGAAAGCTCTGAGCCCCAAATATTACATAAAAGTAGAAGCATTTTTAAGGATAAATCAATAATAATCAAGAATGAATATATATATAAATTATATATATATATGAAACTTAAAGATTCGTAATGATGATATATAAAAATTATAAAAACAATTATTTTGTTTGAAATCTATAATTCTTTTTTTTTTTCAATATAATGTGTATTAATAACAATAATACCCTCCTTATAGCCGTTGAAAAAATCAACACAATTATATTATTTTCTGTCGCTTTGCAAATGTTTGTTGTCAATCAATGAAAATTTATTATGTCGCATCTTATCAGCTCGAATGGTGTTATTATTTTTATGATTTTTTAATAATTGGCCCGATATAATATATATATATATAGGAGCATGA
>NW_018164953.1:1331083-1366717 GCF_001263595.1 Phalaenopsis equestris | reverse complement strand
CTATATATATATATATATATATATATCTTAGTACATTCCAAATAAATCATTTTGTTGCTCAACACTTGACTCCATTTTTTCCAACGAACCAATAAAAAATAGCTTCATTTTATTATAAAAAAAGAATATTTTTTCGGACTTTGAATGATGTCTTAACTTCTTAGCTCAGAGGAATAATTGAAATAATATTTTTATGCTAATAATATTTAATCAATTAAAAACAAATTCTATTATTAAATCTAAATTTTAAATTTTACCGATACAATATAATTTTCTTATGTTTGCAAGTCCCAACTAATAATATCATTTATGTAAATTGAATATTCTTAAGAAAAAATTTCAAATAAAAAGTTAAACAATTCAAATAGCTATTTAGATTAAATCCAATAGCGACTAACAATCATAATCTCAATAAATAAAAGATACTTTAGCTTTATTTTCTTACATAGAAATGCCGTATTTAGTTTGAAATTTTCTTCAATACTTAGGATTTGTTTAGAGCAGCTGCAACTTATTGAATAATCTACTAATAAATTAATTAAAAATAAAATGTTGATAAGTTAAGCACGGTGGGTATTACAAATTTTTATTTTTTTGGAAAAGTCAGACCGCTGCCAAAAAACTGTCTAGGTGCGGTGTGAAAACTCTGCTTTCAGCGTTTTCAAAACGCATTTTACCCAAACAGGTCTAGTACTTTTTAATCAACATTAAGTAAATGCTGAAGGTTGGCATTTTGCCACCAGACTAAATATTTCATAGTAGTTGATTCCAAACTTTTGGTTGAAGCCTTGGGTTACTAACCTTGCTTTATAGCGAGCAATTGAACAATCCGAGTGTTGTTTAGTACAATAAGTTGAGCTGCCGTCAACATTTGAATTTCACCGCTTTGTTGTATGAGGTAGGATTGGTGGGATGTGAGTCTGGTGAAGAAGATTAAGGCGCTTAGAGGGTTTGAGGTTGTCGGTTTTGGCTCCAGTCGAATAATAAACGGTTTGGAAACTGAGACCCAAACCCGAACATGACCCACTAACCCGAACTTTCATGCTAATTTGGGTCAACCCGAACCGGAGCCGACTCAAAAAATATTTGTGTGAACCCTAACCCGGATTTTTTGAGTTGAATACGAGTCGTGTTGACGTGTCGGGTCTATATATATATATATATATTGAAAAACAAAAAAATTTGTGAGACTTAGTCTAGTTAAAATAATTTATTATAGTTGGAGAAGAAAAGATAATAAATTTGAAAGCACTTTTGGTCTTCTATCGTCATAATATACATTGTATAAGTTGTGAAAAAAGACGATGGAGATCAAATGTGACAACCATACAATAACAATTAGGAGTTGATGACTTGGTAATAGTAATTTGGATATGATGATCGACCAACGATGATTGGAAGATGACAATCAGGATAATACAATCATGCAATGACAATTGGCAACAACAATGATCGCTGGTATGAATCATCATACATAGCTCTAAAGTTCTTCAAACATCTAAACCTTCTTTTAAGTTCTAAGTCTAATTTTTATCCTCTAGGTAAAACATAAGAGTCTATTCATAATTTTAAAAGTAATGTTTTAATTACTTTCATTAAAGTTCTAAAGTATTTCAACTAACAATCTGTTATTTCCCTTAAGCAAAAGATCATACATTTAACATTTAAGTGTCTTAATGATCTTATGATTCAAGTGATTTTACTCTTGTTGTTTTTCCTAATTTAATTTTGTAACTAAGCTATATGAATTTTTTCATAAACTACAAATTTTGTATCTTATTTCAAAATAAAAATAAAATTTTCCACCTGATCGGACCAACCAGCTGAAGGTCGTCCCCACATCAACCTGCTCGTCAATTCTTCAATCATTCTATACTCCATAAACATTAATCCATATATATATATATATATATATATATATATATATATATATATAAAGGAATCTAGTGGGTAACGCTTTCCCATTTGGGTCGAAACATAGATTTGCTTTAATTGATCTGAAGAACCTGCGCTACGGGATTCAAACCCCCGACTTGAATGACTTATGCCACATTGTATCTATATATATATATATATATATAGATATAAATATATATTTACACCTTAAACCAAAAATTAAAATCAGACAATCAATCAATCATGTTGTTAACGCCATCCCCCCTCCTCCTCTCCCTCCTCCTCCTCCTCCTCTCTTCCACCACCACCTTCTCCGGCGATCCAACCACCACAATCTACTCCACTTGCTCCAAATCCCAATACCCTCCCAACTCCCCTTACCAATCCAACCTGAACTCCCTCCTCTCCTCCCTCTCCGCCGCCTCATCCTTCACCCTCTACTCCCAATTCTCCACTTCCTCGCCTTCCATCTCCGGTCTCTTTCAATGCCACGGCGACCTCTCCATCCCCCGCTGCTCCGCCTGCCTCCGCTCCGCCATCTCCCTCCTCCCCTCCCTCTGCCCCTCCTCCTCCTCCTCCTCCATCCAGCTCCACGGCTGCTACCTTCGCTACGGCAGCGATTCCTTCATCGGCCTCGCTGACACCAAACTTGAATACAAGACGTGTTCCACGAGCGGAAATGGTGGCGGGGACGAGTTTCTGGCGGACAAAAATGAGGCCTTTGCGGCAGCTGCGGTGGCGCCGCTCACCGGGAGTTCGTACAGGGTTGCGGCGGCGGGTTCGGTGAGGTTGGAGGCGCAGTGTATGGGGGATCTTAGTTTGAGAGACTGTGACGATTGTGTTTTGGCGGCGGAGAAGCAGGCTGAGGTTTCTTGCGGCGGCGCCGCTGCAGGAGAGATTTATCTTGGGAAGTGCTATGTGTGGTATTCCGGCAGGGGGGAGATTCCGGAGGGCGGTGGTGGCGGAGGGGGAGGGGGACCCGGCGGCCGCCGCAATAAACCGGGCGCCCGCCGCAATAAAGGTATGATTTTTTTAATTAAAGGATGCGTTTTTGGGGGGGATAAATAGTTAATCTTTATTGTTTGTTTAGAAAATACTTTTAGAAATTATGGGAAGAATTAATTATATATATCGAAATTTCAAGATGATTTTAAACTATAACTTTAGGCATTTTTGGTTCTAATAAAAAAGATTATTTAGAATATTATTCTTAAAAATTGAAGGAAAAACTATCATAATCTAATGAAAGTACCATGAAATTATTAAAAAAAAGGTTTTTATTTTGACCTTGAGGACTTAATCTTTTGTCAAAAGCTTAAGCTTTTAGGTAGTGTATGCTAATTATTTTGAGATTGATAGTGAAGTAGTTAGCTTGAAATGTCTAATATTATTTTTAAATAGTTTACTTACTTTTTCTTTTATTTCTTCCACTCTAATCAAATGAAACTCCAAAAATTTCTTGTAAAAGTGGTAAAGTTCCATGAATTCAATTAGTTGACTTATCATAGTTGATTAGGCTAAGCTAGCATCATTAAGTAGTTAATTAAAACAAAATATTAGGGATATCCATGTGCCATTTAGATTACATTAATACTCTCATCACCACAGCCGAAAGGGAAGATTCCTTCTTCTTAGTCTTCTTTACACAACAAGCTATGATTACCTTTTGAAGGGAAAAAAAAAAGGAAGAGAAACGCCTTAGCTTTTATTTGAATTGTATGCTCACTTCTTGTGACTTAATTCGTCAAACATATGTAAATTTTAGAAAGATTTACATAAATATGAAAAGGTATATTTCACTTCTTAAAAGTTAAAATAATGATATTTTTTTGGTGATATGAAATATATGAATTGTACAAATGTAAATAGTAGAGTTTAGGTGTTGGCTATGTCCCTAAGGCAGGCACATCTCTTATGTGCAACATATTAGAGTACACAATCATGTATGTACGTGTTGACAACATATTTTATTTTCTCAGAACAGATAGTCGTGCACCATTACACACTCACTATATGCCCAAATAATGAAGTATAAATAATTGTGTTTACATTATGTGCACGTATACATAGTCTTTTATTGCCTAAAAAAACCTCACACACTCATTGAGTCAATTGGACTAGCCTCAATCATTTCACTATCAATTAAATATAAATAAAATTATATTCATATAAATATATGTTTTGAAATATTTTATTCAATACCTTCTATTGGGTTTGTGACAATGAGAGAGATGCGACATATAAACCAAAGAGGAAAAGTTTGTATAAATGATCTCATAATCATCTTCTATACCTAATCCAATAATGCCTTCAAATGTGCCATAAATTAAGCTCAACAAGGCTTGTTATGTATTGAGTTTGGAAGAGGGTAAGACATTGATTGGTGGCCAACCCGGCCCCACATTTTTTTTTTGCTCTATATGTTTGGGAAGCTTCCATTTTACAAAGGTCCCCTTCTTGCTTTAGTTTATTAGAAAAGAAGCATCTTCTTATCTTTAAGAAAAAGCGACAAAAAATTTTCATTTTTCATTAGTTAAAAACAAGAATTATT
This sequence comes from Phalaenopsis equestris, assembly GCF_001263595.1. NCBI lineage: Eukaryota > Viridiplantae > Streptophyta > Magnoliopsida > Asparagales > Orchidaceae > Phalaenopsis > Phalaenopsis equestris. Next base: position 1,362,270 of record NW_018164953.1, on the reverse strand, counting down.
AGTAAATTTTAAGGATTTAATTCCATTTCAGTCCTTGGTTCAACACAACCTTTTTGAAAGCTAGCATTTATAATAGTTATTATAAACTAGATAAAACTTTGACAAGGTGATATCTCAACTTTTGGATCTCTCTTAATTTGGGAAAGTTATTAGGACGACATGGCAGCCCATTTGGACCATTGTTCGGGTTCGGTCGCTGCACGTAATATGTTCTCCCTAATTTGATGAAACTATCTCTAGCCTTTTTTTTTCATTCCACTAATGAATACAACATAATTAATTGAAAATGAATCTTTTTTATTCCGACAAAGAAATAATACGACACAATAACTGGTCCCTTAATTTTTATAGAGAATCATTATGTATAAGATGGAGAAAATATTGTGTGCAATCTCCCACAGGCTTAGACAGCCGCCTGCGATAGCTTTTTGTATGGACTGACATCTGAACACAATTTTTTTCATTAAATGTTGTTATTTTCATGAAAAATATAACGTGATTGGCCTTAAGTTATCTGTCTTTCTGTGTGTGTGTGTGTGCCGCGTACTCGGACTGTTGGTTTTCATTCATGGTATAAAACCCCTCAGGTTGGGGGTTCCAATTTTTTCGGCACTGTTGGTCTTAAGGAGACGGTACTCGAATTGTCAGACATATTAATTTTTTATTTTTTAAAAAAGATGAATTGGTTTAAAATTAATTATATATTTTTTTAAATGTTGCAGATGATGAGGTTGGAAAGACCGTGGCTATCATGATAGGGATTATTGCCGTCATTGTGTTTATTGCCATATGCCTTTACTACGTGAAAAGAAAGGCAAAGGGTAAGTTTTTTTTCCGTCAAACAACTAACAAAATCACTTCTAATTACATGATTCAATAATTAAATTCATTATATAAATTATTATTTCATTTTTAACCTTATGCATCGTCTAAATATGCATGAAATCATATGATTGTCAATATAGTATCCCATCAACAAAAATTCATAAAAGGGAAAATTACATACATATCATGCAAATCTTATGGATTTACATATCTAATATGTATGGTTTGATATGTTCATCTATATCGGCTTGGTGTTAGAAACCTATGCATAAAAAGAAGCATTTGGTGGGATTAATGGTCTTGTATATGAATGTTACATCAAGACTCCTAACACAGTTTGCGTTCGGAGTCCAATGGTGGGGCGTCACGTGTCAAATGGGCCCCATCGTAATACATTGGTATTGGCTAGCGTTAAAAACGTTGAAACTCACTTGACATGTGGCACTCCACCATTAGACTATGAATACATCAGAAGTCCTGATGTAATATTTTTTTCTTGTATATGTATGTTTGAGATTAAATTCACTCCAATTTTCAAAAAATATATATATAAATATTAAATTTTATATGTTAGACATGTAAAATGCATGAGAATTATGTGGTATATACATGTATGTAAATGTTTTTCATAAAATTATTTATGAAAGCAAAAATTCTCTTACACAACAGACCTTTGGCATAAATTATTAGTTCTTTTTATTACTTGATATTTTTTTGTTTTCCTCCCCTTGACAGGTAAAGAGTAAATACTGATGAAGATCTTCTTGGCAAGGCTTCATCTCTTATTCATCTTGACTGCTTCTATTCATTTCTCTTTCAAGTTTTAGCTTTTAAGGTCCTATTTTTCAACAATTTGCATGAAAAAATGGGAAGTTAGCAATATTTTTTGTGGAGGAGTAATTTGGGGGGATGATTTTCATGTATAATTTGAATTGCTTTGTATTTATTTCACATTATTAAATGAAAGTGGTGTTCTTTTAGGCCAATTTAATGTTTTTAGCCAAATTTCATGTGTTAAAATTGGTGTGAATAATATGATGGAAGATTGCTTATTATTTGTATGATAAAATGTTTTATTTAAATGTAATTTCATTTCCAAGAGCATTCATTGGCAAGTAGTTAAGAATACATATTTTGGTTAAGATACTTTGATCAAAATGGTTTTTAAGGTAATTGAGATGGTGTATTGGACTCGAATCATGAGCAGCGTGAGTCAAAGATTATAAATGATATCATTCCCCATAACTAAGGAAGTTAATATTGTATAATAGATTTGAAACATGGGAGGCATCTCATGTGGTGGCAATATAAGAAAGTAGGACGTTTAAAGCTGTCATCAATCTATGAGTGTCGTATGAAGGTTGATAACATGTTAGAAGTGAGGTGGAAAACGGTAGTCAACGAAGTCATTTTTCTGGAATGAGGGGAAGCCGAATGAACAGTTAAAAGGATGAGGCTTAAAATATTTGTGGTGATAGATTTTAAATTATGATCATTAATAATTATCATGTAATAGATGATTGAGATATCAATATTCACAAGATAGAAGTGATTGGCTTGATTTTTTCCTTTAATAGGAGGAGACACTTAGTGGCCAAAGTAAAGACTTAAACATTGATGGTTAGAGACATTGCATTTTGTTCATTGGCAAGCATTGAGTGATTATTAACAAGTAATGTTAGAAGTCCAATGAATGTGATGGTCATCTTGATCTCATATCAAATAGGAGAAAACCAAGCAAACATATGATCACTATCAAATGTTCATTGGTAAATAACTTTGAATGTTAATCATAAGCCAATGTTAATGATGGTCAATAATGAATGTTGAAAGTTACATAATACAAGATAATGAGCTCAATTATTTTAGGAGTGTGAATGAATGGTAACTTGGATAAATTATCAATGTTGATGGATGTTGAGTGATAATTAATAAGCAATGCTAGAGATGACATGTGCATGAAGTGTAATTATTCTGTACCTGAATTATCTCATTTGTATGTTTATATTATGCTTTGAGAAAAGTTTTGGTTTTGTTTTATAAGGTTTAGGGAAAGCGAGCAAACAGAGCTCAAAACATTGCTAATCAGAGCAAAGTGGTGTTCTAGTGTCGAGCGCCAGGACCGGGCGCCTATGCCTTAGATCCAGTCCAGAATCATGCACAAACAGAGAGCTTGGACAGTAGGTGCCACAAAAGTGGGCGTTATAAGACTTGGCGCCTAGGGCTAGGTAATCCCAAATTTTCACAGGAAATCTGAGAGCTTATAAAGTAGGCACCGCATTTGCAGCACCTAGGATCCACAGTGTAGCGCTTAGGCATTGTGATGACTTGACAATACATAGCACCTAGGAAACAATCACTATCGTATATGGGCAAAATCACTGGCGCCAAGGCACTAGTTGATAATCTGGCGGTTTCCATAGTTGGACTTGTCTCTTCACTGGGAGATCATTAAAAATGTTGTACAAGAAGTAATAGGGGTTGGTTCTCTCATTTTTCTACACTTCAAGAGCCAAAGGAAGAGTCTTTCTTCTTTGGAGACTTGTTTGAGGGAGAAAAGGGAGTGACATTATAAGGGTTTTGAGAGGTTCTTGCAAGGGAGGTTGTAAGATACATTGGAGATGATCAGAAACACAACAGAGGGGAGCATTGTGATCTTCTATGGTTGTTTCTTTTTTAGGTTTTTTGTATTAATTCTCTATTTTTAAATACTTTGTAATTACATTTTGTTGAATGAAGAAAATTGTGATTTTTTTGTTACAAAGCATGTTTTGGAACTAATCTTTTACTTTCTCTACTGAATTGATGAATAGGAGAAATAGGTTCTAGTGAATGATTATGTGATCTACACCAATTTGTGAATTGGTGTAGATTCTTCTATGATCTTTATTTACTTACAAACTGGCCATTTTTGTTATTAAAACCTTTATGAACTTTGAGAAGCGAAAGCATCCTTAGTAGAACATATAGGAGGACTTTCAATAATTCATGAGAAAGAAATATTGCTCAATGATTAGTGTTATTGATTGGGAGGGAAACAATTTTCATTGAAAATTCGCTGGATGTAGGAACTCAATAAAGATTTTCTATACTTGCTTAGTACCATCGAAATGGGACTAAGAAAGACCTTTGCTCCTGTTAGACACCAACAATTTTCACTTCACCTAACCTAGGTTTCTATGACTCAATTCAGAGTGGAACATTTTTCTCACAGAAACTTTGCAACAAACTTATTTAGGAATAATACATTAATTTAAACTTTAAAATGAGTTTTAAAGCTAAGTTCAACAATTGTAGATTAGAACTTTTTCTTATTGAATTTTATGTTGTTCCCTGTGGGATTGATATTCGGTACTTTATATTAAATACTATTGATACTACATATATATTTGCCTGAGTCGTCAATGTTTCACCGCACTTGGATTGTATAAAGTTTTTTGCATCATTTTTGTAGAGTGACGATGAAGTTCGATTAAGAAAATTTTAGTTGAACTTTTAAAAAATAGATTTGAAAGCTACTATGTTAATTTGTAACTTGTTTCTTGTTTCTTGTACATAAAAATCCAAAAATAGCCTATTAGTTTCCTTTTAAATTTTTACACGTGTATCCTTTTTTTTTTCTTGCAATCCTCCGGTTAAGTATTGCACTTTTATTTAAATGTTGTTCTTGTTGTTGGCTTGTCTATATTTATTTGAACTTTGTTACATTTCTTTCACTTAGGGTCACTTAGCTAGCTTCCAGTTGGTGTTAGTGTAATTCGGATCATTGGACCTTGAACCTTATGACCTAACTTAGAGAGAACAAATAAGAAAATCAGTAAACTAAAAATACTTCAAAAAGAACTAGGAGACATGACCCACTTACCTCCAAATGAACCTAATGCCCACAAACCTCAAGAGATTCCTAGACGTCTTAGGGATTTCGCAAACACTACAGTAAAGAAAATCCATTATGCATTAATACCCCAACCATAGAAGCTAACTCTTTTGAATTGAAACTCGTCATCATCTAGATGGTGCAAAATAACAAGTTCGGAGGGACACCATCAGAAGACCCTAATTTGCACTTACTGAGTTTATTAAAACTATGTGTCATATTTCATTATAGTGGTACCTCCAACGAGTTTATTAGTATAAGGATTTTCCCTTTCTCCCTAAGGGATAAGGCTGAGATGTGGCTCACTTCCCTAGCCTAGGTCTATCAGAGCCTAGAATGAACTGTCCTATAGATTTTTAGCGAAGTGTTTTAGCCAATTTTATGGAAGACCAAACATAGGAATGCTATCATCATTTAGCCAATTTTATGGAGAATCAATTTATGAAGTCTAATAAATGTTTAAGGAGCTTTGTGGGAAGTTTCCCTACCACGCATTACAAAATTGTTGATTATTCAAATTTTTTACAGTTGTTTGGTAGGATCCCTTAGGTCGATCATAGATGCAGCTGCAAGAGAATCCTTGATGTCAAATTCCTTTGATGATGTCTATTCGTTGATTAAGGAGATTGTGACTAATAATTTTCAATGGTCTGCTGATATAGTAAATCTTAAGAAGGTAGCCATTATACATGACATAGATGTATTATTTATCTTGACTTTACAAGTGGTGTCTATAGAAATATAGGTCAATTAGATTTAAATTCAACATAAGGATCTCCAATCATAGAGGACAAAAAATATTGATAAGTGGTTGATCTAGAGCCCATGAATGATGTCAATAATAGGTTTAACAATCTGTACTCCAATTTTATAACATTGGTTGGAAGAGCAACCCAAATTTTAATTGGAAAAACAATAACCCGAGTGTAGCAAACCAACATTGGGGAACTAGTCAAGCGATTTTTCAAGTGGGAATTGGGAATATCAAGGTAGCACAAACCCAAGGCAGACTTACTCTCCTAGTTTTAAATCAAACCCACAGTTTAAGGATTAGAAGATGACTTTAGAATAAGTAGTGTTACAAATAGGGAAATAGTTGCAGAGTTAAGCTGAGCTATTAGGAACACAGAGAACCAATTTGGCTAGATAGTGAAATTTCTTAGTAATAGACCACAAGGAACACGTCCTAGTAACACCAAAGTCAACCCTAAGGAGAAGAATAATGAGCATATTAAGGCTATTAAGTTGAGGAGTGGAAGAGTATTGGACGAAGTGATTAGGACAGAGCATGAAGAAATAGAAGTTAACCCTGAGCTCGAAAGAGGTAGTGAAAAAACCCTTCTAAATATTTAGGATGATTAGCCTCACCTCCTATGATGAATTTATAAAGATCATCTCCACCATGTCCTCAAAGACTTCAAAAACATAGTTGGATTAATAATTTTCGAAATTGTTAGAACTTTTTAAGAAGCATACAATCAATATTCCTTTTGTTGAAGTCGTAGAACAAATGCCTAGCAACATTATTTTATGAAGGATATTTTAAATAAGAAACTTAAACTAGGAGATTTTGAAACTGTTGCACTTAGTGAGGAGTGTAATGCTATTATCCAGAAGAAGCTTCTTGGGAAACTTAAGGAGCGTGGTAGTTTTACCATCCCCTGCACCCTATAAGAGACATTTTTAAAGAAAGCATTCTACGTTCTAGGTGCTAATATTAACTGCATGCCCTTGTTCATCTTTAGGATTAAAAAAGTCTAGCCCACCATTGTGGCCTTTCAATTGGTTTATCGTTCTCTTGCTCAGCCTAGAGGGTTATAGATGACGTTTTATTCAAAGTAGATAAGTTTATCTTTCCAGCTGGCTTTATTATTTTAGATATGGAAGAGAATAAGGAGATCTTGAAAATTCTAGGGAGACATTTTCTTGCAACTGCCAACTGGGTAGGTTTATGATAGATGTTCAAAGGGGGAATTAATGATCAAGTTATAACTTTTAATATGTTGACCCAATTCAATTACATCACCGGGTCAACTCGACCTAACTCGAGTTAACCCAATTTAGCTGAATCCTGGGTCAACCTGACCTAACTCGAGTTAACCCAAGTTTAATTAAATTTTATAATTAGTAGACTAAATTTTCTTAAAAATAAGAGCAATATAAAACAAAATTTATATTATATTATCTTAGAAATAAATTTATGAATGATTTAACTTGTAAAATAACCATGAAATTACTAAACTATTAATAATATTATGAAAGAGCTTTCAAGGTAGTTCTATAATGCTTTTGTTACCATTCAATCTTCTGCCCTTTTTAGGTGCATGGATAAGGATAAAATTTGTGTCTGCTATATTTTAATTTATATTCAATAAGAATAAATTTATAAATTTAATTATTTTAAATAATATAAAATAAAAGTAATCAATCAAATTATATATATAATATTAATCTAAAATTAGATTAAACAACTATAAAGTTATAAATGGCAACATTTCTTGTTTTTTGACGATTCAAAAATTATTTTAATCTGCAAAAATCATATAAAAATATATTGCCATCATCAAAACAAAGGAAGATGAACATACATATCACTTATTTCCTTCGTATTTATATATCTAACACTTAAAATTCAATTTTTACATATATATATCATCTTAACCATGCATGGAAAAGTATATTTCACTCTTTAAAGGTTAAAAATATAAATATTTTTTTTGCGATACGCAAGATCTGGGTGGCATAAATGTAAAAAATAAAATTGAGATGTTAGATATTTAAATACAGAAGAATTGAGTGATATATATGTAAATGCTCCTAAAACAAGAAGAAGTCTGCATGTTGATAGAAAGTAAAATAAAACAAGTAATACTTTCAAGAAATAAAGAATTTGAAATTCATTCTAACGGCCCTTTTGCAGCTGGGGGGGGGGGGGGACATAGCCTGGGGTCGCCGTTTTCGTTCATTTGGCACGGTGGCAGGGGAGCGGTACGGGCGGAAATCAGTAAAGAGCGGGCCATGGGTTATACCCCGTAGCTAGCTTTTCACGTGTGCATTTTTGCTTTGCTACTCCAATCCCCACTTGCCCTAACTTCCTCGAAAAGGTTCTCCCCTCCCGTTGACGGTGTCGTTCGCTCCTCTCTGGTCTTCCCCCTCTTCTCTGGTTGCCCGGTTACTCTCCCCCTCTTCCTCTTCTTCTCGTTGCACGTGGTATGCTTATCTTCTCCTCTCTTCACAGTCGCGAAAAATATGTTTTGGTTTCTATGTGCACATCGCCTTGTTGGATTTGTTGGATTTTGTTAGCTTTGGATTTGATTTGTTTTGTATCTATTAGAGTAAGGCTGGATTCAGTTGAATATGCAATGACTTGTTGGATTTTCGGTGGTTTTGGTTTGTGTTTAGCATCTATTATAGTGGCTAAATTTTTTTTGTTGGATTAACTACAATTTTTGTTGGAATGGAATGTATGGGTGGCTTTGGGCGTGGTGGCTCGAATTGCATCATTGAAGAACAATTTAGTACAAGGCATACATCGCATTCATGTTAAAAATAATATCATCATAATTTTACTTATAATTTTATTAAATTTTTTTTCTTTTTCTTTAGCACTTTCGGCATTCACTGTTAAGTGATTTGTGTATCTAAATTTTTGTTCTGTTTTGAAATGAATTTATACTTATGAAGTATCAAATATATAGTTCTCACAGTTCTGTTTTAAACAGTTTTACTAAACATGACCAGAATGCTCATTTTTCCAGAGACAGCTGCCCTACAGCTATTTTCACACCGCAATAGCATCCTGGAGCAGCGCAGCTGCAACTGAAAAGCTGAAATACTGCAATTGCCCCCAAAAAGACCCTAAGTTATAACCATACATGTAATCAAACGACAGAATAGATCATGAAAACATGCAAAACAAATAATTATAGAGAACTGAACAATCTTAAATTGGATTTTTGTCTCAGAGAGGCGTGTTGAGGCATCATAATCTCTTCAATTTTTAATTTACAAAATACCTTCCTGTGCTTTTTTCTTCGTTTTTTTTTTTATTTATTTCTTTTGCCCCTTTTTTGCACACAAAATACACATCCACCAAAATCACATGCCTACAGTATTATCACCTTAATAAGATAATTAAAATAAATGAAAATTTACATACATACCACATAATTCTTATATATTTGCACATCTAACACTTAGAACTTTCATATTTATATTTGTAACATTTTAGTGTAATAAACTTTGATGTCAAAAGCTGCTTTTTTTTTATTTAATGTGACATTAAAGGTTTAAGTGTTATGCAAGCAAATATTAAAATTTGGATGGTAGATATATCAATACATAAAAATTGTGTGGTATGTATGTAAATGCCCTCGTCTAGCTTATACTCAGTAGGACTATAGTTTGCATAAATACACAAAGTACTAGGAGGCAAATGATAAAACTGATTAGAGTCCATACAATTTCTACATTTATAGATCATTCCACTTAAGAGAATAATGTCATTTTTAATGTGATATCATTAAATGTGTTGTTGTTATAACATATTTATATTGATTAATTGCGTTTGGATACAGTTCATTAAATTATTTAGAAAAATAACCTTAATTTTACCTTAATAACACCAATTTTTTTATTGGAGAAACTTCAATTATCAAACCCTGTCGGACTAAGCAGTTTGCATTATTAAAATTAATTTTCTTCATAATAAATAAGATAAAATGGATGGACCAGAATCATCAATTTGATGAGCCTCATCAAAAATTACTATGCCGCCCTGCATAATTTTCATCTACTTTAAAGCCTGTGTAATCGGTAGGGATACCGCACGTAAATTGGGGGTGTAAGTGAGTCAAGCTCAGGTCGGACTTGGCTCGATAAATGGCTCATGAGCAGAGCTCGATGAGCTAGCAAGTCAAACTCAACCCAATCTCAACTCGACTTAATAGCCGTGAGGCACGTCATTTATAAATAATAATAAAAAAAAAATCGAAACAAACTCAAAATATAATAATTTTTTATATTAAAAATAATTTAAAATTTATATTTCATTTCTTATATTAAGTAATTTGTTATTCTTTATCTCATAAATTTAATCTCAAGCTCAAACAAGATTAATTAATCAAGCTCAAGTTGAGATGCTAAAGTTTGACTCGACTTATTTACTCCCCTACTATTAAATATTTAAAATCTAATTCTAATAACTTCAAATGCTCTCTATAAATAAATTAATTATTATTTTCTAATTATCAATTAAAAAAATATGATAAATATGCTAACAAAAAAATAAAATAAAATAAAATAAAAATGAACACAACCATTTATCATCTGTCGGAGCCAAAGAAAGGTCTTAAAGAGTTGGAAGGAGATTATGATGATTGCGATGGAATAGGTTTGTGGATAATTTTGTATGTAGTGTGATAAGAACAAGAAGTTCAAGGCAGCCATCATTGTCATGAAAGCAACAAATTTATAACCTGTAGTTAATGGCGATAAAGATAGGTTCTTATCAAATTTTACATACGAACCACACAATTCTTATGTATTTACGAAGGAAAACACATGCAAGTGGAGTTGGCTACATGAATCCTTTCTCTCCATTGATGTATATTGAGCGTCATATGTTCATTTAATTCTAATACATTAAGGTCTTTTTTTTTTTTTAATACAATAAACCCAAGTATTTTAAGGTCAACCCTTGCTTTTCTTAGCGCGAGTCTAATCTAAAATATTTACTCTCATAACTAAATCATTAGATGATCAACATTTAATATGACCAAATCACCTAAGACATTTTTCTTTAATCTTGTCTGCCACTAGATTCGTTTCACATTTGTCCCCAATTGTCAAAGCCACTCATCCACCTAAGATTCTCATCTGCACAACAGTTGACGTTGTTTTATGCTTTCTCTTTTAAAGGCCAACATTCCGCACTATAAAGCATTGCATATCTCACCACCATCTTATAATATTTTCCTTCGAGTCATAGCGAACTTATTTTAGGAAAGCTCGGCAAGATATGTAAAGCAGATTTTTCTTGCATTAGTGTTAGATTTGTAAACCCATGAGAATTGGCTGATATGTATGTAATGCCCCAAGTATTGTCTCGTCCCACAGTATTTAGGCTGTTAGACATGTAAAAATACATAAGAATTGGATGGATGCTATGTAAATATCCCTAGAATTTTCCCTCCTACATACCCGGCGGTTTTAAGTACTATTTCACATGGAATATTTCATGTTAGAAATGCTTTTTAAAAATAAAATAAAACTGATTGGTTCAGAAGCTCATGGAAAAGAGATATATTGTTTGTCTTTTTATTAATATATTTATAAAAAATAATTAATTTTTAAGATTAATAATTAAAGATTAATTTATTATTTTTAAAATTTTATTAAATCTTTAATAATCTAAGATAAAAATTAAAAGAGAGCCCAAGACAAAGTGAGCCAAAACTCCGCTCCATAAGAAAATTAAACGCACGAATAAATAAACTAAGCTTGAGTTGAGCTCAAATTCAAACTGAACACGAGCTAATTTGAACAAACAAATTCGAATCAAGTTGAACATGAACAAAATAATTTTCAAACTTACACCCTGAATTTTGTATCCACCTACCCAAATGCCATTATAAACCAGATGATGAAACCTAGGAATAGGACCATTGGAAGGGGGAAATGCACACTACCTGAAGTTTAACATGACCTTTTTCCCTTCCAAAATAGCCAAAATCTATCAGGTTGCTGCAAATGCTCGACTTGGTTTAGCTATAAATGATTACAATAGTAGGGGTGGAAGGATTAGAGCTTAAGAAAGCCTACAGAGCTTTTTTTGTTTAGCTCGTTCAAACTTTTTTTATTCGGAACGAACGTATATTGGTAATGATTCATAAATAACATATTCACATTCAAATTAGATCTTATTTAGCTCGAACTTAAGCTCAGCTCGAATAGCACAAGTCTTCTCTTTTCTCACATCGAGCCCATGATCAACTTTTATCTAAGATTATTAAATATTTAACAAAATTAAAGAGTTCAATAAATTAAACTATCATTACAAAACTTAAAAACTAATTATTTTTTTACAAATATATTAATAATAAGGCAAATAATATCACCTCCCTTTCAAGAGCTTCTGAAGCCTTTTAAATCAATTAACTTTATTTTTGCTTTTAAAAAGCATTTCTAACATTAACATTTCCGATATGAAAGGGGCGGAAAAATTCTAAGGACATTTATATACATACCATCCAATTCTTATGTATCTCCATGATGCCATGACTGACGAGAAAATTCTAAGAACATTTACATGCACGCCACCAAATTCTCATGTATTTACATTTCTAACATTAACCTTTATTTTTTTATATTTATACCAAATCTCTGGCGTCATATCAATGATACTCCTATTTTTAACTTTCTAATATTATTTATTTATTATTTAATTAAATCAAGTTAAAATGAGTTGAAAAACGATCGAATGAAAGTTTATTAATATTCGGCTCATATATAAATAGAGCTTTAATTTATATTCAACTCATTTACTCAAAGAATGAATCGAACATGAGTTGCTTAATGAGCTGATATGAGTTGTTCACGAACGATGAATTTTTTTTACGGCCCAATACATTACATCATCACAATACATAACATATGATTTTGGTTGATTATCTCCAACATAAGTCTAATGAAGGAGCTTGAAACATTGTAAAGCCCAAACAACAACTACAACTCTAACAATAGTTTTAAAAGAAGTATTTCACCGTCTCCGCCATCGATTACAAACAAGGTGATATCCACACTATAAAACTAGTTTAGAATCTCCGCAACAACAGAAACAAGAGAGTTGGTACTACCTTCCTATATTTTCATCAAAACAACAGAAACAAGAGAGTTGGTACTACCTTCCTATTTTTTCATCAAAAAGCAGCATCAAAAAGCAAATTTTCTTGCCCCTATGTAAGCATCAACGTCCCAATAAAGAAAGAAACACGACAAACTTTGTTGGCTTGTGTTTCACTGCCTCCTTACACTTGATCATATGAGGGTTGGAATGCAGTTCAATTTGGAGGCGAACAGCTGTGACAAGTTCCTTCGGCACTCAGGAGCGGAAACAACTTTTATCTTTTAGAGCGGGGCAAAATCACCAAATGCCTTTTTTTTTTTATAGGAGACGTGGTGGGGGAGGTAAAATGACTAAAGAAACTGCAATTCTAAAGGTGCAATTGCCCACCATGGATAAGTTGGTTCCGCCCTTGTCTGCATCAAGTTCTCTTAGCTAACACAAACAATAATTACTTCACATCGTCTTTTTTCTGTGCAACGCATGTGAGAAAAGGAATGCCACAAGGTGGAACGATAACAGAGGAAAAAGATTCAAACTTATTAATACTGAATTCAAAATGATACATACGAGACTTGCGACAAGAAATCACAACAATACAAGCATAAAGACACGACACATAGACTCCAATAAGGGTAACGGTAGCGAGTGGGGGTGTTGGCGACAGCAGGGCTAGGGTCGATGGTAGGGAAACAAGGGAAGGGACAATAGATTTGACTGTAGGGAAGGAGGAGCAACAAGTAGACGAATGGTGAAAGGAGTAGGGGTCGACTGTATGGATGTTGAAGGTGAGCCGGAGGGGAAAAGCAAGCTAGCAGACTATGGGAAGGTGCGGAGAAGGGTTGGTGGTCTGCTGAAGGTGAGACGAAGGGAAGGCAGCAAGCTAGCTTCTAATGGACTGCGTGAGAGAGGGGCTGCAGAAAAATAAATACCTCATTGTGGTCGAGCTGCAACCGAGAACCACCTGGACCATTAGAGATGGTCACCCCATCGGACGAGTAACAACCGAAGCACCCATATAAAGAGAGGTTTAGTAAATAACATAGGTAAAGAAAAGGATAGCAAAGAGATATAACATGCAAAGATAGGAATAGAAAATGAAATGAATTATAATGAGAAAGCATCAAGAAAAGAAATTAAAGAAATTAAATAGGAAAAGGTTACTGTAGTAGCTACAGTATCAAGGAAAAAAAAGAATTAAATAAGAAATGGAGCCCATGATTACTGTAGCAGCTATAGTAACACGCCTGAGAAACTATGGCTACTACAGTACCGCAGGCGATGAGCTCCCGCTTCAATCTCCTAGGGAGCTTCAACTTCATCCGTCAAAGCTTTTAGAACAAAAAAATTTTGCAGGAAGGTGACTTGAGTAAAGGCAGATACTAGAAAATCCTAGACTATGACTAATGTTGGGCTAGTTTTAATAATAAATGATACCGGAGAAAAAAGACCACAACCATCACAAAAAACACAATTATTATTTACTGAATCAAAAAGGGTACAAACAAGACCCTTGCAACATAAAATCACCACAACAAATAATAATACAAGCATAAAGACATAATACATAGACTCAAATAAAGGTGACGGTTGTAGATGGGGATTTGGCAGTAGTAGGGAGAGGGAAATAGGGCCGGTGGTAGGGAAGGGGCAACATATTTGATTGTAGGGAAGGGGGAGCAGAAATTTGACAAATGTTGAAAGGCGTAGGGGTCGACTGGCGAGAAGTTGGAGGTGAATCAGAGGCAAACAGGATGTTGGCAATATGTAGGAAGGTGCGGATCCTGGCAATCTGTGGGAAGGTGTGGAGAAGGGTTGACAGTCTGCTGAAGGCGAGTCGGAGGGAGCGCAGTAACTTGGTGATTGATGAACTGCGTGGGAGAGGGGTCTGTGAAAAGATAAATGTCTCATCAGAATCGAACTGGAGCATCACCAGAACTCTTCGAGACGGTCACCACCTCAAACGAAACCGTCGGATGCAGCCCCTAAAGGGAAAGAACGACTCAAAGGCAATATTTGAAATCAACAATCATCCAAAAACCTCCTCTAATCTCAGAAAAAAGCACTTATAAAAAGAGGGGGTTAGTAGATAGCATAGGTAAAGAGTATGATAAGAAAGAGATATGATAGGCAATGAGAGGAAAAGGAAATAAGTAGAGAAAGAAATTAATTATAATGAGAAAACATCAGGAAAATAATGGAAAAAAAATTAAATAGGAAAGGGAGATCACGGTTATGCTAACAGATACAGTAACGCATTTGTGGTACTATAACTGCTAAAGTACAATGAGCGATAAGCTCCTGCATCATGGAATCAACAACCTTAATTAAGGTCAACCGTTTGATTATCAAGCAATGGACTCTCATACATTCCCTTCGACAAGTACAATTTCTTCGCTACTTTCATCATCAAGCCCCTAATGTTCATCCTCTTCACCCTGAACATGCAATGCTTTTTTTTAAAGGAACCTCAATTGATTTGTGTCCTTATTAATTACAACTTAAAACTTACAGCAATAACACCGATAGGACATAGATGTACATATGGGTTTGTTTTCACATCATGAGTGAGTATTTGATTAAGAGGTTTCGCCACAAAGAGGGTTCTAACCTATAGCAAAGATGCCTAACAAAGTAGAATTTGGAGATATTTGGCCTAAAGAGAGCTGTGGCAACAATTTTAGGCTATCAACGCAATTTTTTGACCCGAGGAAAATCAACTATAGGGTTGAGTTTGGCTATGTAACTTTGTAAGCAAAAATCACAACTTTCAGAAGTATCCAAATGGATTTTATGGGCAATCGGTCATACAAGGAATCCTTCAACCTGTTCAAATCACATAGACTTCATGTCATTCTAGTTCATGAACATCTACTTGAGCTTGAAATAGAATTCTAAAGTATTCTCATCAACTAAACTACCCAGCTTCTAACATTCTTGGTATTTATTCTATGAATCTAGTCATAATCAACCGATAAAAGCATTCTAAAAGTAACTTTTGCATTTACTGCCGACAATGAATGGTATGCTTTATTTTCGTCTCTGCTGAGTTTGTATGGATCCCCACCATGCGGCAGCCCCACCTTCGAGCTTACAGGTTTCCAGCTTCACCGCTTACTATTATGAATATCCATACACAAAAAAAAAAAAATCAACAAAATTCAATATGCTCATAGAAGAAAGGGAGTCAAACTCGAGTTTGTACACACATTAGATTCCTGTGGTTCAGGTCACTCAACATGGCAAGAAGAGGGGATCAAGACTCAGAGGAGTTTGAGTTATCAATGCGATCCTCACATTGAACCCAGCATCATCTGCCGACCTGTTCAGGTAGAAAATGGTAAGTCTCATTCCAAAACTGGGCGCTCTCGCATTGGTTGTGTGCACATTTTCTGTATTTAATAAGTCAAGGACCTTCGACGCATTTTAAGAGTTCGTTGATCCTGCTTTCCAATTATGAGATCTTCATCTCCATGCTATGTCCATCTCCTATCCCGCCAATCATCACCCAAGCTCTCCAGGCTCCAATTCACGTCCCGCAACCCAAGTCTCAAGGCTCTCATTAAAATTGATGTAGAGAGGAAGAGATGAAGCAAATAAGTTGATTGAGGAAGATGGATTTCCATCAACAAAGCTGTTTCATTCTGAATCTATCAACAAAACACTATTCTACATTTTACTCTAAGTCACCGCCCCCAACCTAACTAGCAGACTCTACTGTTAGAAGAACGAGCAAACCAAAAAGCACGGTTCCAATGCCCAAGCGAAAAAAAGAGAAGGATACCTCACAATTTAAATAAATAAATAAATATAAAAGAAATGAATATAAGTGCTCGAATGCATAGCACGTTGATTGAAAACAATATAAAGATTCTAAAGATAATAAAATGACTTCAATAAAGACTATAGAAAGTTCGCCAATTGGTGGAAAAAAAAAAATCATCATTCGTATCATCGGTATAATAATCATTGGTATCCCAAGTGTTTGACGCAAGCCAGTTGAATAAAAGCATTATTCGACAGCAGAAGAGGTGACAATACTCAGAAAAGCTAACTATAGAAAGCCATATTTTCAATACTTAAAAATTCATTGAATCTAAACCAATCAGGCTAGCAGGTGAATTGTGTTGACAATAATACAATTATTTTGACAAGAAACTTCTAACAATCAACAAATAATCAAACCCGAAATGAGTACGAGTAATTGATCAAAATCGCATAGGAATTTAAGTTTGAACTTCTGTTGATAATTGCATGTGAGCTGAACAAGTCTTCTAGAGAGGAAAGAGGAGATATAGTAAGTTGGGTGCAGAAAGAGAAGCTATAAGTAAAGAAAAAGGAAAGTAGCGATAAGATTGAAAAGTAAAAAGAAGTTAGAGAAGATAAGAGCCTAGCATAGAAGAAGAGCCTGAGATAGAAAGACTTAATGAAAAATCTTCACAGTAATTAGGAAAAACATCATCTCCTAGGAAAGAACTAGAAAACCCACCACCACCTTTTACCAAGAACTTCAAAAGCATAAATTAGACCAACAGATTTCCACTTTCTTAGAAATGTTCAAAAAGCTAATTATTAATATCTCATTTGTTGGATTTTTAGAGCATATACCGAATTATATTTAATTCATGAAATACATCCTTAATAAGAAATAAAAACTAAGTGGTTATGAGACTATGGCTTTAACTGAGTGCAGTATTATCTTTTAGAATAATACTAAAGAAAAAGGAAAGTGGCGATAAGATTGAAAAGTGAAAAGAAGTTAGAGAAGATAAGAGCCTAGCATAGAAGAAGAGCCTGAGATAGAAAGACTTAATGAAAAATCTTCACAGTAATTAGGAAAAACATCATCTCCTAGGAAAGAACTAGAAAACCCACCACCACCTTTTCCCAAGAACTTCAAAAGCATAAATTAGACCAACAGATTTTCACTTTCTTAGAAATGTTCAAAAAGCTAATTATTAATATCTCATTTGTTGGAGTTTTAGAACATATCCAGAATTATATTTAATTCATGAAATACATCCTTAATAAGAAATAAAAACTAAGTGGTTATGAGACTATGACTTTAACTGAGTGCAGTATTATCTTTTAGAAGAAACTTTCACAAAAACTTTAAGGATCTAGATATTTTCATTATTCCGTGTATAATAGGTAACAAGTTCTCTCAAAAAGTCATGCGTGACTTGAGAGCTAACATTAATCTCATGCATTTTTCCATCCTCAAAAGATTATGACTAGAAGATGCTTAAATTACGACTATAACCCATCAGTTAGTGGAAAAATTTTTGACTTATCAAATAAAGGGTTATAGAAATTTCCCTCATTAAGATAGATAAGTTCATCTTCCATGCTGGGATACAGAGGAAGATGTTGAAATTCCAATAATTTTAAAAAGATCATTTCTTGAAACAAGGAGAGAAAATATGAATTTACAAAAAAAAAGAAGAAATTAAGTATAAGAACACAAGATTAAGAAATCACTTTTGGAATTTATAATTCAATTTAAGCCACTATATATCCTCCGGAAGATTGTTGTGAAATTGAGAATGACAAATTGCAGTAAATACTAAACAAAGGTTTTTAAAAGAATACATATATTTAGAAAGATTCAAATTTAGGATTGACATTAGATAATTTAGTAGTGGAATATTAAAGAGACAATTTGATCCTATAGAAAAACCTTAAGCATAATTTTGGTATTATCAAGCTGAGCACAATAAACCTAACACTTTTTGGTAAGCAAATCAAATGTTATATCATAGTATTTTGTTATGTGTATTCCATTATTTGCATTGTTTGCTTTTGAATTAAGTGTGTGCTTTATGTTGTCTTAGAAATTTTTTGTTTGTGTGATTTCTGCACTAAGCGTCATCGTGCTCACACAGAGAGTCACAGCACTAGCACTATTGCACTAGGTCTCCATCCATGTGGCTTTACCATATGCCTTTCATTCAAATCTATTGAAGTATCGCAACACTACCACCCCATCGTCATAATACTATGACTAAATCACGGGTGGTCGACTTGAATTTTTACACGAAATGTTAGGTTTTTCAATGTTCTTTAATAGTTATATTTGTCATTTTAATTGACCCAATACAACACACCCAATGTCACAATGCCCATCTTAACGCCATAGTGTTCATCCTGATTCTATAAATATCCCAGCTTTGCCTCTTTTAATCTTCACGCAATCCAATCCAGACCTAGTCATCGTGAAGAAGCTTGAGAGTGAGAGACAGGCTGGGAGAAGAGATTCTTAGGATTTAAGGGCATTTCATCTTGCTTTCCTTCTCTTTCTTCGTATTTTTCATGTCGATGACAACAATTATGTAAATCCATAACTATCAAACGTATAACAAATTATTAGTGTCAAAAATGTTGATCCTTGATAGAGGATTCCTAAATACTAAGAGTAGGGTAAGAATCATAATGAGAAGGGCATAGAAGGATTTTAGCTAGAAAACCAAAATTGTCTTTCTCCATATCGACCATGAATTCTTTGTTAACATACAAAAATAATCGAACGATAAAGTTTTTATTCAAGGTGAAAAAAAATAGATTTAGTTCTATCATGTTCAATGTACTTTTTCCCTTCCTATTATTCCTGAAGATCAATAGTCTCTGTTTATGTCTTCTGCTTTTGATATTATTTATAAACTTTTCGACCGATTCATACGCCTAATTGCGGTTTAGAGATTTAAAAAAAATGATAAATTTTCCTACCACGGCTCTTAATGTGGAGTCCAAGGCTTGACACTACTTTATTTCTACAAAACTTCTGCCTTTGATCAATATCAGTGAAGTGGCAAGAGATAGAGATATCGGAAGTGTTTTATATTTTTCAACATAAATTATCATCAAGGGAGGGACTACCATAGTACTTGTCCACCCGTCAGTGATCTTTGCTTTATGTGCTAGTGAAAGTAGGGAAGAGCAACTTCATCCAAGTCGAGCTATGACTAAGGATACTTTAATTTCATATGAGAAGACTTCCTTTGAGAGATGTGAAAGTTCCTCTAGACCCACCCCTTCATGAGCCCAACCTTTAACTTCTATTTTTTCAATCTCCTAGAGGTTAGACACCTTAAGCAACGATATTGTCTTTATCCAATGGTGACACAAGACATGGGCCAAAGATTTGATTTCTATATTAATTAGCACTGGCGCCAGTATGAGTACTAAATGCAGTTCAATTCATCTCTGACATAAATGATCCAAAACTAGCAGCTAAAAGTCAAACTCGGCTTACCCCAATTTTCTAGTGCACCACCCTTCCGGTGTTATGAGGATTTTGTGCAACCCATGGATCAAGGTGTCGACGATGAAGATGATGATGAGGTCGATAATGCCTAATAATCCAATTATTCTGACTTCACTTTGGTTTGTGCCTACTGATTTTATGGATGTTTAAAGTTTGTGTTATGTTAGTTTGGTAGATTAATGTTATGTATTAATTATATCCCTACGGTTATCATGCTATGTGACTTAATTGTTTCATGTTATTTTATATTAGTTTTATTTCTAGTTGGTACTTCTGTGTGACATGATTACATGTTCTTGCATATTTATCCTTTTTATCTAAATTTTAGAATTTCAAATAAAATGGCAGACTTAACTAAGATTAATTGTTTAAGGGACAAATATTCATTAAAATTTGGATTAAACATTAATTCATTAATAACTGAACGCATACTATACATGGCAGAGTTTTATTTATTGTTGGTACTTTTGTGTAAAATGATTACATGTTCTTGCACATTTATGTTTTTTTATCTAAATTTTAAAATTTCAATTAAAATGGCAGACTTCACTAAGATTTATTGTTTAAGGGACAAATATTCATTAAAATTTGAATTAAACATTAATTCATTAATAACTGATTGCTTACATTATTCTTCTATATATGGATTCTTAAACTAATTGTCTACATATAAAACTAATTCATCAAATATATAAAACTTAATAACTATCAATTTAAATAATTTAATTAAATTAGTATTTTTGGACTTACAATATTTTGAATTAAAACTGGAAGTGATTGAATAGTTGACTTACGTTGTTTATAAAGTCATTTGTAATGACAACTTGATATGATAACACACTGGGAATGGC
Organism: Phalaenopsis equestris; assembly: GCF_001263595.1. Lineage (NCBI taxonomy): Eukaryota > Viridiplantae > Streptophyta > Magnoliopsida > Asparagales > Orchidaceae > Phalaenopsis > Phalaenopsis equestris. Next base: position 1,341,610 of record NW_018164953.1, on the reverse strand, counting down.
GATATTTCAACTGTCATACGTTCAGTTCCAGCAAACTACAATATTAAAAATGTTCTCAGAGGTCCGCAACATCAAGCAAATCACTACATCCTGTCACCCTCACAAAAGAAAAATAGGCCAAAACCAACGGCAGTCGCTTGTTTGAACGCATTCAAATAAACAAAATAACGCAATATTTTGATGGAATCTAGCTAGCATTTTGAGGAACAATAACAAACAGAGAAACCAGATTGCCAAGAGTGACCAAGCAAGTTGGTTTCATTTTTATTTTTTATACATAACCAACAGCGTCATACACACATACAACATAATTCTCCTCGCACGCTGTAGATTGATAAGGGTTATCTAACTTGTCATAAGAAAATTTCAGCACATAGATTCTAACCTCATTTGATCAGAGCTTGCTGGAGATCGGGATGGCACGGGGCTTAAGCTTTGCCGGAACCACCTCCTTGGGAGCAATAATAGTAACCACGCCATTCTCCACCTGCGCCCTAATCTGATCACCCTTAATACCATCCGGAAGAGCCATCCGGAAGAGCGAAGCGCCGCGAAAACTCCTCCTTCTCCGCCCTCTCAGACAAGTGCCAGAGTGCGTCCTTTCCCTCCGCCGATGCGGAAGAGGCCGGCACGCCCTTCACGTTTAACACGTTGCCTTCTTCAAGCTGCACCTTGATTTCCTCCCGCCCAAACCCTAGAAAACGAAGAGCAGCTTAGTATTTTGCCTGGTAATAGGGAGAGTTGAATGAGGTCGAATACCTGGAACATCAAGGCGAATTATGTGAGCAGACGGATTCTCAAGCCAATCGACGGCCGGCAATCCGGATCGCCGTAGGGCCGCCGGGCTCCAGAGTAGACGCCGTAAGGGATCAGCGAAAAGAAGGCCGGCCATATTTTGTTTTCTCTTCTTCAAACTCGCACGTTCGGCATAAAATCGCGCGGATAGAGATGCTCTGTTGTTCATGACAAAGAAAAGAAGATTCTAGAACAAGCTGGGACTGTGTGGAGAAGAAGAGTGTGGAATGTGCCGCCGGAACATTCCGGAGTGTAAGGGGTAGTGTACAAAAAATTTACTTCCAAAATTATGAAATTTTAGATATCTAAAATTTGGTTTTTAAATTAATAATTTTTAAAAAAAATCTATGCATAAAAAATGAATTTTAGTTTTAAAATTTGATAATTTTAATATTTTAATATTATTTTAAAGATTTAAGCACAAACATGTAAATATTTATATATATTTTTTATTAAATATGACAGTGAATTAGATGACACATCTAGGGTTGTAAATAAGTCAAGCTTGAGCGAGCTCAGGCTTGACTCATGTTCAGCTCGTTCGAAACTGCTAGTGTACAGTACATCTCATTAAATCAATAAAATATTTAATTTGAGCACTAAAAATAATGATTAATAATCAATTAAATGGTAAGTATGTGCTAAATTTTGAAATTTTAAAAACAATTGGAAATTCTATTTGTATTTATCCCAAAAATTACAAATATACTACCAAAATAATCTTCTAAATTTTAAAATGTTTGAAGCATAATTTGAAATCATTAATTAAAGATCAAACAGCAAACAAAATCGTAAAAATCATGTGTTTTAAAGTGAATTTGAGTATATTTGTAAATTTTCACAAAATTACAAATTTGCCCTTCTCATTATTAAATTTAATAAATGAAATAACTAAAATAGGAAGTCCTAACCAATTGATTTGAATTTCACCAACAAAAAAGAAATTGATACAAGTCATTTTCACTTTAAAATGAAAGTAATTCAAACAAAATGGCAAATGTACAAATATGCCCTCTTACCCTAAACCCTTAATAACTTCTACCAGAAAACTCCAAATTGAATAAGATTTTCACCAATAAATCAACTTTACATATAAAAATCAAGATATTCAAAAATATTTTTCATTTAATCATTTTTAATAATTCCAAATAATAAACTCATTAATAAAAAATTCATATAATTGTTAAAAAAAATGAACTTAAAATAACTTGAGAATTTTTTAGTTGTTTATTGTTTGAGATTAGGGCTGTAAACGAGCCGAGTCTGAGCGAGCTCTGGGTCGGCTCTGTTTTAATAATATCATATTCAATCTAAACATGTTCACAAACATAAACAAACATATAATCAAAAAGCGGAAGGGAGATAGGATCATACATCCCCCCAGCCATAACTTACACGAACAGAGTCGACACTCACAACTCTCATGGTAATTTTTTTGTTATAGATTTTCTAAGTTTTTCTCACTCACAACCCAATGGTGCAAATAAAATGAAGAGGAGCAAGCTTAGGGACCAAAACAACAGGTATCGCATCTAATTATAGTGTTCTGCCTATCACAGAGTTCAACAGACGTGAGCAGGGCATATGTGAGTTTTTCTCGCATTATAAACGTTATGGAACATTACGGAATTCTAGTGTTGAACTTAGACACTATATAGACCACATTCTGAAATTTATTTCCCTTGAAAACAACAAAGAATTCCAACGGGAATTGAAATTACAACAGAACATTAATTAATTTGAGAATTGCAATGAAAGAAATTTATTTCCCTTGAAAACAGCAAGGAATTCCAACAGGAATTGAAACTGAAACAGAGCATTAATTAATTTGGGAATCCTAATTGAAAGAATCTCAACATTCTCTCACTTGGTCCATATAGTTCAACACCACCATATAGAGAAGCAAAAATATATGAATCATGGTGATATGTCCTCTTATAGTGAGTATTATCTTTCATGTATTACACTATATCAAGTCTCACAATACTAGCCCATACAACTTAATGAATAAACCATATGTCTATTCCAAGTCCAAACCAAATGAGATTTCTCAAAATAAATGAATGAATAAATATGTGCACAAAACCATATGAGAAAACATCAACTGAATTAAGAGTTTCATTACAACAATAAATTTTCGTCTAATGTAAATCACATTATGGAACCAAGTGTCATTCGTACTACATGATCCTTAAAATTCTTTAGTGGCATGCCTTTAGTCAAAGGATTAGTAATCATCAACTCAGTGTTAACGTGTTCAATAACCACTTTCTTTTCCTTAACACATTCTCTTAAGACTAAATATTTGATGTTGATATGTTTACTTCGACTTCCACTCTTATTGTTCTTAGTCATAAATACTGCAGCTGAGTAATCACAGTACAACTTTTACGAGTAATCACAGTACAACTTTAATGGCCTTGAAATAGAGTCCACGACTCTAGGCCCAGATATAAAACTCTTCAACCATACACCATGCGATGTAGCCTCAAAACAGGATACGAACTCAAATTCCATTGTGGAAGTAGCAGTCACGGTCTGCTTAGGGTCTGCTTAGCAATCAAGGTCTGCTTAGCACTTCTCCAAGAAACAGCTCCACCAGCTAGCATGAAAATATAACCAGATGTTGATTTTCTTGAGTCAATGCAGCCAGCGTAGTCTAAATCGGCCAATCACCTCCAAATTATTAGTTTATTTGTAAATGAGCATGTAGTCTTTTGTACCTTGAACATATCTCATCACTTTCTTTGCAGCTTTACAGTGGTCGATACCTAGATTACTCTGATGTCTTCCCAACCCAAATGCTATGTCAAGTCTGGTGCAAACCTGAGCATACATAAGGCTTCCAACAGCTGAAGCATATGGAATGCTCTTCATGTGTTCTCGTTCAAAATTATTTTTCGGGCACTGAATCAAATCGAATCTATCATCCTTCATAATAGGTGCCATACTCGGTGAACAATTCTTCATGTGAAATTTCTCTAGAACTTTATTGATATAGGTCTCTTGAGACAAACTCAAAATACTTCGAGATCTTTCTTTATGCATCTTAATGCCAATGACATAAGATGCCTCACCCATATCCTTCATATCAAATTTCATAGAGATGAATTGTTTCACCTCATAAAGTAAACTCCTATCATTAGTTGCAAGTAAAATATCATCCACATACAGTACAATAAAACAAATTTTACTCCCACTAACCTTATGGTATATACATTGATCCATGACGTTCTCTTCAAAACCAAATGAAGTAATAACTTCATGAAATTTCAAATACCACTGATGGGAGGCTTATTTCAAACCATATATGGATTTATTTAGCTTATAGACCAAGTGTTCACCATCACTAGAGGAGAATCCTTTGGTTGTTTCATGTAAACCTCTTCCTCTAGATTACCATTAAGGAATGTCGTTTTCACATCCATTTGATGTAACTCAAAATCAAAATGAGCTACCAATGTCATAATTACTCGGAGAGAATCTTTTTTAAATACAGGAGAAAATGTCTCTGTATAGTCAATTCCTTCCCTCTAAGTGAACCCTTTGGCAACGAGTCTCGTCTTACGTCTCTCAATGTTACCTTGTGGGTCTTTCTTTGTTTTGAAAATCTATTTACATCCAATGGTTTTTACACCATTAGGCAACTCAACGAGATCCCAGACTCGATTAGATGTCATAGAATCTGTCTCATCTCTCATGCTATTATGCCACAAGTCTGATTCCTTATAACTCATGGCTTGTGAAAACGTTTCAGGATCATTTTCGGCTCCAATGTTGTAGCCTGATTCTTGAAGATACACAACATAATCACTAGGTATAGCTGATTTTTTTTCTCTAGTAGACCTTCTTAACGTTGTTTCAACATTCTCCTCAAGAGCATGTTATTCAATTGGATGTTCAACAATACCTCATTGTTCCTTATTTACAACTTGATCTACTTGATCATTATTAATAGCTTATGAAACTTCAGCAATTAGTTGTCTAACACATGTTTTTCCTTGAGGGGTGTGAATAACAATCAATCTATCACTTGACCTAGAGGGTTGAGCTTAACAATAATCCTTTTCTGAAATAATATCTCGAGATTGATCACTCCCACTGATCAAGTCATACTCAAGAAATTTTGCATTTCTTGATTCCACAATCCTAGTGAAACGAAACCGCTGCTTAAAACTAAACTGCACGCGCCAATGGCTTCTACATGTGAACTCATCTTACTTCTTGAATAGATGCATTGTTCACTTCCCACTGGCTTCCTTAGGTTTTGTACACCCTGCAAGGTAAGAGAAACATAGATTGTAGAACCAGAATCGAACCAGAATCAATCCACCATAATGATTAACACTAACCATATTAGACTCATAACAGACGAATGAAAGTTGAGTACCTTTCTTGTCGAGCCAGTTCTTAAACTTGATGCAGTCTTTCTTCATGTGCCCCTTCTTCTTACAGAAGAAATATTTTGACTCTTTATTTATGTCTGGTTGAGGAGGAATCTTGCCCTTTCCCTTATTATTGGCTTGATTCATCTTCCTCTTTCTTTGAGTAGTGAAACTCACTTTTTCATCCTCCTCCATTGTCAGCCTACCTTCTTTTTGGACACACATGGTCAACAACTCATTAATTGAACATTTGTCTTTCTGTGTGTTATAAGAGATTTTGAAGAGTCCATATTGTTGGGGCAGAGTGTTCAGAATGAAATGAACCAGAAAATATTTCGACAATTTAACTTCCAAAGCTTCAAGCTGAGTCGCTATGTCCCTCATGTATATGATGTGATCACGCACGCCTTTAATTCCGGTGAGCTACATGGATGAAAACTGCATAATTAAGGTGCTGGCTAGAGCCTTGTCAGGTGTTGCAAACTACTCATCGATAACTTTCAGAAGGTCCTTGACCTTATTATGTTGCTCGACAGAACCACGGATACCAGCAGATATCTTGGTCCTTATGACCATCACAGAGAGAGATTGGATCGCTCCCATTTTTCATAATGATCAACATCATCTGGAATGTTAATTTCAGTAATGACAGGTGGTTCGTCTTTTCTTATAGCATAATCAATATATATCCATCCTAAGTGGAGAAGAACTCTCTCTTTCCACACCTTATAGTTATCACCCTTTAATTCGGGAATGTCACACTTAAAATCAGAAATGTTCGCAGGTTGAATTATTGCAAAAATTTTCAAACTTACATGCTCAATGTCATGTTTTACCAATGTAAATCATGCTCAAATCGATGAATCTAGTGACATAAAACTTACTTGTGGGCAAAAATTCTACTCAAATAGATTCATCTAACAACTTTATGATAAAACTATCAAATTTTGTTTCTTTTCTTAATTTTTGTGGGTAGATTAAGAAATATAAGTTGATATTTGATCATAATTAATCATACAAATATAACAAAATTTTTATGGGTAGATTTCATTATATCTCCTATGATTAATTACAACTAATGTTTTAATATGATTCTTGAACTTAATATATATAATTTTAATTAATTAAAAATATTGTGATTATTCCATAATTAATTAAAATTATATGAATCAACTAACATTAATTAATTTTTTATTAAGAGCTAAACATTTGCATGCAAATAAAATGAATAACGGTGCATTTTTTTTACTCAAAAGGACATGTCGTTTTCATCAGCGCTCAGACGATAAGTCGTTTGGCTCATCTTCAACCTTCAGTCGGGTCATCTCGACCCGGTTCAGACCCGCGGCTCCGAATGGGAAACCCGACGGTTTCACAGCCAAAATCAATGGTTCAAATCACAAAAAGCTTAGAAATTTTATTTCAAAATGATTTCTGGTTTTATTTTGGATTAACAACATCAAAATTATGATACCCCAAAATCAAAATGTTTTCTCCAAAATCGGGCAATAATAATGGACATTAACCTTAATGTTTCAACCAAGATTTACGCATAAACAGAGTGAAACAGAGTAAGCAAGACAGATGTTAAACTGACTCTGATACCAAATGAAGTAATAATACCATATTCAATCTAAACATGTTCAAAAACATAAATAAACATATTTGAATCGATAAGCGGAAGCAAGATAGAATCATACATACCTCTAGCCATAACTTACACGAACAGAGTCGACACTGACAACTCTCACGATAAATTTTATGTTATAGATCTTCTAAGTTTTTCTCACTCACAACCCGATGGTGCAAATAAAATGAAGAGGAGCAAGCTTAGGGACCAAAACAGCAAGTATGACGTCTAATTATAGTGCTCTGCCCATCACAAAGTTCAACAGACATGAGCAGGACATATGCGAGTTTTTCTCGCATTATGAATGTTATCGTACGTTACTGAATTCTAGTGTTGAATTTAGACACTATATGAACCATATTCTGAAATTTATTTCCCTTGAAACAACAAGAAATTCCAATGGGAATTGAAATTAAAACAGAGCATTAATTAATTTGGGAATTGTAATAAAAGAAATTTATTTCCCTTGAAAACAGCAAGGAATTCCAACGGTAATTGAAACTGTAATAGAGCATTAATTAATTTAGGAATCCTAATTGAAAGAATCCCAACTGGCTCGTGTTCGGCTCGTTTGATAGTGGCTTGTGTTCGAAATAGCTTGTGAAGGGTGTGTTCGTGTTTGGCTCGAATAATATTTTCTGGCTCGTCTTCGGCTCAAAGTAAGAGGAAGAGGAAGAGGAAGAGGAAGAGGAAGAGGAAGAGAAAGAGGAAGAGCAAACCCTAAACTCTCGTCGCCGAAAACCTTTCGTGATTTTGAGAGAAGAAGGAGATGATTTGGAAGAGGAGGAGAGCAGCGAACACAAACAACAAACCCTAAGCTCTCGCGGTTGAACGCCTTTCTCGATTTTGAAGCTCTCGCAGCCAAACGCCTTTCACGATTTGAGAGGAAGATGAAGAGTCAGAAGAGGACTCGCGGTGGAACGCCTTTTGCGATTTGAGAGGAATGATTGGAAGATGACTCACTGCCGAACGCCTTTTGCAATTGAGGAAGGAGAAGAGTCAGAAGAGGAGAGGCAATCAAATGACTTTCGAGATTTTGAACCCGAGAACATTCGAGAGTTAGGGTTTTTTTACTATAATTTATAGGATTTAAATTTTTAAATTTTGATAAATTTTTTTTATTTTAAAAAGTTTTAATTAGTTACAATTTATAATATTTAATTTTATGAATATGCATTATATGTGTGTATATTTATTTATTTATTTCTTTTCGAGCTAATTCGAGCCGAACACGAGCGAACAAATATTTGTTCGTGTTCGGCTCGTTTATATTTCGAGCTTAAAAATTATTTCGTGTTCGGCTCGTTCGTTATGAAAAGAGCCGAACACGAGCTACCGAACACGAGCTATTCGCGAACAACGAGCCAAATTGACAGCCCTATTTAGAATTCCATTACAAACATCTTTGTAAATTTTCAAGGATACATGTAATAATTCATTCTCACTTTTCTCCTATCTACAATATCCACTTATCTTAAAAGATGTTTATGTTCACACATCATCAAATATAGAAATAGGTTATCAATAGAGTTAGTAGATAGATCTTATTTATTTTTTCAGCATTTTTCAAATTTCGACCTAGAGCATGAAAAGATGTAATAACTTTAGTGAAATATGTATACATTTAATTAGCAATATTCTTATTTTAATTCATGAGAATTAGTTCACACTCATGAAGTTAAGTGTTAATATGGGATGGCTTAGCTTCACAGGTACCCTCATAAGTAATACAAAGATGATCCTAATTTTCCTTTCTAGTTTTATAGGTAGAAGCACATATAATTCTCATATTAGAGAGCACATAAATATATGCCATTTAGAATTTAGTTGAGCTAACTCTCCTTTTAGATCCCATTCACTAAAGGTTGGGTTGTCAATCAGGCTCGTTGTTCGCGAACAACTCGTGTTCGGCTCATTCGGTGTGGCTTATCTCTTAACGAGCCGAACACGAACAAATTTGTAAGCTCGAAATGTAAACGAACCGAACATGAACATAAGTTTGTTCGCTCGTGTTCGGCTCGAAAATAAATAAGTAAATAAATATATTATATATACATAATAAATATTCAAAAAATTAAATATTATAATTTTAATTAATTAATTATTTTAAATAAATTGTCATGTTTTATAAAATTTAATTTGATAAATTATTATATACAAATATTAATTTTATGAATATTTATTATGTAGATATTTATTTACTTATTTACTTTCGAGCTAATTCGAGCCGAACACGAGCGAACAAACTTTTGTTCGTGTTCAGCTTGTTAGGCTTAACGAACGAGCCAAACACAAGCTACTTAACGAGTCAAATTGACAGCCCTAACCTCTCCCTCTTACTCCTCTCGTTCTTCTCTCGAAATCCTTTCGGCCGCAACAACTTAGAGTTTGTCGTGGGGTTGTCGTCTCCGTTCGTTTTCTAATATCTACTTGTATTTCGCTTTAGATAGTCGGTGTTGGCTCGATTGCTCGGTATTCTTGCTTGGTCGCTTGTTTGGCTACCTCGGTGTTATCTCTTGTATCTTCTCTCTAATATTTCATATTATCTTCAGGTTCGCTTCTTTCTTATATTTTACTTAAATTTATTTTAGATTTATTTGAATTTTTTTAGGGAAATCTAGCTTTGCAGGGTTTTGGCAGAATCGCAGTGCAGTCTCGCATATTGCATTTATATATTTGTTTTTTTTTTCTATGGATGAGAATATGAGATCTGATATAAGTACTTTGTTGTGAAATTTAGTTCAGCGTGCATTGTGTGGTGAATCATTATGTGGTTCGGCTATTGCTTCTAGATCAGAATTTTTGGTAAACAGTCATTCTCTTGCCTTAAATATTTTAGCAGTATCTTGGTGTACAGTTGCTTAGAGGAGTATTTTCAACACTTGCGATATGTGTTTTTTATTTTTTTTGGTTAGAGCAGATATATGACCAATCTAAGATGTTTCATTTTTTGACATTGTAGACATGATTTCTTAGATTTATTATTTTAGCCGCTGACATTGAAATGAACCTCGCTAAGATTAAAGTTATTGTGAGTTTCCCTAACCCGCAATTTTTTGCTCGTTTGGCTACCTGACTTCATGTTCTACTGTCAGTTAAATGTGATGCATCAGAGGTCATTCTATTTTTTTTTGTAGTGATAAGTTGAATGATTCCAAACGAAATTATTCCATGTATGACAAGAAATTTTATGCTACTGTGAAAGCTCTTAGTCACTAAAGTAATTACCTACTGACGAGTTATTTCATTCATTATACTTATCATGAGACATTGAGGTTCCTGAACAATTAGAACAAGTTGAAAGACAAACATGCTTCTTAGGTTGAGTTCTTTTCTTTTCCTTTTGTGCTAAACAATGAAATTGGGAGTCAAAACAAGATAATTTATGTGGTAAGCTTTAGCCACTTATTGATCATCACCATGTAGTCGAAGTTAACTGGTTTCAAAGCCTTAAATGGCTTGTAAGCCACTCATGAAGACTTTCAAGAAATTTGGAATCATTTCTAGGGGAGACTATATTAGCTATTTCATAGATTGGATGAGCATCAATTTTACTAAAATATAAGGTAAGAGATGTGAGTGAGAGAATGAGAATAATGATATTTCTTTTTATGTTGATTTTTTTCCTTTGTATTTTGATATTCTCTCGCACATTTGCTTGGAAAGAATATAGAAAAAGGACATTAGTTTACATCTTTTGTAGTACCCTACACTAGT
>NW_018164953.1:1275204-1331073 GCF_001263595.1 Phalaenopsis equestris | reverse complement strand
CAGTTTGACATCCCTAATATTAATATATAAAAATAATATTATATATTAATTATATAACTTATATTATATAAATATACAATATCTATATTAGTATATTATTACTATAGTATATTAATATATTATTATTATTATTTTATTATATATTATAATTTATAAAATTTAATGTTTTAAATATAATAAATTTTTTATATATAATTATTTTATATTATTTTATATTTCAAACAATAACGATTCGAACACAAACGAACGCATCACTGTTCGTGTTTGGTTCGTTTAACTAACCGAACGAAAAAAAATTGTTCGCGTTTGTCTCGTTTACTTATCGAACGAATCGAACACGAACTCATTGACGAACCGAACACGAACTGTTCGCGAACAATAAACTTTTTTGACAGCCCTAGTAGTACCCTACACTAGTTTACATCAAGTCAGATTTGAATGGTTTTATTTGGTATGTGTCTTTTGAATGTTATATTTGGTATGGTAATGTTGCGAAGTAAATATATGGTTATATATTTACTTCGCAATAATTTATTCCTAATACTTATATAAGTATTATATATTTATATAATAATATAATATTAGTTTTATAATTTAAATATTCTAACATATATACTATCTAGAAAAACCCTAACCTCGCCTGCCATTCCTCTCTCGAACTTTCTCATAATCGGCTGCCTCTCCCACTCTCCCTCTAACTCTTCTCGTTGTTCTCTCGAAAATCCTTTCGGCCTACGGCCATAACAACTTAGAGTTTGTCGTGGGGTTGTCGTCTCCGTTCGTCTTCTAATATCTACTTATATTTCTCTTCGGATAGTCAATGTTAGCTCGATTGCTCGGTATTCTTGTTTGGTCGCTCGTTTGGCTACCTAGATGTTATCTCTGAGTATCTTCTCTCTAATATTTCATATTATCTTCAGGTTCACCTCTTATCTTATATTTACTTAAATTTATTTTAGATTTATTTAGATTTTTTAAGGAAACCTAGCATTGTAGGGTTTTGGCTGAATCGCAGTGCAGTCTCGCATATTGCATTTATATGTTTGTTTTTTTTTTCTATAGATGAGAATATGAGATCTGATATAAGTACTTTGTTGTGAAATTTAGTTCGACGTGCATTGCGTCGTGAATCATTATGTGGTTCTGTTATTGCTTCTAGATCAGAATTTTTGGTAAACAGTCATTCTCTTGCCTTGAATATTTTAGCAGTGTCTTGGTGTACAGTTATTTAGAGGAGGAGTATTTTCAACACTTGCGATATGTGTTTTTTATTTTTTGGCTAGAGCAGATATATGACTAATCTAAGATGTGTCATTTTTTGACGTTGTAGACATGATTCCTTAGATTTATTATTTTAGCCGTTGGCATTGAAATGGACCTCGCTATGAATGAAGTTATGGTGAATTTCCCTAAATCGCAATTTTTTGCTCATTTGGCTACCCAGCTTCATGTTCTACTGTCAGTTAAATGTGATGCATCAGAGGGCATTCTGTTTTTTTTTATAGTGATAAGTTGAATGATTCCAAACAAAATTATTACATGTATTACAAGAAATTTCATGCTACTGTGAAAGCTCTTAGTCACTAAAGTAATTACTTACTGACAAGTTATTTCATTCATTATACTTATCATGAGGCATTGTGGTTCCTGAACAATTAGAACAAGTTGAAAGACAAACATGCTTCTTAGGTTGAGTTCTTTTCTTTTCCTTTTGTGCTAAACAATAAAATTGGGAGTCAAAACAAGATAATTTATGTGTTGAGTTGTAGCCACTTATTTATCATCACCATTTAGTCGAAGTTAATTGGTTTCAAAGTATTAAATGGCCTGTAAGTCACTGATGAAGACTTTCAAGAAATTTGGATTCATTTCTTGGGGAGACTATATTAGCTATTTCATAGATTGGATGAGCATCAATTTTACTAAAATATAAGGTAAGAGATGTGAGTGAGAGAATGAGAATAATGATATTTCTTTTTATGTTGATTTTTTTCCTTTGTATTTTGATATTCTCTCGCACATTTGCTTGGAAAGAATATAGAAAAAGGACATTAGTTTACATCTTTTGTAGTACCCTACACTAGTTTACATCAAGTCAGATTTGAATGGTTTTATTTGGTATGTGTCTTTTGAATGTTATATTTGGTATGGTAATGTTGCGAAGTAAATATATGGTTATGGTTGCATGTATGTATGCATGTATGAAGTAATACTAATTCGGTAGTTTTGATTTCAGTTAGTGTGCAAGTGTAAATATGTTCGAATTAAATCTTTCACAATTAGAATCTTCCAACACAAGTCTACAACCATTTTAGGATAAAAATATAAAATGAGCAAAATTTTGTCATTAACAATTAACAATTTTGCTCTTATTATATGTTTGAACTATTGAATTGTTTGCACTTTCTGTAGAATAATGAGGAGAAGCACTCTTGACTGAAACTATATCACGTGTCTCTGGAAGTAGATCAGGATGATTACAAAACTTTTCCTTATTGCTAGTAGTGTCAAATGTCTGGACTTTAGGGCTGTAGATACTAATATCATGAAGGAAAACCTATATGCCAAAACACGTGTTTATCTTCTGGATCTTACGTGATCAGCCCAAATTATATTAGAAAGTGTATAGCCCAACAATAAGACCTCATCGAGCCGGGAAAATCGCTGCTGCCATAGATGCGCCAGCAACCACGGACCTGTAGGGTCTGCCATTTAGGCCAGCCATAAGGACCACTTGGTCGGCCGACTTATCTGCCACCTCTTTAAAATCAAAATAAAATAAAAAGTAAAAAAAAAGAGGAAAATTTACATACATAGGACCCAAACCTGTTATGCACCAACAAAACTTGTCGGCCACCCTTTGAAAGACCAAATCACCTACCGCGCAGCTACCCACTGGCCGATCGCCACCCACTCCAGCCGGCAATCGTGGCCAGTCAAGACTTAAAAAACCAGAAATTTACATAAAATAGCACCAAAACTTACCAGCCGTCACACCCGTCGGTCGACCACCCACTTGACGCCCACGAATGCAACAATAAGAAAGAACTCCATAAGGACTGGTTCGAAAAGGAAAAAGACTGAAGTACCCCTCATGACCCACTTTTAAGAGAAACATAATTGTGATCTCATGGGCATATAAATCAACCAAATATGAAGATTTTTACAAACGGTTGGAAACAATTTCATATGACTTGAGTTCTATTATTTATTGAATTTTTTTTGTAGAAATGCTGAAGCAAAATTCATATATATTTTTTTTCCAAACAAATTGTTTAGCAGTTGCCTCATTTATCATTACGAGTGGCACATTTAGCAAAATTATTATTTTGTCCTCATTGCCGGTAGTGCTATGTATGCAATTATGAAAGTTTATGTGTGAGATATGTAAATACATAAAACTTGTGTGCTGCTTATATCATTTTTTTTTTTCAAAATAAATACGAAATTTACATACATGCCACACAATTCTTAGGAGCATATCTAACACCTAAATTCAATGCATGAAAATAATAGTTTTGGGAATTAGGTATAGAAATATATAAGAATTGTATGGTATGTGTGTAAATGCCCCAAAATATATTTGAAATTAACTATTTGCAACTAAAGTTGAATTCACTTCAAAGTTAAATTACAAATTATAATTTCATATAGAATCTAAGGGTCTGTTTGGGGCAACTTATTTGGTGCGGTGGCGTTTTGAAAATGCGCTTGATCTGTTTGGATAAACTGCGTTTTGACAGCTTATGTGTTTTCAAAACGCTTTTTCACACCGCACCGGGAACTTTCTGGCAGTGGTTTAACTTTTTTAAAAAAAATAAAAATTTGTAATAGTCATCACACCTAGCTTGTAAGCAAATTATTTTTAATCAGTTTATCAACAAATTATTCAATAAGCTGCAGCTGCCACAAACAAACCCTAAGTTGCTTATACAGTGACTCATGCTCCTCTCTATCATCTAACCACTAAAAAATGCAATTTTCGAAAAAAGTATTATGGAGATATTTAAATTAAAATTTATTCATATTATATCTGAACACTTTTGGTTGTTTTGAAATTAATGTAATAAATAAATAAATATATATATATATAATATTACATTACTTTGAAAACTGGTTCAATGATTTTGAGATTTATCATTTTATTTTTTAATGAGAATGTTTTAATAAAAATATTCAGCTAATTTATTGAACGAAAATGTATATTTATGTAATTTTTTTTATTTTTTATATAAAAATGAAAAATATGTACATATCACACAATTCTTATGTATTTATACATCTAATACCTAAATTTGATATTTACAATTATAACATCGATGCATAAAAATGTGTATTTTCTTTTTAGGGGGTGTCTGATAATCCGATTTGTGCACAATTTACACGCGATTTAACAAAGGCCAGAGAATTTAAATTTGTATTTCGCTAAATCTAATTATCCTTCTCTTCCATTACTTTATTAACGTAATTTGAAATTTATTAAATCTGATTATTATTTAAATTTAATGGATTTAGCATAAGAAGAGTCATGGGAGTGAATTTATGGGAAAGACATAAACAAATTTAATAAATCTAATCTTAAATAGAACCAAATATTATTATAGATTTACATTATTATTGAATTTAGGGTGCGTTTGGGGCTGCTTTTTCTGAGCGGTGCGGCGGAAGGCCGCAGAAACAAGTCGTTTGGCGCGGTGTTTGATTTGCGGCGGCCGCGAATCTGAGGGAGAAGCGGGCCGCGGGATCGACCCCGCTTCTCCGCTTCGCTCCCGCGGCCCCGTCTAGCTTCTTCCACATTTTACCTAGGTGCCCTCGATTCTGCCTTCCGTTCGGCTTGCGATTCTGCGATTCCCCGATTCCTGCTCTCAATCCTTCTTCATTCCCCGTTTCTTGCGATTTCTGTCATCCTGTGATTCCTTGTTCTTCTTGCGATCCTGTGATTCCCGGATTCCTGTGACCTTTTGTTTTTCTTGCGATCCTACGATTCCTGTTACTCTGCTTCATCATTTCAGAGCTGGAAGGGTTAGAAAAAGGGCTTGAAGAAAATCTCCTGCTTCGCTATGCCCAGGTGCTCTCCGTCGTTTGCAAGTCCTGAAGATCATCTTCTTCGTCTCATCACTTCAAGTTACAAATACAGGGGTCTCAGTTGGCATTTTGAGCTTTGAGAAATACCCAGGTTAGATTCCAAGACCCATAAGTGATATTTGTGTGATTTTCTTTATTAATAATTTCGAACATTTCTGGATGTTTGAACTCATTAGAAAGTTGTCGGCATTCTTTCAATCACCTTCTAGTTTGGAGAGGAGAGAATTTCTCTTTCAAGTATTGCTATTATGTCTTGTAAAATTCTAGTTCAGGGTTTAAAAATTAATGTTGCACTTTTACAGTGTGGTTTGCAAGTCAATCGTCAATGCCTGTTTTGTTTCCCTAGCCCCGTATGAAGTGGCTTCTACTGACGGCTTATTCTTTATGCTTATTTGATGTGGATAAAAGTTATGAATGAAAATATATTCCAATTTGGGAAAAAAAGATTGGATACACATCTCTTTAATTGGCTTTATTTTAAGTATTCATTGATATTTGATAAAAAAAATAGTTAAATTAATTAGTTTGTTAATAATATGTTAAATCATAAATGAAAAATATATTTAATATTTTCGTCCCACCAAATATAAGAACATTCTTATTACAAGCCTTTTATTTCATATGTTCACCTATCTAACAAGTTAACATTTTAAAATATTTTAATCAAGTTATTAATCAAGTTAAATTACATTTATTACATAATTAACAATTTCAAGTTCAACTAATTTATCACATAAAAAATTTTGCGTATGGAGTTATCAAAATTTCACTGTTATAGTCTTTTCTTAAATAACTTTATCAAACAAGGGCAGAATAGTTATTTTTCCAGAAACAGCTGTTCTGCAGGTGTTTTCAAGCAACTGCACCAAACAGAAAACCAGCTTTCTCGCAGTTGCTTCCCCACATCAATTTCCTGGGTCAGCGCAGTTGCAGCAGAAAAGCTGCAGCTGCGCCAAACAAAGCCTTAATGAATCCGGTAACATAAATCTTATAGGCAGCCAAACACCCCCATTCTAAGGTATTATCATGATATTTTTAAAAATTTGAATGATGTACATGTAAATATAAATATTATATATTGGTAAATAAATACATAAGAATTGTGTGATATTTACATAAATACCCTTTTTATTAGCGCAAAATTTGTTCAAAGTGAAAGTCTAAAGTCATAAGTCGCGGCAAGGATTTCTGACCGACTTTATGGCTTGCGGTTCTTTTCTTCTGTGCGAAGCAAAATGCTATGCCTTTACATTTGCAGAATTAACGGTAAACAAACCAATATTAGACTATGCACCTCCACGCATCATATCATACCATACGGATGGCAAAATTATATATTTTCCAGATAAATATAATACGCAAATAATTAATTAAAATTTAAATTCTATTTATTTAAAAAAAATGTATTAAATTTGAAAGTTTATATTGATAAAAAATTTTGGTCTTAAAGTTTCAATCAATTTTATGGCATTTTTAATTCCCTAAATTACGAATAAAAAAACCGATCAAGTGATTAAAAATTTTTACTACTTATCATAATAGCTATTTTTTGAGTATGAGAATTGAATAAATTTTTAAAAACATACAAATATATATGAACGGATAAAATTTAGTTCGTTGTCGGCTCGTTAACTTAACGAACGCGCCAGACAGTAAAGCTTTGCGAATAACAGACTATTTTGAGGGGAAAATATTTGCGTACATAAGACATACACAGCGCTGCGTACATCAGGGGTTATTCAGTGGGTACAGGAGGGTTATATTTGGGTTATACCCCCTGTAACTTCCGTGTAACTTATATGTTCTCATGAAACTACAGAAACACGAAACTCATTTGTAGGTTACAAGGAGGTTACATGGAGGTTACAGGGGGGGTATAATCCCGATATAACCCTCCTGTACCCCCTGAATAACCCCCGGACGTACGCAACACTGCGTATGTCTTATGTACGTAAATATTTTCCGTTTTGAGAGCCCTGCCTATTCATATACATGTAATGGTGTTTTGCATGATATTTTTATAATTAATTAAGAGTGTGGTGGTTTGTATGTAAATTGCCCAAAATTATTTTTCTCAACAAATCTATAATTACTTCCTCGAGTTCCGCGCGTCCTCCGTGTCCCTTCCCGCATCAATATAGTAGCACATTCACCATTTCTTCTTCGTGCTTTCCTGTAATTTGCTTTATATTTTCTGATCCAGGTGTAAGGCTTAGGTTTTCCCTGCAAAAGAGGCGATCTAGGGTTTTCGAAGTTCGATCGTACCCTAATGGCGCTTGAGTGGGTGGTCCTCGGCTACGCCGCCGGCGCAGAGGCGGTTATGCTTCTTCTCCTAACTGTACCGGGGCTCGGCCGTCTCCGCACCGGGCTCGTATCGGTTACACGCTCGCTCAAGCCGATGTTATCGGTTGTTCCCTTCTGCCTCTTCCTGCTAATGGATATCTACTGGAAGTACGAGACTCGGCCGACGTGCGACCAGGAACACGCCTGCACGCCCATGGAACACCTTCGCCATCAGAAATCGATCATGAAGAGCCAGCGAAACGGGCTCTTGATTGCCGCCGCACTGCTCCTCTACTGGCTTCTGTTCTCTGTTACTAACCTCATTGTTCGCCTTGAACAACTTAACCAGCGCGTCGAGAAGCTCAAGCGGCAGGACTGAGACGGTGATCCGTTGGGAAGGAGGGACCGCGTGGTGAAGGCATCATACTTTGATCTTTTCCAATCCCTTTACTTTTGTTTTTCTTTGTTGAATAATAAACCCCTGTTTCAGATTTTCGCCGGCTTTTACTACGCTGTTTATTTTTTTGAGTTTGGTCTCTTTTGGTCTTTGTTTGTGTACACCCGACACCGCTATTGTTCTTTGGGCTGTGTGTTTTAATTATCTTCTACTGCTCTTGTTTGGTAATCGGTTTGAAAGTGATGAGGGGCTCTTTGTCAGAGAGGCTTCTTCAGTACGCACTTTTGATAGTTCTGTTTCTAAACCATTAAAGCGTTTAAACGGTTGAATTATGAGTGATGACGATAATGTCTTTATTTTAGCTATGGTAGATATGTCTGGAATCCAAAGTTTAGACTAGATATTGCATCTGAAGCACACGTACGTGGTATAAATGATAGTTTGTTTAAGTGTTGCCTTTTATCTTAATAGTCTATACAGAACAATTAGTGAAACTCACCTTGTTTTCTATACAGATCACAAGATCACAGACAATCATTCAATCATTCAATTTTTTTTTTTTTTTGGGCTCTTTAATATCTATTCATGGGATATGACTTGTCATATTTTTAATTCATAAGACGTAATTATGTTCTTTAGGAAAAATCTGTCTTTATTTATGGTATGTACATTGTCCTTTGTTTCTTGTAGATAGTCAATGGCTCACTCAGAACAATTCTTCAGATGATTTGCCACTAGACTAGAGTCAACATTTGAGTCAACATTTGTTGAGTGGCAGTGATGATTTGCTTTAAATTTGGAGGAAGTTATTTAAATATCTAGTTTAGTTAGTATGTGTTTGGTCATCGAGGAAAGGGGGGCGGCGGTGGTGAGGTTTTGTTTAATTTTTGGGGATGTATGCCGTGGGTAATGTTCCCACACATGCTCCTGGGCTTCTCTTTTTCATGCGATTCTTGTCATTCCATAAAGCATAATTCAAAGTGTTTAAAATTTCCATGAGCTGCACTCTTTTGTTCCTATTTTCAATAGTGCTGTTTTATAAGCCATATATTCTCATCTTTTATGAAAACTTTATTCTCTTTTCTTTCTATTATTAATATGCATTTACTTTTACAATGTATGAGATCAAAGAAGTTGTTGTTTGTCAAACATGGATACATTTTTTAAACTTGCTGATAATGTTCCCCCACATGCCCCTGGGCTTCTCTATTGTATGTAATTCTTGTCATTTCATAAAGCATAATTGGAAATGTTTTGATTATCCATGGCTGCACTCTTTTGTTTCTATCTTCAATTGAGCTATTTCGTAAGGCCTATGTTTTCATCTTTTATGATAATTTTTTTCTCCTTACTTTCTATGATTAATCTGCATTTACTTTTACAATGTATGTTATCAATCAGTTGGAGCTTTTTGAACAAAAATATTGTTTGAACTTGCTGGTATACCATACCTTTAGTCATATACTAATTAACTATTTATCCATGAAAGGACTCACATCCAAGGGCTTGAGGTTCTCCATCTTTTTTATCACATGTTCCTTTTGCAAGTCCTTTCTAGTTATGTGATAAAATTTGCGATGTTAAGTGCATGCCTCTAGTGGCCTCGTTTTTTGTTTTCACCATAGGCTAGTTTGAGTTAAGCTTGATCATGTAGGTTTGTGATGGGGCATAGGCCTGTCGTTGAAAAGAAACGGTCAAGGGACATAAACAATAGAAATGGAAACTGGAAAAGAAACAGTAAGGAGAAGTTTATTTTATAGTTTTCTCCCTTCCATTTTCCTTAACCATATATATATATATATATATTATAACCTCACCACATTACAAGTTTAGCAAAATTACTAATAACCAGAGAAGGAATAAATGGCTTAATTACAAATTACATAAATGAAAAATATCTAATTAATCGTAGAAATCGTTAAAACTTATAGGAGGTATCATCTTCGTGTTGGGTTAGGTAAGGTGAGCATTATTTGTGTCCGTATTAACTTGCCCCCCTTGAGGAAAAAAAAAACATCGTCCTCAAAGGTTGAAGTTGGGATAAGATTTGCGAAAATCATCCGAAGGATACCAAGTTGAATCATTGGTAAGCCCACTCATTGTATTAACATTTGCTATTCACAAGATGAGTTTTTAGGAGCTTACGAGAGTGGAGGATGGCACCCAATTGATGAGTGATGATTATCAATTTATGTTGGTGGTGATTTAGCAAAATGAAAGTTGTGTTTCTGGTGGTATGATTTCAACTACAAAATGTGGAAGTCTAAATGGATACACAAATGTGATGGAAGCTGTAGACGATAAGTGATGGTCCCAATACACTCCAAAATCTTATATGGACCATAATAACGAAGATACAAGTTAGAGGATGGATTTTGGCGGATTGAAGTTTGGTGATAAGGTTGTAGTTCAACTAAAACACAATCACTTGGTTTGAATTGAAGGTCTTGACAATGTTTGTCCTCTTGTTGTTTCATACTATTCTGTATTGCCATAAGATTTTGCTTGTCATACAGTTGAATATCTATTAATTCAAAGGTTGTCAATGATATGCAATGATGAGGGTGGTGACATAATGTAAAGAATGTCTGCAAGTTATTTGCCATAAATAAGATGAAATGGAGTTAACTCGTTGGAAGTATAATAAGAGATGTTAGTCTAAAAGAAGTATAATAAGAGATGTGATATGATCATTCTGCCCATGGTAGAAATTTCAACAGGAAGACGATACATCCATTGTATAGAAGCGAATATACTATTCTAATGTTCGATTAATAATTTCAATTTGATAATTTATTTGAGAGCGGTTGGCTGTGCAAAGATATAATTTTGTACCCTTTAAACAAAATATTTCTTGTCAAAAGTATCTCTTCAAAGTTTGATTCTTGTTAGATACAGTGGAACAAGAAATATCACAAACTTTATAAATATTCCCAATAAAATAGTTGCCACTTTAAAAATGGTCAATGAGTTAGTATGGGAGAAAAGATGGTGTATTTAGTGAGGCTTTTCGCAACCAACATGATACGCTTCAGAACCAAAATCAACGAACAAACCACTAAATAGGTGGAAGAAACACAAATAAGGGTTGTTCTTACAAAAAATGAAGGAAAACAAGCAAGATACAAGACTAAGTTACTATTCGAGAAGTAGATTGTCTCCTCCACACCTTAGACGTCGTTAGGAACACCACAAGAAGAAAAAAAGCAACAAGCACAACAAAACATGCATAGAAGAAAGTTAACCCTAGATTTCCCCTTAATAGAATCCTCAATTTCTCCTCATTGAGTATGTGATTATGACTCTAGTGGCCCACCTGCTCCGTTCCTTCCTTTGCCGCGGCATGGGTTTGCACGACTGCTTCTTGCGAAGAGAATCGACCTATCTGTGGAGGAGGCAGGCCAATTGGGAGGCATTCGACTGGTCCCTCTTGGATCGGTCCTGCCCGTGGCGTAACAATATTACTCTCCCAAAGAAGTACCTTGCCCTCAAGGTGGAATGATAGAAACTGTATGTGAATCATCTTGTAAGGCTCTCACATTGCTTTATAGTCTGACAACCTTTCCACTTAACCGAGATCTCATTTGCTTCCCCGACTCCTCGACGCACTCCTTTGATCTCTAACGGCTCCAAAAACACTCCCAAGTCCTCTGTCAATGTCGGCGGTAGTATAGACGGGGGTATGATCTCCAAGCACACGTCTCAGCTTTAATACATCTAAGCACGAGTGTAGTGCGAACAATGGCTGTAACCTCAAACATTAGGCCACTATTATAATGTGTGCCGTCACCTTGTAAGGACCAAATTATCTTGGTGAAAGTTATTCTCTCCTCCTGGCCGATGTTTTCTGTTTGTAGGGTCTCAGCTTCAAATAGACCATGTCACCTTGTTCAAATTACATCTCTCCTATGTTCATCCGCTTTCCTCTTCATGATTTAATGAGCTCTCAGTAAATGTTTCTTGAGCTCTACTAGTATCCTACCCCTCCCCTCTAAGTACTCATCAACGTTGGATACCGGTGTGGTACTATACCCATAATGCATTAAATGAGGTGGATCCCGCCCATACAATATGTTGAAAGGGGTAGTTTGTGCTGCGGTGTGGTACAAAGTATTATATCAATATTCAGCTCATGCAATCCTCTTAGCCCATAGCTTCGATGTATCAGATACAAAACAACACATGTATGTCTTCACACGCCTGTTGACTAGATTTGTCCCCCCATTGGTTTGGGGATGATGTGCCGTATTTCTTTTAAAGACTGTCCCTTGTAACCTGATAGCTTCTTTCAGAAGTGGCTGAAGAACACCTTGTCCCCATCTGTACAATCGATTCCGGCACCCTGTGCAAACACACCACTTCCAGTATAAACACCGTCGCGACTGAGACCGCGGTGTAGGGATGTTGTAAAGGAATGAAATGTGCATACTTAGACGACCTACGACTACCATGATCACTGTGAACCCTTATAATTGTGCTAAACTCTATATAAATCCGTATTTATTTCTTTTCAATCATTCACCGGTAATGCTAATGGTTGTTGTAACCCTCCCGGTGTTGTGGTCAAGTGCATATGCCGCTGACACATCAAATTTTTTCATCATATCCTCCATGTTTCTGCGCGTCCCCACCCAATAAAGCTATGCCGCCAGACAACTGTAGGTATTATGCACCCTTGAGTGTCTCCCCATCACATAGCTATGAAACTCGTGCAATAATCTGAGAATATACTTTGACGACTTAGGTAGCACGAATCACCCCTGGTGGAGCAGCTGCTGTCCTCTCAATGCATAGCCTGGATGAAGGTTTTGATCTTGTAGTAATTTGACTCGTTTTCCTCGACTCCTCATCCCTTTCGCTTTTTTGTCTCAAGACATCCCAATCTAGAACCAGGGCGCTGATTGGGCCATCAATTGAGGTTCCTCCACCTTTTTTGACAGCGCGCCATTGTCTAGTTCTTCAATTATGGCCAGTGTTGAATCTCAAAATCATACTCCAATAGCTTGGATAGCCATTTCTGATGCTCCCCAGCCACCATCCGCTACTCTAGAAGATACTTTAAACTCCTCTGATCTATCTTGACCACAAAATATTGTCCCAATAGGTTGGGCCATCACTTCTGAATGGTCATGATAATTGTCATCAATTCCTGTTTATATACTGACCTTAGCCTCCCCCTAGTCGTAAGCACTGGCTAAAGTAGGTAGTCGGCCACTAATCCTGCATATGAGCACTACTCTCAATCCGTACCTTGATGTATCCGCCTTCACAAAAAATGGTTTACTGAAATATGGAAGTGCTAATACCAATATACTAGTCATGACTGTCTTCAGATGTTCAAAGCCTTTGTTGTTGCTTCCCTCAATTTGAAATTGTCTTTCTTCAACTGCTCAGTTAGTGGCCATGCTATCGTGTCATATTCTTTCACGAACTTCCGATAGTATTCGTGGGACCCATGAATCCTTTCAACTCTTTCAAACTCCTTGGTAAGGGCAATCAATCATAGCATAGATCTTGGACTGATCCACTGCTACCCCCATTCCGGTGGCCACGTGTCCTAGGTACTTCACCTGTGACTGTGCAAAAGAACATTTCTTCAAGGAGGCATACAATTGGTGCTCCCTTAACGTCTCAAGGACTGTCCTTAGGTGCCCCACATGCTCTGTCTCTTTACGGCTGTAGATCAAATTGTCATCAAAGAAGATCAAGACATATTTCAGAAGGTAAGGTTGGAAAATCTTACTCATCAGTCTGACATCTCCCTGATTTGGTGAGACAAAACGACATTACTTAGAACTCATAATGTTTTTCATGTGTCTTGAACACTGTCTTGTGCACATCTGTTGGAGTCATCCTGATCTGCTATCCCGACTTAAGATAAATTTATGAGAAAATAATTGTTCCATAAAGCTCATCCTGTAACTCATCAATCACAGAAATAAAAAACTTGTCCAACACCGTCTCCTTGTTCAAAGCCTGATGTTCCACGCATAATCTCCAACTACCATTTTCTTCTTCACCTAGAAGACAAGTCTGGAAAAAGGGCTCACATTAGGCCTGATAATCTCGGCCTCGAGCATCTCACGGATCAACTTCTCTATCTCGTCTTTCTGAATCTGGGTGGCACTTGTATGGTTTGACTCTGATGGGAGAAACACCCTCCTTCAAGATAATAGCATGCTCATGCTCTCTCGAGGGAGTTAACCTGCTTGGTTGTTGGGAGACATCCTGAACTGCTAGACCCCTTCAGGAAATTATACCAACTTTGAATCTTGAACTTCCTCAATACTCTGCAACTCTACCAAGTAGCCCAGTACTTCTCCCCATGTCGAGTTGATCATGATTTTGAGCAGTACCATAGTTTTGCACAAACCAGCATCTCCTCTTAGCATCACCTTCTTACCCTCCACTTGGAACTGCATCGTTAGGGACTTTCAATCCACCTTCATCTCCCCCAACATTTGTAGCTACTTCATCCCCAAAATCTCATATGTGCTGCCAAATCTAAGGATGAAGTCCTCCACCACCTGCAGGCCGTCGAGTGTCAAAATCAATTCAATGCAGATTCCTCGGCTTTTCTTTATCTTCCCTGTCCCCATCATGACACCGAACTCTCTGTAGTCACCAGCTCTAACCCTAACTTCTCCACAACCTGATTTGAGATGAAGTTATGTGTGGCCCCGCTATCTACCAACACCACAATCTGTTATTCTCTGATCCACCCTCTCAACTTCATGGTGTGATTTGAGGTAAATCTCACAACTGAATTGAGGGAAACATCCACCACATTCATATGCAGATGCTCCTCCTCTATTGCTTCCTCTTCTAATTCCTCGCTTTCTGTATCCTCCTCTTGAACTAAAAGAACCTAAAGGGTGCTCTCCTTGCAACGGCGTCCTGTGGCGTATTTCTCATCACAATGGTGACACAGTCCTTTTGCTCTTTTATGTTGCACTTCTGCATCTGCGAGTTGCTTGAAACTACCCTGGGACGTGGTCTTGTAAGCTTTTCCTTTATCATCTCTTTTTGAAATAACACCGTCTAGGTTCTCGGTGTCGTTGTTGTCAAAGTACCCTTGTAGAATCCTTGGATGTTGCTGCCTTTACTGGTCTTATTCACATGTTTCTTATCCTCCATCATCTGGGTAAGCTCCATCATTTCCCTCAATTCTCGCGGTTTCAAGAGGCGGATTGTTCCTCGTATGTTGGGCCCTTCAAGAAGGTCCTTTCCAGTTCTATCGCAGAAATACCCCTCAACCTTCCTGACAATAGCTCAAACTTCTCCCGGTATTCCATAACCGTCCCCTCCCGAGTGAAAGCATAGACGTGTAGGGCACCTTCCCGAATGGATCAGAAACACTCTAACAAGCAATCCTGAAACTCTTCCCTTGAGTGCATCGTACACCTTGCCTTCATCCACTGGAACCATGCTAGAGCTTTTCTCTTCAAGAGTAAGCCCACAACCATGAGCTTTTTTTCCTCGGTTAACCCATCGATTGCAAAGTATCGCTCCACCTAATACACCCATCCATGTGCATCCTCCCCTTCGAAAAATTGACATCTTTAGTTTTTTGACCCTTGCATCTTCACCCCAACCTCATCTTCCTCAGGTATTTCCCCCCATGTATCTAGAGTGAAACTCACTCCTTCGATCATAGACATATCCCACTCTCGATTCCCTTCTTCCTCCACGTGCTCTTCCGTGCCCCTTACACAATACTTTCAATTTTTGGCCCATTCCGCTCCATTGGAAATCTCCACCCCCTTCTCTCGGAGTCCTAGGGGGACACTCTTGTTGGTAGAAGATGTCTTCTTCGTTGTCTTCTCGCTCTTTCCCTTTTGACCTGAGCAAGCATTCCTTGATGAATCCTTTGCTAGGGTTTACAATTGGAGCGGTTGGTACAACCTTGGACTGCATGTCCATGTGTTTTTTCATCATCTCCCGCATTTTTTCTATGCTCTGACAGGAGCTCGAACTTCTTCGGGTATTCCATAACTGTCTCATCATGAGTCAGAGCATCGAATTGCTCGTGTAGGTCACCTTCTTGAATAGCTTAAACACTAATAAACTATCCTTAAAACTCTTCCCATGGGTGCATCATATACCTTGCCTCCATCCACTGGAACTATGCTAGAGCCTTTCCCTCCAAGCATAATCTTGCTGCCATGATCTTTTCTTCCTTAGTTAACCCACTGATTGCAAAGTTTCGCTCCACCCGATACACCCATCCATGTGAATGCTCTCCTTCGAGATTGACATATTCAGTTTTTTGACCCTTGCATGTTCACCCTAACCTCCTCTTCCTCGGGTATTTCCCCCTCATGTATCTAGAGCGGAATTCCCTTCTTCGATTATAGACATATCCTATTCTTGATTCCCTTCTTTCTTCATCGTGCTCTTCCGTGCCGTTTACATGATTCTTCCAATTTTCGGCCCATCCCCCTTTATTGTAAGCCTCCACTCCCCCTTCTATTGGAGTCCTTGGGACGAGCAAAAGTTGTCTTTTTCGTTATCTTCTCGCTCTATCTCCTTCCCTTTTAACCTATCGAAGGATTCCTTGATCAACCTTTGGTTAGGGTTTACAACTTGAGCGGTCAGTACGACCTTGGACTGCATCTCCATTAGTTTTTTCATCATCTCCAGTATTTCTCCTATGCTCTCAAATCCATTCTTTATTCGGCTTTCAATGGAAGAAAACCTGTCCTCCATGGTGGCAAACCTCTCTTCTCTTCCCGATCTAACTTGCCCGACTTCTCCTTCTAGCACATTCACTTTCTTTACTGTCATCCCACCAAGTTGTAGGTTTTGATACCAATTTGATGAACATAATCAACAAACAAACCACGACGAAATGGCAATACATAGGTGGAAGGAACACAAATAAAAGCTGCTCTTACAAAAATTAAAGAAAATCAAGCAAGATACAAGGCTAATTTATTATTCGAGAGATAGATCGTCTCTCCTACACTCTAGGCGTCGCTAGGAACACCACAAGAAGGAAGACAGTAGTCACAACAAAAGAATGCATAAAAGAAAACAAACCCTAGGTTCCCCTTAATAGAATTCTTATATAACATTTGAAAATTTTCTTTCCAAACTCTCCTCTAAAGTTCCCTTAATTTCCCTCCACAGAAGGGCCGGTCCTCTTTGTAGGAAGCAGCCAAGCAACCTCATACTGTTAAAGGAATAAAGAAAGAAATTATAATTTGTTGTTGGGACGCCATAATTATTCCTTGCGAAAATAAAGCAATTCTTATCGGAGTAATTGGAAATGAGATCAACATGCGTGGTAATTCTATTAATGATGTCAGAATTTCGAATCAGAGGCAATGGCTTCAGTGAAATAAGAATATTGTTAATGATATAACGAGTAAAAAGATAATATATAAGATGCATCATCATGCATACATGAAAGTGTATTAGCTCCTTTGTTTGAATTCTTGAATTATATTTAATTGAATAATCAAAACCAATTAATTTTACGAGGAAATGTTGCTGGACCGAAGTTGAAGACTTGTGGTCAGATGCTGAAGGCCGTCAGTGTATGTTTTGTGGTAATGCAAGAACATCATCAAATAGAACAAAAATAAATATGTGAAGTTAAGTAAGGTTTTAAAATTTTTATTCATGATATTTTGAAAGGTAGATGGGGTGTTGGACAATTGAATTGCATAACGAGGAATTCATAATGTTCCTCACGAGTACAAAAATTATCGTATAACAACAGATTTAGCCATGCGAAGCTGTTGCTATCCTGAATGTAGTGGCCCCATGTAGTTCATCGAGAAGCTCACCTACAATTGGAATTGGAAATCTAATTGGAATTGCAATTGGTTTATGTGAACGATAATCAACTTAGAATCTAATATCATCTTTCTTTATAATTAAAACCTCTTAACATGAGAAAGGACTAACACTGGGTTTGGTAATGCCAGATGAAAGCATATCGCCACATGTTGTATTTATGTTTTTTTTTTTTTTTTTTGTAATTATCGGTAGAGATATGGTCTGATGTTCATTGGTTTTGAATTGGGTTGGTTTGCATTTGGTGGTCATCAACTTTAGTTGGTAGTTTGGTAGGAGGTTGAAACAAACAATCAAAAGAAGCTTATCAGCTTTTGTAAAGAAGGTGAAATTGAGTTGTATTTGCATGGAGGAGAGATAACATCCTGAATAAATTTGAAAAATATGATGTGATACTGTTGGTAGCATGAAGTTTTTTTGATGTTGGAAGCTGAATTCAATCAATCGGAGGGTGAGTGGTGCATTGTACTTGATTAGGTTGGCGGTTATAACTAAATTTCATAATAAGTGTTTTATAATTAATTAAAAATTGACTAATCCGTCTGACCACTGAATACAGAAAACAACCCCAACACCATGAATGGTTGAAATAGAAGGAATGACTTGAAATTGATGGCACTGGTTGGATAAATTAACCTGAGAACACATTGTAGTGTACATATGACTTCATTGTTACCGACCATAATAGTAAAAATTTTTAATTGCTGTGACAACCAAGCCAAGGTGATGTACGAGTGTTTTTTGTTTGAAATTGTGTATGGACCAGATGAATGAGAGTATTAAACAAGGATCCCATAAGACTGAATATTTGCTGGTGAATGCTGAACTGCTAATGCATGATTACTAGTCGAAGTGCGATCATCTATCTCAGCTAGATGAAGATCTGAAGTGGGTGGAATTGAAAGTTTTGAATCATCGTGTAAAGAAACATTTTTTCATGTATTATTAAAATTTACATGCAAGCTTTACAAATATATTTTTTTAACAACTTTTGTCGCAACTATAGCATTAGCTTTTTATTGTTTTTCAGCCATTTCAAGTGGTAGAACATTGTGATTTGGTAGGATGCCGGCATTATTGTTTGGTGGTATAGGAAAGGGGCAATGCGAGGAATGAAAAGTGTTTTTCATGAATCTCATTTTTAATGACTTTGGCGAACTCCATTGCTTGGGTGAGCTAATAAGGTCAATGGATTTAGGCCACCTTTCTAATATTTTTTGGCTTAAGGCTTGAATCAAAACAATTTTTTAAGAAGGCGGTATCAACATCCGAAATTAGGTTTGATAATTGTTCAAATTTTTGTTGATAATATTGAACCGAAGAAGATGTTATTTGTTTTGTGAATTCGCCTCTAATATTTGTATATTGTGAGGGAAAAAAATGAATGATGAAGTTGCAAGAATTCAGGTTAGGCATGTACCCCTCTATGACATTCGACCCACGGACATCATTCTTAGGCAGGTTGGGTTAAATGAAAGAAAATGATAGACAATTTCTTAGGATCAAAAACTATGGAACCCCTAGAATTGTTCTACCTTACGACAATCAAAAGGACGAGTATTAGATGTGGTGATGAGCAAACTGGGAAAGACATTCGAAGAATGCATGTGTCGTGAAGCTAGTGTCATAGACCATATGGATGGTAACGAGGTGAGGAGGGTGCAAGATCTGGATGGCTGCAGTCGGCGATGTAGATTTGGGTTGGCAGGTTGGAAGGTTGGCGACCGTGTGATAATGCCGAGATGGGTGTGAGTGCAAGAACAAGATTCTGGGAGAGAGATGGTGGAGCAATCGACAAGGGGAGTGGTCGACAGAAAGAGATCGGTGGCAAGATTTTTGGAGGCGGCAGAGGGAAAATCGGCAGCCAAACTGGATACTTTGCTGGTTTTGAAAGAATAATCTTGAATGTCGTGGTGATCTTGGATGGCAAGCGCAGCTAACAAATATATGGAAGATATCTGGGATGCAATGGGATTACGATGAGGAGAAATTAAAGAAGTGGAGTGTGGTAGAACAAGAGAACCGAATGATCGGGCGTAATCCTATTGTTGAAAAGACACTAGGAAGGGATGGAAGCAACATAAACAGAGAAAGGAAAATAAACAATAAAGAGAAGTCGCAAGTTCAGCGAAATTAAAAATAACCAGTGAAGGAATAAATGGCTTAATTACGAATTAAATTAATGAAAATTGCCTGATTAATTACAAAAAATTATTATGCCGAATAGGTGGTATTCTATTTTTGCTGGGCAGGGTAAGAGCATCATATTGTACGTATCGGCATCAAATGTCAATGAGATTAGGAGAATGTACATCTAAATAATAAATATGATATGAATAGTAAGTGTGTCTTCTAGTTACATATTAAATCCTCATAAATTGTTTTTTTGTAGTTCATATGAAGTAAAATCAAGTTCTTAAGACTTATGATTAGATGTGGAATGACATTAATCCGCTCTCAATGACATTGATGATGGTAATGATCAGTTGATTAAGGAGATGGGTGGTAAAATCTCAAATTTATTAGATAAATTTGTATTTGATGGTGATGATTAGACATGAGGTGATATAGAATAGTATCAAATGTTAGAAACAAAGGACACTCGTTAGAAAACATGTATCCTTCTCTATTTTAACCTTTTTTTTTAGGATGAGGATGAGGATGAGGATTAGGCTATTGAAATTGGAGGAGGAGCTAGAGGGGGGCCACAAATCTTGTGATGGTGAGAGAAGCATGGGTGACAAGGGTTTTTTTTTTTCTATTTTGATATTTGGAATGAAAGAATTGGTTGATTATGATAAACTCTAGAAGAATTCCTTATGATTAAAATATGCAATTTTTTTGCACTCAAACTCTAGAGAATGTGTAGTGTAAATACCGAGTGGCTTAGTCAATCGAAATTCGTATTGCCTCGATGGCATTGAGCCCTTTTAATAACATTGGTTGATGAGGACTGGCTCAGGATATAGGTGGGAATTGGTGGAGTTGAGCTCATGCAAGCGGGTCTTGGATTTTTCTTGTGGGTTAATGTGGGGAATTTGTCTCAGACAAGTAGGTGGCTAGCGAAGGGGTTTATATAAAAAAAATTGTGGTACCTTACTTCATTTGGTTCTATTTTGAGTGGGGGTTTCTTTGTATCTCTTGTTTGAATATATAAATTAGGGTCTGTTTGAGATAGCTTTTTGTCTGCTTTGTTTTTCAGAAAATTACCATAGTTCTATTTAAAGAACTATTTTTTTGCTATTTTTTTTAAATAAAGTTGTGGTAACTGTCAGAATGTTGCGGTTTGATTTTTTTTTAAAATAAAATAAATTTATAATAATTACCTCAGGATTTTAAAATGTAGTTTCTTCTGCAATTGTTTTTTATAATAGCTGCAGCCGCCTGTGTTATAAACCGAGTGATTTTTAAGCGGGTAGTTGTGGTATTTTTGATGTGATGAAGATTTGAGTACTATGGACCTAAATATAAATGTTTAGGTGCTAGATATGTAAATACATAAGATTTGTGTGGTATGTTTGTAAATTCCCCAATTAATTTTTTGCATTTGTTAAGTTGCATGCATCCTAAGCCTTGAAATTGCTATATAAGGGCTCCCATATGCTTTGCTTATGCACAAGAATAAAATCAAGGCAAACGCATTAGAGCACTTGCACGCATATGCGTGCAATCCACAAATCAATTTTTCAGGTCATGCATAGCACAAATAATTAAGATGCATGCACCAAAATGCATAGCTCATGAGATTTACACACTTAGGGCTGTAAACGAGCCGAGCTTGAGCGAGCTCAGGCTAGGCTCGTTCGGCTCGTTTGAAATAGCTCGTGTTCGAAATCAGCTCGTGTTCGAAATCGGCTCGTGAACAGTGTGTTCGTGTTCGGCTCGATTTAAATATTCGTGTTCGTGTTCGGCTCGAAATTGGTTCGTTAAATTAAAATTGAGAAAAATAGATGTAAAGTGTGGGATTCGAACCTGAATCAAATATATACAAAAGAAGACACTAACCACATTGTCATATGAGGTGTTATGATTTAAACTTAGACATAAATATATATGATATATTATTATATAAATAATATATGTAATATATTGTTATATAAAAAGTTATATAATTTTTCATTTCGAGCCGAACACGAGCGAACAAACTGTTGTTCGTGTTCGGCTCGTTTACATTTTGAGCTTAAAAGTTTGTTCGTGTTCGGTTCGTTAGGCTTAACGAACGAGCCGAACACGAGCTGCTTAATGAGTCGAACACGAGTTGTTCACGAATAACGAGCCAAATTGACAGCCCTATACACACTTGTGCATAATAAAAAAAAGGAGGAAGATTTATGTACGTATGACTGAATTTTTATGAATTTACATATCTAACACTTGAATTTCAATTTTTATATTTATGCCACATTACCTATGCATGTATTTTTTATTTGATGTACAACATTTAGGTCGTATAAATATAAAATGCATGGTCGTAAGTGCTAGATATGTAAGTACATTAGAGTTGGGTGGTATGTCTGCAAATACCCCTTAGAAAAAAATAGTAGAGCTTCCAAAAAAATAGTAGAGCTTCCATCAAAATAACCCATACGTAAGAGTGTATAGCCTATAACTCAAGTTCATAGGGCAACACATGTAAAGAATAACCCTAAAATAAGCTCTATATGGTTTGACCATACTTATAGGGAGGTGCATGTATGTTCATAACATTGAAGGCAGAGGAATTTTCACCAAAGTCCTTGCACGCATGTTTGCACTATATTAACATTAATTTTAAAATTGAATTTGTAATAGTGTATATACATTAATGTAAATTTAATATAAAGTATATATATATTATATATATATAGACACAATGGATGATTTATGAGACATAAAATATTACTTATTAAAACCTTTAACATCAAAAAAATAATTTAAAACTTTGTTGCGGAAAATTTAATTTTTTAAGAATAATATTAGAGATAGATTAAAAATTTTTTAAAGAGAAAGTTATCATAAAATTGGAAATCTCTAAACTTTATTATTTATAGCTTAATCGTTTACAATTGTTAAATTTAAAGGTCAATTTGAGGTAGTTTATCAGTTTATTAACTGGAGTTTAGTTGTCCCAGGAAGCTGCTGCAGGAAAGTTAGTTGTTTATATTTCAGTTGTTTCAGTTGTTTCTGGATAAATGACCATTTTGCCCTTATTTAGTAATATTGTTTATAACATAATTGTCATAGCAAATACTTCAGAAGCAAAAATTTACTTCAAAACAGTACAAAAGTTTAGATCTCACAATAATTTCTCATTATATGCCTAAGGGGTATCGGTAGTTATGCATGATATGCTTTTAAAGTAATTGTTTGAGGCTATCTATTTTCCTGCCTCACTTTAGAGTGTGTGATTGAAAAATATGTTTTTCTTGTCATAAGAATGCTCCAAGTGGTATTACTAATAAATTTCTGTAATAAAGTATGAAATTCTACTTATGTTTCCTTGCAGTGAGCATAAAAATATTGTTGAAGATGATCTGTTGTCCTTTCTAATAATAATTTCTCATTATATGCCCCATATGGTATTATTAGCTATGCATGATATGCTTTCAAAATAATTGTCTGAGACTATTTATTTCACTGCCTCATTTCATAGATTGCGTGTGATTGAAAAATATGCTTTTCTAAGCATAAGTTTTGTAAAACAGAAGCACGAAAGAAGAAATCCACGGGCAAATCCACCACATTAAACTAGAGCACCATCACCAGATAGAAGCATCAAACAAAAAAAAAAAAAAACCAAATCCATACAGTGCAAATCCATAAGAAGCAAATCCATGAGAAACAAAAGTGTATCGAAAAAATATAAGGAGAGAGGATATCAGAATGATGATGTCCAACTCGACGGGTTACGGCAGGGGAAACTGAAGCTCCGCGAGAAAGGAAAGTGAAAAGACGAATGCACGGTCAAAACCAGTGGCAAGGGTAAAAAATATAAGAAGAAACGAGGGCTACGGGTCGACCCTGTGACCTACGATTTGCTAAACGACGCGACCGCCGCGATCCAAACTCCGCCCCAAAAGACGAAAATGTGTGGTGGCCTATCACACTGCACGAAAAACTCCACCCCAAACAGACCCTAAATCTCAAATAATTTTAGCATTTTAAATTTTCAGAATAATTTCATTATATTTATTATGAGCAAGGCATATGTAAGTAATTTATTAAAAAAATGGAAAGAAATTTAATATTTATTGTAATTTCATGCGGGATCTAAAATGTCAGAAAGAAAGAACCCCGACCTAAGGGTCCGAATGAGCGACAACAGTCAGTGACATACAAACAGGCATGCCAACGTCAGAAGAAGAGGGAGTTGTGGCCACAACTCCATCTGGGGTCAATTTAGAAACAAACTCCCTCTTGTTACCTTCTCCTGCATTAAAAAGGGAGAAGAACATTTCAAGTAATAGCAATGACCTTGCTAGTCACCTGGTCTTGAATAACAACGCTATGATATATAGAGAGACAAGGTATCTCGAGTTCACATTGTTAGGGAGTGGGTCATAGTCTCCTACAGGATTACTGTACTCCATGGGACGCTTCTGCCTTTGGAGTTTAGCGACAAGCTTCTTCTTCGTTTCCCTTGCTCAAATTTCCTCCCCAATGTCAGAAAGGCACCACTATTCCTTGGTCATCTCGATCACAAGTACACGGACGATCGTTAGCTCGGCGGTGTAATGCAGGACCGAAAAGGTAACGACCGGTCAACATCGTCCTGCCAAATTCCATACTCTATGGGAGAGTCTTTGACTTGAGCACTATTTGCTCCGATGACTCAGTTCGAATACATGAGGGGTCGGAACAAGAGCCGACCAAAAATTTCTTCTTCCAGTCATTTATTTTGTTCTCTACTCGGAGCAAGTGAAGTTCTTATCCTGTTGAAAACATGAACAATCACTCCTTATTGACTTTAAATGAAAAGAAATGCGTGAATAGGTCGATTGACCATGAGATGTGCTCCCGACGACTAGAGGACAAAGGTCATCATAAAGCTATGGAGTTCGACAGTACCTGCGCCAGAATGACCCCATATGTATTGAAGATGCTCTAGAGCTCGCTGCATAAAGACAATCAGAAGCCATATTTGAACAGGTCCCGGTAGAAGACCAGATCTCCGCCCATAACGTCCGTCGCCCGAGTCGACCTCAACAACTTTCGAAAAGTGATGCTGTTGTGCATTACATACTTCTTCTGCAACTTCTTCACCTCATTCTTCGTCAAGAATGAATGATCAACGCTCTTGACGGAGCCGAAGAGGGTGGGGAGTACATCAGGACAATTTCAGAAAACAAAGAGCGGTCGGGAGGATAAACAAGAGAGGAAGGAAAATCAAAAGCTCGGATATAGGATTCAAAATGCGTAAAGTAAGGAGCAACAGTTCTGTGCCTTATTTATAGGACAAAAGTGTAAAATGATGTGTCACATAAGGATAAATGTCACACCAAACATCTTTTCAAAGTTATTCAAATCTCGTTTCATTTCCAAATAACATTATTACAAGTCTAAGATAAAGTGTTTTATGAATGGGTCTTCCAGCCTCAATCAGAACATACCCCCTCTGAGTTAACCTTCAGAGGACCATCGCCCCTTCTATCCTATGCTATTCCATTCAATCGGCCTTGCGGTAAAATTTAAACAAGCAGTCGACTTGTGAAGTGCTCCCAACTCGCTCAATACTTCATCTAGTCCGTTCCACAAAGTGACGAGTTCCGCCTGCAGGACTGACATGGTTGAGTCCATGAACACTAGAGGGATTAAGTGCCCCCACGAAAAATAGTCGGCCAAGCCTCTAGCCTCTCCCTCCAAAGAACTGACCCTCATCGTCAAGGACCCAATCCCCCCTGTCTGCTGCTCCATGGTTTCAAGAGAAGCCGACCGTTGCTTCATTCGATCATGCTCAATATCAATAGCAACCAAATGGTCGGGCAACTAATATCCTTCCGAAATAACTGCTGACAAGATTCCCACAGCTCGGCCTGTAGACTGGCCACTACAACAAGAACGGATGTCGCAGTGGCTTTTGACTGCCCGCTGTCCTCGTGATCCTCGAACTTCGCCAATTCATATGCATATGAATAATGTCAAGAAACGATTAAAGATTTGTGGAGGCCAAAGAAAGATCTACATACTTATATATCCATTTATTGAGGAAAGGGCCTCCAAACATCTTTTTTCCTCTTCTCTTGTTGTGTGGTGCCTTTACCTCCCTATAATAATGAATGAGAAGGGATACCGCTCCCTGTTTCCTATGACCTCTGTTCACCCTCCTCGGCGCCTCTAGCAAGCAAGGCCTGCTGGTCGGTCCTCAGACCTCACTGTTATGCCAAAGTCTGACCTCCCGATGAGAGGCCTTCGACACCTGCCCCTTGGGATCCCCAGGTGAACGACTTTTTCAGGTGGTGTAGGTTCAATTCTCTACTGTTTTTCTTTCCAAACCCTGCTCTTCTTTTCAAAAATTGAGGGTCCATAGCCCACCTTGACGAGGGTCTTGAGGTTCGCGAGAAACTCTCTTAGATCGTTCGACATGGTGCAATTCAATTATCAAAGGAAAAATAAGAGCAACAAATGCAATGCCAAGCATTTGACTCTATTTATAGAGCACGCTAGGCACAAAAATCCAACGAAAAGAAAATTATCAAATTAATTTTCTCGAATTTAGTACCAACGAATGCTAGTATTTTTCCTATCCTTATCGCAACTATCAATTTAAAGGAGCAGGAAAAATTTGGGGAACTAATATGTTTGCACCAAAGCTTTCAGGATAGATCTCAAAGCAATCGAATGGCCTAAATGATAGTCAGACGATCGAGGCGTCCTGCCGTGATACTATTTGTATGATCAAAAATCGACCGTCACACTATGACGAGAGCACCGAACGACAGACCACGCTTGCAGTCCCAACCAACCAGAGCACAGGAGGGAACCCTTGATCGTTACTATTCGTCCGACCCACTTTTATCACAGAGGACGAGTTCGCCACTCGACTAGGTGCCTCGACCGACCAACACAAGGCGCGGTTGCTTCATTTTGGTCGAATTCAAGCAAGTCAGTCAACCAATTACCGTCATATTATAATTCAAATTCTAATATAGATATTATATGAAATCAATACGATTAATTAGAACATCAATGATATTAAAAACAGTTTCCATAACTGTCCCTCCTTTCTGTAATTATATAAAGTACGCCTCTATAAATAGGAGGCAAAAATATGAATAAATGACCTCCTGATTCTCTCTACAGTGAGTTTTGGACTTATTCTACTCTTTCTTTCTCTTTTCTCCTTCGTCCGGCTCTAACTCTTAGGTTGCGTTCACAAAAGACAATTTAAGATCCAATATTATTGATGTTATAATGAATCACATGGATTTCATACCATATCTGTATTACAGTTTGAATTCTAATAAGATGGTAATTGGTTGGCCAACTTGCCTGAATTTGGTCGGGTGAGGATATCGCGCTTTGTGTTAGTCGGTCTAGGTGCCCGGTTGGTAAAAGTGGATCAGTCGATTAACCACGATCAAGGGTTCCCGCCTGTGCTCTGATTGGTCGGGACTGCAGGCGTGATTTACCTTTCACATCTCTCGCCATAGTGTGTCGGTCGATTCTTGATCATGCGGTTGGTTCTAGGATTGTAGGATGCTTCAATCGTTTGATCGTCGTCCGGGACGTTCGATTGCTTTGAGATATGTGGTGACAAATTTGTTGTATACATATATCACAAAAGATCATCATGCTTGGTAATAATCACATAAATTATTTGCTGATCATAAATAGATTATTGATGAATATAAATCAACAAGTTAGATTATATTTTTGTTTAATTTATTCAACTTAAGAGCTTAAAAAAATGCAAGCATTTTCCTTAGGCATTTTGAATTAAATGAGTATTAATTGTCTAATTAAAATACTTGATAAGTTCAAAGTCTTCTACATCAAAATATATAATTAAAATTAATGTAGTAATTTTGATATATTTGTATAAGGAAAATGTGTTAGCACAAATCTTAAAATAATTTGACAACCTAAAAAATAATGACATGGCAAAATGGGGCCCATCAGAAGCAACCCGCCGACCCAAAAGACTAATCGACTCAAGCTAGCCAATGACCATAAAATCCGATTCAACAATACATGCCCAAAAAAACATCCTGATGCCAGAGACAATCGAGGGTTCCTCGGGGCATCATGGAGCCATGAGCTTTAACCAACTTCCTCGAGATCTCCTCGCCCAAAGGGTAAATAACCTGTCGGGTTACGGTGGCTCACCCTCTGCCTAATGGTTTATTTTTACTCAGTTGATAAGAATTATCTACGCGAGAATTGAGGGTTGACGACCAAATCAATACATTCAGCTAGCTAGTGCCAACCAACCGAATCAATCCTATTGATTATTAGATATCCAGTTGGTCGTCCCTGCCTGAAAGGTCAATTGATTGATAGTCCCTATCCATCTGACTGGCCGACAATGCTGATTGCTTCACCTTGTCAGCCTCGTAGACCGAACCAAATAACAACAAAGTTTTGGGGCTTAGAGGAGTATAATCCATAAAATAATATGCAAACACCATATTTAAATAGGGGCATAAATATAACTTCAATTTTATTACTCTCTTTATTTATAAAGAGTAAACCGTTTAATGAATAAAATGTCACCTAATTTTCTTAATTTACGGTTCATTTGTGTATGGATTCAAAAATATTTTTTTAAAATAGTACGTATTAAAGTAAAAAAAAATTAATATAAGTTTAACTCATGGTCGACTAGGCTTTCGTCTTGGAAAAAATATTACATCAAGATTATGCATGCAGAGCTGCTTGCGGAGTCCAATCTCGACCTGACACGTGGAAAGCCGGACCAACCTCCATAAAAAATGAAAAAATGAAAACGCGCGACCCGACCCAACCGTATTATAAGAATATTCCCTTCACATTATTCTGAATATTTTTCGCGTTATTTATGTGTTATTGAGGTGATTGTGTGATATTATTGTTCTTTAAACAATAATACAAATAATACATGAATAACGATAAAATATTACCTCAATAATACAACAATAATACATGAATAACACACCAATGACACATTAAAAACTCACGATCCACTCTATCGTGTTATAAGAATATTTCATTCACGTTATTCTGAATATTTTCTGTGTTATTGGTGTGTTATTGATGTGAATTATGAAGAACGACATTCTCAAATATTCTCAAATATCACCCTTTATATTTTATTTATTGATTTATTTGTTATAATGAGGTTTATTAATTATTTTTCTGAAGTTTATGGTTGATAGTATTTTTTTTAGCCCATACAATAAAGACATAAATTTTTATAGTAATATGTATCATTTTTAAAGTAGAACAATAATGTAAATTAATCATTTATAAATAACTAAATTATCATTATATTCCTATAACACATCAATACTACATGAATAACGCTAAAAATATTAAGAATAACGCGAAGAAAATATTTCTATAACACGGTTGAGTCGGGTCGTGCGTTTTTAATGTATTTAGTGTGTTATTCATGTGTTATTATTGTGTTATTGAGATAATATTTTCTGTGTTATTGTATGTTATCTATATTATTTTTTAACATATTAATAATACATCAATAATATAAAAATATTGAGAATAATGAGAAGAAAATATTCCAACAACATCATCTCGCGATCTCCCGTATATATATATATATAAATATATTTTCATTTTTTATGGCTTCTTAGCGTCCAGACTCCAGCGCTTCGAGGCCTCTGGGTCATTCCAGTTTCTTCTTCTAACTTCAGAGTTCCCTCCGTCACGATCCCAACTCCATGCCTTCCTCTCGATCGATCCATTGCCGAACTCCTAATCTCTAATAGATGCTGAATCTCTTCCGCAGATCCAACCCTTCATCCCTCTCCTCCATTGCCTCCAAAATCACTCGATTCAAAAACTCCCATCTTACTCACTCCACTCCCTACACCTTGCCCTCCACTTCCCGATCCGCCATCGCCGGCTCCGCAAGATGGTGGCAACTACCCTATCCGACGAAGCCGGAAGTCTCCTTTCCCGGAGGAGGCGTTTGGCGGCGCTCTTACTACATCGCTCGCCCCGAGCTCCAGCACTTCCGTCGTCGCCAGGTTCCGCGATGGTACGAAAACCCTCGAATCGTTGTTGTCGTCGTCCTCGTAGGAGGCGGCGCAGCTTTAACCATCTACTACGGGAACATTGAGACCGTTCCTTACACCAAGCGCTCGCACTTCATCCTCCTCTCCCCCTCCGTCGAGCGCCAGCTCGGAGAGGCCCAGTTCAATGAAATCAAGTCCGCTCTCCGTGGCAAGATCCTCCCGGCTCTCCACCCGGACAGCATCCGCGTCCGGCTCATCTCCAAGCAGATCATTGAGGCCGTGCAGCGCGGCTTCAGCCATGGAGATCGAGGATGGGGCGACATCGATTACGCATCAGAGCAATCTTTGCCGGATTTCGCGTCTTCCGCCTCACCGGAGAAGTCAGGGGGCACGATTCGGGCACTTTCTGGCAGCAATGAGGAGGTGCGGTGGAGCAAGGAGGACGAGGTACTTGATGATGAGTGGGTGCATAATAGTCGGAAGGAGGGCAAGGCTCGGGGATCGCAGTCGTCTACTCGTCATTTGGAGGGATTAAACTGGGAGGTAGTGGTTGTGAGAGATGACATGGTTAATGCAATGTGTCTTCCTGGAGGAAAGATTATTGTGTTCACCGGTTTGCTGGATCACTTCAGGACCGATGCTGAGATTGCTACGGTGATCGGGCACGAGGTTGTTTCTTCTGAACCTTGAGTTTTGCTAGTCGGGACGACGATGGTGTTTTCGTGCAAGTGAAATTAAATTTTGTTTCTCTTGGTCATTCGTCTAGGTTGGGCATGCTATTGCTCGGCATTCAGCGGAAGGGATCACAAAGAATTTGTGGTTTGCGATACTGCAGATAATTCTTTTGCAGTTCTTTGGTATGCCAGATGTGATTAATGCCATGTCTAATCTGCTTCTCAGACTTCCATTCTCTAGGAGGTATATTTGTTCTTTAATCCTCAACATTTTACTTGTTTTTAGCTGCAGTCCTGTACGTCAGTTATCTCCTTTAGGTAAAATTACTATGAGTCATGGTGAAGCGACTTGTATTGTTTGTTGCCATTTAAATTGAGACCCAAAAGCTGGTGAATCAGGCCATAAGGCTCATGCCAATGCAGGATCTCGGAGGGTTGATGGATTTAACCTTCTTCTAGCACTCTAAGATATCTTTCTCATGACTAGAACCCTCACTTAGGTCATAATGGAGGCAACTAACCATTGCTCTAAGTCCGCTCTCTTAAATAGACACGTTCTCATAAATAAATTACTGGAAACATGAGCTCAGGGTTTGAGCAGCTTCTAAATGTTGTGTACTCTATGAGGAGTATTGTCATATGTGAGGGAGAAAAAAAAATTATTGTTGCACATGCTGTCAGAAAGTGCACAATTTTAAGAATAAAACAAACTGATAGGAATTTGCAAATTTAATATATCCAGCCCTAAGCAGTATACTTCCTTAAGATATTCTCCAATGCAAGCTGTATCCATTGTTTTAATGATTTTTTTTTCAATTATTAAGGTCTTCAATTTCTTTAGGGTCGTCAAATTCAATATAGTCTTCAAGGACAATGGTGGCTTCAGGGACGATAAAGTATGGTAGTCTATAGAAGTTTTGAAAATTATTAAAATATTCAAAAGTATTGGGAAGTGTGGAACCCATACTTGTCAATGGTCAATGATACATCACAGCGTAAAGGTCTCCATTGAGCAATATTGCTTAGCACATAGGGCAATGCACTTCATTTTAAATGGTATAAAATATTGAAAATTATAAAAAAAATATAAATATGAAATAATATTAAAAAATAAATAAGTTGACATGGCAAGAAAAACAACATAAATAATTCGTAAACTCAAATGCTCAATACCTCAATACTTAAAATTCAAAATATTATGATTTATTGATAAGCCTGGTATTTTCAGAAGCAATCAAAGTGGTTATTCAAAGAATTATTATCATCATCATAAGTCAAAAAATAAATAAATAAATAAAATATCACTTCATCAAAATCATTATAAACACGTAAAGCATAATCATCATCATCAAGCAAATGAAGCTCACTATAATGCAAATGACATAATGTGGACAGTTTTTGGACAGTTTTTTGCCCCATATATGTACCTATGCATATATATATGTGTGTGTTATGTATATCATTGTGTGTATTTGTATTATGTAACATTTTGTCATAATCTAATTAAAGCATACTTATAAAAAATATATATTTCACTTTCAAGGAAAATTAGAGTATTTTTGATGTGTTATATAAATAAATATTAAATTTTAAATGATAGATATGCAAAATATACAAGAATTGAATTGTATATATGTTTTTTTTTTATTTTTCAATATTAAATTTAAAAAATCAACCTAATGTGTGCCATGAGCGCAATGCATCGTGGCCATTGTCCATGTAAATGACTCATATGGTGCATGCACCATGTTACCCTTCATTTTGCGTCATTGACATGTATGTTGAAAGAAACAAAATAGAGTGAAAGATAAGCAGCATTTTTTTGGTGGTCAATTTTCTTAGCGAACTAGTTTAATCTTGAGATGAGAGCTGATTGGTTAATATTCATAGATCAGCAAGGGTAATACAAACTAAGGATAGACAAACCTCTCAAAGATATATATTCCAATATAGGACCCTTTTGTTCCAATAATGATGTTTTCTTAATCTAGAAGCTCTTCAAGACTTTTAGGGTCATCTAAGCCAGTAAAGTCTTTAAAGTCATTAAAGCCTTCAAAGATAACGCGACATCC
This sequence comes from Phalaenopsis equestris, assembly GCF_001263595.1. Classification (NCBI taxonomy): domain Eukaryota; kingdom Viridiplantae; phylum Streptophyta; class Magnoliopsida; order Asparagales; family Orchidaceae; genus Phalaenopsis; species Phalaenopsis equestris. The sequence continues at coordinate 1,298,606 of NW_018164953.1, read as the reverse complement.
TAAAGAGTGATGAATTCTTCAAGGATGATGAAGCCTTTAATTTCGTTGAGTTTTCAAAATTACTGAAACATTCATATGTTAGTGGGTAATGAAACAAAAGGGACTAGCGTTAAGTCAGATACACACATAGTCAGACTTATTTCAATCTAAAGTTTAAACCTATGGGTTAGTGTCAATCCCTTGTACATATATACCAACACAATTTAAGGGGCTAAATTTAAAACTTCACATGCCCTAATAATCTTTTCCTCATGTTAGATCTCTTCATGTTGACCTTCACCCATCTTTGAACAGAAGCTTTAGCATGTATCATTTGTATGTAGTCACTAATCACATGAACTTGTCATGAAGGTCACTCTTGAATTTTTGTTAACCATGACAAAATTAATTGAGAACTTATGAGAGTCACATCACTGCATGAATCACTTAAATTATCAGCTTTCATATAAATTTTTAGGGAATCATTATTGATCAAGATACATTAGCAGTCAAACATATTTTCAACCCAAAAGCTTAAGCCTATGGTTGAAAGTCAACCACTTGGTTTTTTCTTTTTTTTCATTATCTTTTTTTACTACCCGATTTGTAACTAAATTCATGTATATGTGCTCATCAAAATTTTCAAAGTCCAGGAAAGAATTATACAAAGGGATGGAAGGAAAAATAGCTAGATAGGCTTGATTTTTTATTATTGGTGCATAAATTTAGCCAACATCCCTTTTTTTAAAGCCATAATTTTATTAATCGTATATAAATGTTGAGACTGACTTAGAGACATATATTCTGAATTGAATGAGTCATATTTTTTTATTAATGATATCCACATAATCCTTATGTCTCGGATAATACTTTTCTTGATTGTTATACCAATAAGGCCTTTTGGTAATACTAAAATGCTTACAAATTTTATCAATAATATACACTCGTCGTATGGCTGTGAGGTTGATGCGACGCAACCATGGTTGCCAACTCATTGAAATATCATTCTTCTAATGCCTAAAGCTTGTTCTGTTTATGCCATCAGTGTTGACATGGATATGAAATTAGAAGATTGCCTCAGATATTAAAGTTGGAAGTCTATTAAAGTTTTTGAATTAGGGAAACATTGAAGGTGTTGGGGAGTAGCTTAGCAAATGAGACCAAAGTTTAGCTAGATACACCAGTATTCAAATCCATTTTAACCTAAAGCTTAAATTTATGGGTGATGATAAATCATTTTTATTTTTACATCAATATATTTATTAACTATTCGATGTGTAACTAAATGTAATGCTTTGCATGCTTTAATAATTTTTCTCACGTGATAGCATTTCACATCAGTCATGACACATCTTCAAATAAGAGCCTTATAAAGTATCGGCTTTTGAATTTTGGTCAATTATAATATATTCAACTAGACACTTTTGAGAGCAGCAAACTCATGAACCAATTGATTTTAATTGAATCATTGATTATAATTTATTTATCAGGAAATATTTAATAAAAAGAAATTATAATTTAGCTTGATACAATATCAAATGAATATATTTTCAACCCAAAAATTTAAGCCTATGAGTGAGAGCCAATAAATTGGTATATTTATCAATTTTTTGTTTAATTTTCTAACCCATCTTGAGCACAATATCTTTTTCGGAGAGGAGTATTATTAAGCAGGTGCCTAAGGAGTAATTTAGTCTTTTATTAGCTTAAGGGCAATTAAATCTTTGATTATTATTGTTGTTTAGTATAACTATAACCTAATATGTTCAATGTTAGATATGCATGAGATTGTGTATGGTGTTTTAGGTTAGGGGTTGGGAGTGATTTACTATTCCTTGAATTGTAGGAATAGGAAGAGATCACCTACCTTTTGAATTGTAGGTGTTTATTTTTGTATTCATATTTAATGTTTGATGTTCTTGAAATAAAATATTATTTACTGTAATTTGTGCCGAGAATCGTATTAGTCTGTTACCTTTTTTAATGCTTAAAGCATGATCTACTTGCGTTGGTGCTGTTGATATGAATAGGAAGAAGAAGATAGGCTCATATATTGAAAGTGAATGTTTATTGAACTTTTCAATGTTACTAAAACATTTATGGTGTTGGGGGATATAAAGAATTAAAAAGGACTAGGTTTGGTCAAAGATGTCAGTTGTCAAACCTATGCGTCATAATCATCCACTCGCATTTCTACGTTGATCTATTTTTAAACTTTTTGAAGTGTTACAAAATATAAAATTTCATATGCCTTGATAATCTCTCTCATGCGAGAGAGCTCTCCACAATAACTATCTCACATCTTTAAACAAAAGCTTTGTTTGTATCAACACAAAGAGCACTATATTAATTTCTTGAGCTTGTTGTGATAGTCACTTGCTAGACTCTATTGCATGAATCGCTCAATCTTGGTTCAAACATTGCTTTCAAAATCACTTGTTAGGATAAAGGGAATTATAATTGTGTTAAATACACTAGAAGTTAAATTTATTATAAGTGCGACAAATTTGAGTCTAGAGGTTAGAGCCAACTTCTTGGTATTTTTATAATAATATATTTTTTATCTATCTGATGTGGGACTAAACCCAAAATTTAGTGTCTTAATACAAGGTTTTAAGCATTTGTGGTCATCAGTGTTTCCAGAGTCCTAGAAAGAAGAACAAGAAGAGATGGAGGGGAAACAAATAGCTATACGAAGTTTAGTTGGTTAAGTTTGGCCCTCAAAATCAGTCTTCATCCCTTTTTTAAAACCATAATTTTATTAATCCTTCAGAAATGTTAAAGTTGTCTTGGAGAGAGATCGATTTGTAGTTTCAATGAGTCATGCTTTTTTTGCTGATGATGCTTCAAACCCTCAATTCTCCTCATTGCCCATTATTCTAATTCTAATTAGAAACCATTCATTTGAATTAGAACAATGGGCAAAGTGGAGAATTTCATGTGAGGGACAGATGATTGAGATGCACATAATAGCGTAAAATATTCACTTACAATTGATAGCAGAACATGAGTCGAGCTCTTAATATACTAGTTGTGTCTAATAGCAATTAGATATGTTTTTTGGCTTAACAAAGTTTTTTCTCGGTTTTAATTGTGAACCATTAATTAAGTGTATTCCCTTGGAATTTTCCCTTTTTATTGGTAGGATTAGACTCTCTATTTTACTGGCATAGTTGTCTCGAGTGTGGAAGGGCTCTCTTTCTGGTGTAAACACTCAAGATAGGGCTACATCTTGTTGGTTGGACGTGACGCATGAGGTGAATATGGTATGCAATATTGTGCAAGAGAGTTCTTCCATTTTAATAGATGTCATAGAGGCTCTAATCTTCCTAAATAATGTAAGATTTATATACTTACCACTCAATTCTTATGTATTCATATATTTAATAACTAAATTTCAATTTTACATACATGCCACCTTACTTTTTACAAGTTAAAATAGTGGTATTTTTATGCGATCTGAAAGATTTATGTGGTGTAAAATGTAAAAATCAAAGTTACCTTAACTATGCAAGAAGCTCTATTTCACTTTTTAAAAGTTAAAATAGTGGTGTTTTTTATGTGATACAAAAGGTTTATTTGGTGTAAAGATAAAAATCAAAGTTTAATTGTTAGATATATAAATACATAGGAATTGTGTGGTATATATGTAAATGCCTCACATTGTAATTGTATTCTTGCATGACCAGTGCCAGCCTTAACTGTCTTTCATAAAGATAATATTCTCATCTTGTTAATCACCTTTCCATCTTTTCAGGTTGCAAATGGTAAACCAGGACTAAAGTTAAGTAATGTCTTGGTAAAAATATGTTTTTAGATATATTTATAAATTCCCATGAAATCAAATTACCTGGGAAGTTTTTTGTTGCCTGTAAAGCATGATTAAATTTTGACCATCCTTGTTATTATTGATTGCTTGTGCTTGCTTCTAAATGCAACTTTTATTACCTTTTTGGAGATTTTTGCGCTTCTGTTTACCAGTCCTAAAACAGGAGTTACATTTGTTTAAAAAGAATTTTCCAGCTGATTCATGATATTGTTTACTGTTTTATGCTATGCTACCTCTCTTCATCTCATATGCTATATATTAATCTAGTGACATTTACATATGTGGCACACAATTCTAATGTATTTACATATAAAACACCTAAACTTTGATATTTACACACATAACACTCAAATCTTTAATATTATATTAAAAATAGCACTATTATCACTTTAAAAGTGAAAACACATTTTCATGCATAGGTTTAAAGCACTAAAGTGTTATGTATGTGAATATGAAAGTTTAGGTGTGAGATGTAACTACAGAAGAATTGTGTATTGCGTATGTAAATTTCCCATGTATAATTTTTTTCTTTTGTATTTATAAGTTCTGAAAGAATGTCTAATTTAGTTTATAAGTTCTGAAAGAATGTCTAATTTAGTCTTAAAAAAGCATTTTTAAGAATTAATGATTTCATGGGATGTGAGATTCTTTTCATTCTTGATAATGTTCAGGATGGAAATGGAGGCGGATTACATTGGGCTTCTGCTCGTGGCATCGGCAGGATTCGACCCTCGTGTTGCTCCTCGAGTCTACGAAAAGCTGGGGCAGATTACTGGTGATTCTGCTCTCAGGGATTACCTCTCCACTCATCCTTCCAGCAAAAAAAGAGCACAGATTTTGTCTCAAGCGGAAGTCATGAATGAAGCTCTCGCATTGTACAGGGAAACTATTGCAGGCCACGGAATAGCAGGATTCCTCTAAGTATCATCCTCGTGAGTTCTTATTTTATCAGGGCATTTGCATACATGCCACCCAATTCTTATGTATTAAGATGTTTAACACCTAAACTTTACTTTTTACATTTATGCCACCAAATCTTTCACATCAGATAAAAAATACCACCATTTTAACCTTTAAAGGGTTTACTTCTTTTAATGCATAGATAACGTGACTCATTTATAAAAATTGAAGTTTTGGAGTTAGATATATAAATATAAAAGAATGAGGTATGTATGGAAATTTTCCAATTAGGTTTCAGTTGCAATTTTGCTTACCAGAATTGCTATTATTTACCATTTACTATTATCTTCTTTGCTCAGATTGAAAGATGAAAAAATGGAAACATTACTCGGATAAATTGCTATGGTGATAGAGATCCATCTGTTGTGAGCATAGTTCGAAGCCGCAGCATATCAAAGGTTGCGTGTTGTCGCCATGATACAGGTATAGTGTCTATTGATTTTTGAGAGAAAGCAGGTAAATGCAATTCTTTTTTATATCATTAAAATAGACAAATTGTGAACTTGTTTTATACTTTGAATTTTAAATATTGCTGATGTAGGCTTCAATAATTGTATTCTCATTTCGTGCTGTATGCATCTGTTCTGCTCTATTATTGGTGACACTTTACTGCAGAGCCGGCTTTGATAAATTTCCAGTAAAAAGATATTGGTGGATGGTCCACATTACAAAGGTTCGTCATTTCTTATTTTATTAATATATATAACAAGACACTTTGATATTTATAATCACTTCAAAATATTACATGAATCACTTTTAAAAAGTTAGTATCGGTTATATATTTGGTAGGGTATAGAAGATTTGAGTGTTATAGGGATATAGAAGACTTAGATATGTAAATTCATAAGAATTGTCTTGTGTGCTATGTAATTTTTTTTACCGTGTCAATATGGTCTTTTGGTTGGATATATTCATTAGTATTAACCCTTACAGCAGAGCTCATATGATCCGATCAGGTACACTTTGTAATTGCAAAGCATTTGCATGGGATATTGCCACAAACCGCATGATCTTCTCACTAGTTTTGTAAATGGAATTTATCTGAAGCTAATCTTGAGCATTTTTTTATTCAGGATTGATCTCGTACTAATTGATTTTGTACTCTTTTTGATTTTTTAGAGTATAATAAATTAACATTTGCCGGTCCCAAGCCCGGATGTTAAAAGTGAGGGTTGTGTTAGGTAGCTGACAGCTAGTGCAAATCTTATTGAAAAAATCAGGACATGAATCCTTTTGATCATTGTGTAAGTGCTAGAGCTTCCCCTGAAAGCGACGCGATGTATGATCCGAATACAGTGAAAAGTGTGCGGAGCCCGAGTGTAGTGTCAAATAAACAAGTGTTCCCACATTACAGACAAATGTGAGTAAAGAAGTTAGTCCATGAAATTAATATTAGGATAAGACCTTGGAATATATGTACTCTTACTCGTAAATTAATGAAATAAATTGATATTATAATTCATCGAAAGATAAGTATCTTATGTGTTCAAGAAACTAAATGGGTTGGAGAAATGGATAAGGAGATTGATAACTTAGATTTTAAACTTTGGTATTCAGGTAAGAGTCGCACTAGAATTGGGGTAGGTGTAAGAAAAGTGTGCAGCGCCCGGGTGTAGTGTCAAATAAACAAGTCTTCCCACATTACGGATGAATGCGAGTTAAAGAAGTTAGTCCATGAAATTAATATTAGGATGTGATCTTAGAATATACGTACTCTTACCGGTAAGTTAATGAAATTAATTGATATTATGATTCATAGAAAGATAATTATCTTATATGTTCGAGAAACTAAATGGGTTGGAGAAATGGGTGAGGAGATTGATAACTTAGGTTTTAAACTTTAGTATTCAGATAAGAGTCTCACTAGAAATGAGGTAGGTGTAATTATAGATAAGAGTTTGAAAGATAATTTTGTAAAAATTAATAGAGTTAGAGATAAAATTATAGTCTTTAAGATTATTGTTGATATTAAGATTTTTAATATATAAATATTTCTGCTCCTTAAGAATTTTTATTGGAGGAGATTTAAATGAACATGTCGGTAGAGTGGTATAGGATTTTAGAAATATTCATGGTGGCTATGGTTTTGAAGTGATTAATGAAGGAGGTGGAGCTATATTAGATTTTTGTTTAGTGTATGATTTTGTTATTGCTAATACTTTATTCAAGAAAAGAGATGAACATATTATTACTTATAAGCATGAATCTAATAAAACACAAATTGATTATTTTCTTATGAGAAGAAGCGAGACATAATTAAATTTTTTTATGAGTAAATTTCAATATTTCAAAATTTGGATGTTCATGAGGAAACAAATTCTATGTGGGATAAATTAATAAAAACTATTAAACAAATGACATAAGTTGTACTTGGAGAATCATAAGAAAAAAATTTTATAAATAAAAATAGTTGATGGTAGAATAATACTGTACAAGAGAAGATAAAATATAAGAAGATATTTTATAAAAATTAGTTTAAATGTAAAAAATTAGATAACTGAGAAAATATCAAATAGCATGTAGGGAGTTTAAGAGAACAATCCGTGATGCCAAAAGTTATGCTTTTAGTTATTTTTATAATAAGGAGGGTGAAAAATATATGTATAAACTAGCCAAAGGGAAAAGAAAAGTGGAGATTTAACTCAAGCAAAATATATTAAAGATGAAAATCGAACAGTGTTTTTCTTAGAAAAAGATATTCAAAATAGGTGGGTGAGTTATTTTGATAAACTTTTTAATTTATAGGTGGGTGAGTTATTTTGATAAACTTTTTAATGAAGTTTCGGAAAATATAATCGACCTTAGTGATCTTAATATCATTAATAATAATAAAATGTTTCATTATTACCGTTGAATTAATAAAAAAAATTGAGAAGGCTTTAAAGAAACTAAGGGTGGAAAGTCTGTAGGATCTAATGATATCCCAATTGAAGTGTGAAAATATTTAGGAGATTTTGGAGTTTCTTGGCTTACTAAACTCTTTAATATTATTTTAAAAACTAAAAAAATGCCTGAAGAGCGGAGGAATAGTATTTTGGTCCCCATTTTTAAGAATAAAGGGGATGCACAAGTGTGTGTCAATTATAGAGGAATTAAGTTGGTGTGTCATACTTTAAAATTATTTGAGAGGGTAATTGCACATAGGTTAACGTATTACAAAGATTTCTCATAATCAATTTGGATTTATTTCAGGTAGGTCTACTATGGAAACTATACATTTATTGAGAGGTTTGATAAAGAAGTTCAGAGATAATAAGGAGGATCTACATATGATTTTTTATTGATTTAGAAAAAGCTTACGATAAGGTTTCAAGAGATATCATTTGGAGAGTTTTTGAGAAAAAATGTGTTGATATGACTAATATTCAAATCATAAAAGATATTTATACAATAAGTGTTACTTGTGTTCGAACAGAAGGAGAATTAACAAAATATTTTCCTAATTCTGTTGGTTTACATTAGGGATAAACTTTAAGACCATATCTTTTTGCTTTAGTTATGGATGGTCTTACTAGACACTTACAGGAGGATGTACATTGGTGTATGCTTTTTGCTTACGTGAATAAGACGAGAGAAAAAGCTTAGAAGAAACTTGAATTATGTAGGTCTACATTGGAGTCTAAAGGCCTTTGTTTGAGTAGAACTAAAACTGAATACATAGAATCTAATTTTAGTAGTAGTAGCCATAGTGACATAAATGTAATTATGAGTGGTCAAATTGTTAAAAGGTGCGAACGCTTTAGATATCTCGGGTCTATTGTTCAAAGTGATGGTGATATTTATGGGGATGTTATTAGTAGAATTCAAATTGGCTGGTTGAAGTGGAGGAATGCTTCGGGCCTGTTGTGTGTAGAAAAGTACCGCTTAGACTGAAAAGAAAAATGTATAAGATGGTGGTGAGACCTGCAAATGCTCTATGGCGTTGAATGTTGGCCTTTAAAAGAGAAACATAAAACTAAGTGTTGTCGAGATGAGAATGATTAGGTGGATGAGTGGCTTTACACTTAGAGACAAAACACATAATAAATATCCGTGATAGGGTTGGTATAGCTCCAGTGACAGACAAAATTAGAGAGACTCGTCTTAGATGGTTTTGTCACATTAAATGCTTAGATTCGACTTATGTTAAGAAAGACAAAGGTAGACCTAGGACGACTTGGGCATTCTGTATAAAAAATGATTTTAATTTATTAGAATTAAATGAAAATATGACACTAAATCGGGTGCAATGGAGAAAAAGGATTCATGTAGCCAGCCCCCACTTAGGGCCTCCAGCCCCCTCTTAGGGCCTGTTTGGGGCAGCTTATTTGGTGTGGTGGTGTTTTGAAAACACGCCTGAGCTGTTTGGATGAACTGCGTTTTGGCAGCTTATGCGTTTTCAAAAAGCTAAAAATAGCGTTTTCACACCGCACCTGTCTAGGTGTGGTGACAGCTTTCTGGCTGGTGCAGTGACAGCTTTCTAGCTGCGGTATTACTTTCCAAAAAAAATAAAAATTTGTAATAGCCACTATTACACTTAGCTTATCAACAGATTATTTTTAATCAGCTTATCAGCAGATTATTCAACAAGTTGCAGCTGCCCCAAACAGACCCTTAGTGGGATAAAAGTTGCGTTGACGTTGAGAGTATGATAAACTATTGATTTGTGTGCCATATTTTATTTTTCAGGAATATTATGATGCCATAAATAACTTAATTTTATAGCCTACATGAAAGGTAAGAAATCTTCAGACAGCAGTGCTAATGGGCTTAATAATATTAAAAAATTGGGAAATTGCAGTATTTTCATTCGACCATAAATAAGCATGAGATTTGCTCCACAAGGAGTGTAAGTAGTGAAATTTTAGAATCAAAGTTCATATGTTTTTAATCATTCGATCATAGTTACGATGAGAAAAAGAAAACCTAATAAAAGGGGGCATTTGCATGCATACCTTTCAATTCTTCTTTATTTATATATTTAGCGCTTAAACTTTTTTTTTTTTTACATTTTTACCACCCAAATAGTCATATCACATCTTTTACAAATACCAATTTTTTAACTTTTTAATATATATATATATATTTCTGGGATAATTACATGCATACCACCTTAAATATTGATATTTACAAATTGATCACCCGGGTAATTTTTTTTGAACTATTGATCTGGTGTTTTTGCGCGTCCCTATATTACTATTGAGAATTTGATAAAAATGAAAAATGTGTTGGGGTTTTACCATGAATTTTGATATTTGAGTGAGAATTTGAAAAATTGACGAAAGAGTGAGGGTTCATTTGTAAATAGCATGTTTTCAGTGATTTGTTTGTAATTGCCACATTTACAAAAAAAAATGAACTTTAGGTGTTAGATATGTAAATACATAAGAATTGAGTGTTGTGTATTTAAATTCTCCTTCATAAAAAGTTTTGGAGCATGGGTCCATGGAATAATTCAAAGATCATTAGAACCACCACTATTGTAACAAAACTTTAGATTTGGAATCCAAGTTACACAACATCAATATGACAATTATTGAGAGATTATTAAACTGATACATGGTAGATAGCAAATTGAGAAATGGACCCCAATGCGAGTAATTGTTTTGTAGCTATTATTGTCACATTTCACTTGCAAAATACAATAAAATTACACAGCAATGCAGAGAGATGGCAAATATTCTTGGTTTAGAATAGACTTGGTGTTAATCAAAAGGAAGATTTGCATTTCATATCATTTAATTCCTATGTATTTACGTATCCGTTCTTTTGTTTTCTCTAGTTTTCACTTAGATCGACACGGCTTGATCTTGCCCTCTTAACATGTTTGAATGTAAGGCTATCAACATGGAACAACTCGTGTTTGATTCATTCGTTAAACTAGTGGGCTGCATTTGAGCTGGGTTTGTAAAGTAGTCGAACAAATGTTTGATCGTTCATGTAAATAATAAATTTTATCCACATTCTTTTTATATTAGTTTTTACATGTGCTTAAAAATGTTAAATTTTATTGTTTTTAGAAAGTATTTGGTATAATTTTAAAATATGTTAGTTTAGGTGTTAGGTATGTAAATACAAGAAATCAGATGGTATGTATGTAATGTCTAAGCGCTTATTCGGGTTTTTTAGATGCAAGTGGCCAGAACCTGCGTGTGCATGATGGGGAGACTGAATGTTACATTCCGTAATCTCAACATCTTAAGCAATGTTATCATCAGTAGTGGAAAAAATAGTTTTAATGCAAAAAAATTAGACTTTTTCGATGCCAAAAAAACTTGTAATCTGCAGAATAAGCATCCGAACTGGTTTATGTTCAATATAATTATTATTTTTTAATTTAAATTTAAGCTGAACATAAGTTTAATTCAAACAAATGAGTTTGAATCGAGTCGAACACCAATAAGTTATTTAAGAGCAATTGCAAGCATGAAAAAAAATGATCGAGCCGAATACAAACAAGTTTTGGGTTGGCTTAAACGAGCGATTTTTTCATACGTTCGGTGAACCAACCACCTTTTCAAAAATTAAAAAAAAAATAAATAATAAATAAAAACGAGACTCACTTTGGATGGGGAGGATTTTGATTGGTACATCATAGGTATCTCTAATCTCGGTGAATGTATGCAATAAATTTTGAGCTCAAACTCAACCATATTTGAATGATAGCATGAGAATCAATCATAAATTAATAATTCTCATTATGTATATAAACGTCGACCATCTGATGATCCGATTAGGAGAGTAGATGTTTTAGATTCGACTTGTGTTAAGAAATGCATAGGTAGACCTAGGAAGACTTGGGCTTATTGTATTAAAAATGATCTTAATTTACTAGAATTAAATGGAAATATGACATTAAATAGGATGCAATGGAGAAAAATGATTCATGTAGCCCATTACACGCAGCGGGATTAAGGCTTTGTTGTCGTTGTTATTGTTATTGATATTTGAATGATAGCATGAGAATCAACCATAAATTAATATATATATATATATATATATGCGGATGAGATTCCGCGTGTCCAGGCTGGCCGTACCGCATAGATAAAGTTGATGATAAATGATTGTCACGAGAAACCGGGGAGTGACCAAATCACAGCTGTGTGCATTATTTTTCTCTAAAAGGCTAACTAAATAATGAACATTAAATAACTATATTTCACACATCTCCATACCTACATTAAGTGAAATACATTTATTAGTTTTTATAAATAATTATCTTAAAGAAAAAAAAAGGTCATGCTTTTGCATGAATGAATTTCAGATAATTTTCGTGAGATATATCGTTCAAGTGTGATAATGTCCATGCAAAAAAATATTGGACCGATCAATATGTAAAGATGGAGTACATAAGTGATCATCTCTAGGACAAGGAATTTGAATTCATTACATGGTTAAAATTTTGTATTTATATTAAATTATTTATTGTCGTGATCAGGAAGAGGTTTATGATATTCTACTTAATCAGCTTCATGGCTTTCGTGAGTCCTCACCTTGTCGGTCATCTGTATTGTTTAGGATGTTTAATCTTGTTAAATATGAATTTGTTTTTGAATCACATAAAGAATAAATCGTGTCAGGAGGGAGAAGTAGATGGATAGGAAGCGAATAGCTCAGTAATATCTGAAGTTGTATATTTTCCCCTATTTTTGTGGGGATATTACAAAATATTTTTGATATTTCATATATATAGGTCTTATGTTTAGCCATCCTATGACTCGATCGGCCAGAGTTAGTAAATCCTTGTTTGATTTGACTTATTCGTCTAATCGAGTTGAATTGGGGTGTCGGTCGACTCTTGATGGTCTTCGGGTGAGTGAAACTTGACTATGTCAGCTTGGTTCTACCAGTCGATTATACTAGTCGAGTTGCCAACTATTGATTCATGTATAAGGAACCACCATCGGCATAACGTGGCTAGCTTATTGGTTAGAGGATAAATTATAGTAATATAACAGGTAGCTTACTTCTTGATGCGGCGATCCTTTAGGGATGCTTCGTGTGGTCGTATGATGGCTAGTTATCAGCCCTTGATGAGAGGCCTCAGGGGTGTCTGTGAGATGGTTGGATATGTTGCATTCTTCCATTAAGTTGGCTTATGTTGGGAAACTGGTCAATTCCTCCACTCAGTTCATTAAGCTTAGTTTGTGGCTCGGAAGGCCTTCGCTTCATCGGCCTTCAACCTTGGCTTAAGGTGATTTGCACCTGGTCATTCAAGTCTTTTAGTATTTCAATAGTGAACCGTTAGCCTTCCAATCGCAGATGGACATTTGGTCTTCCACTTGTATACTGTTGGTCTTTCGTTTGTGAGCCATTGGTTTTCCTCCTATGGCCATTGGTCGTTCACCTCCTTAGTTTTAGTCCTTTGTACTTATTGTCTGTTGGTTTTTCTTGAGATTCATGTAGACGAATATTTGATATGAATATTTTAGTTCTTCGATTTTTTTATTTCTTGAAAGCAAAGATTGCAATAAAGAAAAAGAAAGCACTTTTTAGTTGTACAACTTTAATCAATAGTTGATCTTACTGTCATATGATGAAATGATTGTCCTCTTGAAGTTGTGATGATAACTTCCTCTAGAACAAGAATTAGTTCAAACTCGATATTTGAATGTGATGCGAGATGACTACCCGTTACAGTTGTGCTTAAGAAGTTAAAGTGAATAATTTTCATGACTGCAATGAAGGTTACCCCCAAGCTTAGAAATGTTTTTTATAAACTTGGTTTTTGAATAAGATGAGGGAAGACCACCCCTCCAAAAATTTTGCCTAAAATATATCATAAATGAATTTTTGAGACTACATCGAAGGTTGTCCCTTAATCGGAGAATGACTTAAAAACTATCATTTAGTGACTTTCACTCTTTTGATGAATCCTAAAAGGATAAGCAAAGACAATCCTTTATCAGCATAGTTGTGTGTATTTTTAGAAAATGAAGTAGGTTCTCGATGTCTCAAACTTGAAAAATATGTCGAATGATACTTTATTTCCCACCAATGATGTAAAATTATTGTGTGTAGGAAGATTTACTATGTAAGTGTAATAAATTAGTGTCCTAGCATTGCACATAGATCCAACATACATAGACATAAATAATAAAGAGTAGGGAGACACCATGATTTTTATGTGGAAAACTCTAGTAAGGAAAAAAAAAACATGGAGCATAGCCTAGTCAAAGTGATTCACTATGTAATTATAAGTACATAGGTTCATTCTTCTTCTAAAATAGGAAAAATGGAAATACAAAAGTACAACAACAGATGATTTTAATAGTTGTAATATATTTTTTGGTGGTTGTAATAGCTTTAGCTTGTCGTATATCTCGCAGTTCAAAGTTCTAGTGATATTTGACCATGGAGGCCATTATTGGTAGCTTCAAGAACATTAGTTGTCCACAATGATTGTAGTGGGGAGATTTGATAGCATCAGTTGACCACCAAGGCTATAGTTGGAATTTGAAGTAGCAGTGAGCTATATAGGTCATAATTGTAAGCTACATGAGATGTAAGCCTCGTAGGTCATAGTTGGTCACATAGGTTGTAGTGGTGAGCTGTGAAGGAATTGATTGGACCAAAAAGCCATAACAGAGGATTATAATGGTAATAGTCAGCCACGTAGGCTGTAATAAAGAGTTGCACTAATGTTCCTTGGTCATAGAGGCAAGAGTTAGGTGTTATATGAGCTGTGAGCCACATAGTTACTAGTTGAAAGTTGCAGTAGCGGTGAGTCACATAAGTCGTAGTTGTAAGCTACATGAGTTGCGAGCCACATAAGGTATAGCTGGTCACATAAGCCATAACGACGAGTTTTCATAGCATCGGTTGGATACAGAGATCATAGTAGAGGGTTTTAATGACATGAATCGTCTACATTTGTTGTAATGGGGAGTTGCACTAATGTTTGTAAGCCATATAGGTCAGAGTTTGGAGTTATATGAGATGTTAGCCATGTAGTTTATAGTTGGTCATATAGGTTGTAATGGTGAGTTGTGATAACATCGATTGGCCACAGAGCCTATGGCGAAGGTTTGTAATGACAACAGTAGGCCGCATAAATTATCATAGGGAGCTACACTAATGTCTATAGGTCACAGAGGCTGAAGTTGTGAGCTATAAGAGTTGAGAGCCACATAGGCTATAATTAGTCATATAGGTCATAATTGTGAGCTGAGATAACATCGGTTGGCCATAAAGGCCATAGTTGAGGGCTATAATGATAGCAATCAACGACATAAGATATAGTAAGGAGAAGCACTAACATTCGTAAGACAAAAAGACCAGAGTTGGGAGCTTCATGAGCTATGAGCCATGTAAGTCGTAGTTGGTCACATGAGTCATAATTGGTCATATAAGTCATAATGGAGAGTTGAGATAACATCGGTTGGCCATAAAGGATATAGTTAAGGGCTATAATGATAACAATCAGCCACATAAGATATAGTAAGGAGAAGCACTAACATTCATAGGACAAAGAGACCAGAGTTGGGAGCTTCATGATCTGTGAGTCATGTAAGTCGTAGTTGGTCACATGGGCCATAATAACGAGTTGCAACAACGTCTGTAGGCAATGGAGGTCGAAGTTAGGAGCTACATGTGATGTGAATCATGTAGGTCATAGTGGCAAGTTACAATAACGTTCGTGGGTCATTGAAGTCAGAGTTGGGAGTTGTGTGAGTTGTGAGCCACATAGTTCATAGTTGATCATATAGGTAGTGGTGATGATCTGCAATAACATCTATAAGTCATAGAGGCCAGAGATAGAAGTTTTTATAATATCCACAGGCCATTGAGGTTAGATTTAGGAGGTATGCAAGCTTTGGGTCACATAGATCGTAGTTGGTCACATAGGCCATGGTAGTGAGCTGCAATAACATATGTATGTTGCATGGGCCAGAGTTTAAAGTTGCATGAGATGTTAGTCATGTAAGTCGTAGTTGGTCTCATAGGTCATGGTGGAGAGTTGTAATAAGGTTCATATGTTAGTTTGGAGCTACAATAACTTACGCAAGCCACAAAGACCGGAGTTTGAGAGTTGTGTGACTTATGAGCCACGTAGGATGCAGATGGTCTCATAAGCCAAGATGATGAGTTGCAATAATGTTTGTAATCCATTAAGTTAGATCTGAGAGCTACAATAATTTTCGTAGGTCACAAAGGCAAGCGTTGAGAGCTGCATAAGTTGTGAGCCATGTAGGTCGTAGTTAGCATAATAAGCCATATTGTAAGCTACAATAACATTCATAAGCCATAGAGGCCGGGGTTGGGAGCTGCAAGAACATTTGTAGACCACAAGGGCCAGTTTTAGGAGTTATGGAGCATTATTTGTCTGACAAGGCAATGGAGAAGCTACAAGGAGAGAATTTTAGGAGCTGGAAAAAGTCTTCGTATCTAGAGTATCATGGTCGTAAGTCATTTCGATCAGAAGTTATAGCGAATCTTCAATATAACTTTTTTTGTTAACTCGTATTAATGGATTATTGTTGCAATGTATTCAGATGCTTCGTTACACTGTATTCAGGGTGCGTCATTACATTGTTTTTGGATACGTCGTTACACTGTAACATACATTTTGACTTCACAAGGTGCTTCATTGCAATGTGCGTCATTACTCCATAAGGTCCACTAATGGTGATGAGAGGGGGCGACCGACAGTGGTCGACGGTGTTGGCAAGAGACAGTCGATGATGTTTGGCTGCTCCAAGGGCATGAAGTGTTCACCGAGTCTTCTGTCCAGAAGAACACTAAAACTCAACTTGTTCGCCTGGTCCAGCTTTAGGTCTTTATCTTTCTGTTTTTCATGAAGGGAGTAGAGCCCTATTTAAGAGTTTGAGTGTTATTCCCTGTAAATAAGACTTGAATCTAGATCACTCCATAGAAAGACCCAGAATGATTCCCTTGATCAAATAGTATTTCATGGACATTTAAGTGCTTTAATGTTGTCGGAATTGAGTGATCTTGTGCTCGTTGAATTCGTCTCATCAAGACACTCAATTGAAGCTTGTTAGATATGGAATCCATTATGCTCCAATTGAGCACCCAAAGTCTCTAAATGTGGTTTAATGACTTGATTCATGCTTTATTTGACCTTGATTGAATCAATTTTAGTGTCATTGGGTCCGCCTCGTTGAGCTAGTCATTTTGACTATAAGTTTACTGAAACCGAGGATTTTGATGATTTTTAATTTGAGATTGAGTATTTCTCGCTTTGAAAATATCTCATGATTTATATTATACCTCAAGATTTGTCAAATAATGAAAATTTATTTGCAACTTAAAATTTTGATGTCGGAATAGCTATTTTTATTCCCAGAATGTTGTAGTCATGTAAATAATTATTAGCCCTAGCACAAAAATAATTTGGTTTCAAGTCAGGTGCTTGAACGAAAAATTAAAGAGAGAGAGAGAGAGAGACTGTTAAGAATAATAAAGAAATCTAATAAAGATATATAGTAACATTCTTCCAAATGACATAATATGAAGCAAGATTACATCATGCATTAAAAAAACATAAGCATAAGACAGATTTACTTCAAATTAAAAAGGACTATTTAAAATTGCAAATTTTGTTTACATTGCTTAAGAAATTATATATATATATATATATAATTACAAAGGGCATTTTTTAAAGTTTTTTTCTTTTACTTTTTTTTTTTTTTTCTTAGCTCTATAATCGACACACCTTCACTAAAATTCCATCATTCGACACAAATCTGGAGGTATCACAAGAAAATCTTTGAAGCAAGAAATGTTTAAAATTAGATTAAAGTCATTCAGAGTTCCGATTTTAACAAACTTACAGTCAAACTGACAGACTAAACAAGACATACCCAAGAATATTAAAATCGTTCCTATCCGAGTCAAATCAAGCTCGATCAAGTTATTAAACCACATTTGAAAGCTTTCCAGGCATATTTGGAGGATAAAACAGATGTTGAATTTGATAAGCTTATGGTCGAATCAAGTGTTTCAGCAAGACGAATCCAACGAGCCTAAGATTACTTCATTCCGAAATCGTTGAAGCATTCAAATATTCATCAAGCACCATCTAATTGATGGAAGCCCTCTAAGTTGTTCTATCAAAGTGGTTCATATTTCTTCATTAATTTCTCCCGTCACTCTATAAGCAGAGCCCAACCCTCTCATGAGGGGAGGGAGAGAGCTTGAGACCGAAGGAATAGCTTGAATCTTTGAGAAGGATCTGAATTCCAACATCACTCTTGCCACCATAAACTACCGCCGACCACCACTTGCCAGCAACCGCCGACCACCACTTGCCAGCAACCGCCGACCACCATTGATCTCCGCCCATTTCTGGTGTCAAGTTTCTCTGTGCAACGATGTTGTAACATATGAGACTTTGTAACATTTTCCCGACTGTGGGATAAGGAGTTGTACTTGTAATATTCAGTTTATAATGAATTTCTTCAACTAGGACATGACTCGTGATTTTTTTCCTTTACGAATTTTCCAAGTAAAAACTTCTAGTGTCAGTACTGGTTGTTTTCTTTCTTCTGAGTGTGTGATGGATTCTAATGCAATGCTAAGACAATGATTTTTTACTTTACCGCCGCAAATCTTCTAGCAAGCATCGATTTGACGCAGTATGTGGGAAACAAATTTCTTTTCAGCAATGTCTTCAACTCTAAGACACGGAGCCCTAACTTTATTTCACAATGATGTACATCATCCAAATGTTGAAGGAATCACCTTTGTATTTTGAAGATTATTTGTGAAGCACTTTTTAATGTAAGGGGCAACCGTCATTAAAGTTTCAAAAAATTGTTCACTTCAACGTTTTGGGCGTGATTATAATGAGGTTATCTTCTCACATAGCATTCAGACACAAGTCGTTCACAACTTCTTTCAAGTTGGAGGACAATCTTTATTGCAGTCTCGAAAAGTCAATCATGTTAACGTTGCAGGCACGCCTGTGGTAGGGTAGTCACCCCATATTTCATTCAGACATCAATTCCTTTGGAACTACTTCTAGATTGAGGAAAGGTTCCCATAAAAAAATTGTGGAGGTTCCCCCCCCCCCCCCCCCCCCCACCATTTTAGAGTCCTTCCTCAATCGTGTCAGGAAAATGATCTCTTTAAGGTTCAATATTATTTTTTACAAGTTCGTGTGGAAAACACACTCACAAGAGGAACAACGAATTCAAAAGCAACAATTAAAAAGTTGTCAAACTTCATTCTTGAGTATGACTGCAACCATATTTCCAAAAAAAATACGGTCCATTGTGACCTACGACCAATCTTGAGAAACACAGAGCATCTATGATACCTCATTCTTGGCTTAATTGATCATAGAGGGACTCAATTTGACCTCTTACATCACAGACTATGATTGCTAAGTAGAAGCTTTAACTAACAACCTCAGATAGGCCAATAATCCTTGATGGATTTCCTTCAGGTTACAATCATCAAGCAAAAGCTTCGACCGACAACCGAGGAAAGGTCAACCATCCTCAGTGGATTTCATATGACTTTGTCTGTTACATGTTAACTTCATTAAGCATCTCTGAATATACAACCCAAAATGGGTCTTACATCCTTAATGGATTCTCCTTTCAACTCTACTCCAACATAGGTTACAGTCGTCAAACAGATGTGCTTCGACTAAAAGCTTGGGAAAAGTCAAACATTTTCAGCAGTAGACGAGATCTCCAACCATGCCTCTGGAAGTCCAGTCCAATTGATAAGATTTTGGGAAGAAACGATACCCCTGGAAGTTGAGCCTAAGAGGCAGGACTCGATGGGAAGCTAGAATTCGAGCCCAATAGGTAAGACTCGATGGGAAAATACGGTACCCTTGGAAGTTGAGCCCAAGAGGCAAGACTCGATGAAAAGCTACGATACCACTGGAAGTCGAGTTCAAGAGGCAAAATTCAATGTGAAGCTACCATGCCCCTGGAATTCGAGCCCAAGGGGCAATACTTGATGGGAAGATATTGTACCCTTGGAAGTTTAGCCCATGAGATAAGACTTGATCAGAAGATAAAGTACTCCTAAAATACAAAGCAAAGAGTTAAGTCTTGATGAGAAGCTAGCAGTGGATAGGGTCCTCACTAGGAACACTCTAAGAGAGCAAGTGGTTGAAAGGTTCTCCACTCAAAGACTTTAGAAGACTACAAGCCTTAGAAGACACAAGCACTTCAAAGGCATCAGAAAGCTATAAGTTTTAGGAAACACAGGTACATCAAAGACCCCAAAAGGCTACAGACCTCTAGAGGCACATGTACATTAAAGACATTAGAAGGCTATAAGCCTTAGAAGACACTAATGCATTTCAAGCTCCAAGAAGACATAAGCTTAAAAAGACACAAGTCTCGAAAGATACATGCCCAAGAGGATACAAACCTTAGAAGGCATGAGCCTTAAAATATAAGTGATTATTTTTTATGTGGTGTATATGTTAACTTAAATTGTAGAATTCCGCAAGATTAAGAAGGCACAACAATCCTAAAAGCAACGCCAAAGATGTATAAAGAAATACACTATCATCATCTACAAATGCCACATCAGATGAGTAAAAAGGCCATAAAGATCAATAAGAATTGGTACAAAAGCTACAAGAGGTCAACTCACTTCAAATAGTGATGGATCACCTCTTCAAAATTTTGGTGCTTCTGCTAATCTTCAAGAGGACAAGATTCTCCAGATATCACTTCCAAATAAGCAAGTAAATCTCCCGTAAAAAGAGTGATAGGAAATCTCCAGCATTACTTCATCACCTCCAGAATGTGCAACAACAACGAGAGAATCTCCCTCGGAATGCATGACAGCAACACACGAAAGAAGATCTTGTTAATCACTTGCTACGTATGATGAGGATGATTTTTTTATGCACCACTACACAAAAGAATATCTCGTTGTTTGTCTGCTATGCAGAACGGGGATGACTTTTCTTAGAGTGAAACATTTCCTCTAAATCATAACACGAAAGAAGATCCCATTGATCGCCTGCTACGCAAGACATAAATGATTTTTCTCTGTGCCAAAACTTAAAAAGAAGATCCAGTTGGTCGTCTCCCATGTAGGACGGGTAAGACTTTTCTCTGCGCCGCAATATGAAAGAAGATTCTGTTGATCTCCTGCTACGTAGAATGGGGACTACTTTCCTTTGTGTCACAACACGAAAGAAGATCTTGTCGGTCTGCTGCTTCACAAGATGATGACGACTTTCTTTCACACTACAACATGAACGAAAAACCTGTTGGTCACTAGCTACGCAGAAAGTGGATGACGTTCTTCTACACTGTAACACGAAATAAGATCACATTGGTTGCCTGCTATGTAAGACGAGGACGATTTTCTTCTATGCTGCAACATGAAAGAGGATCATGTTGGTCACATGCTATGCAGAATGGGATGAATTTCTTTTGTTGTGCAACACGAAGGATGATCTTGTTGATCGTCTGCTATGCGGGACGTGGATTACTTTCTTCTTCTATGACGTTGATTGACCACCAACGAATCAATTAAACTCTGCTCTCCACTCTTCATCATTTGCTTCTACTTATCATCCTCTCATTTGTCATTCTTTCTCTTATCGATAACCTATAAGCTTAAGGGGGAGCCTATCATTAAAATCAATTGAATTTTTTTTAAAAAAAGAGCTTGAAGTGAGAGGAAGAGCTTGAAGCATGGAGAAAGAGCTAAAGTCTAGTGTCACTTTGTCGCTAATCATCTATCACTGTCTTTAGTCGACCACCACTCGCTTACCATCGTCGATCACCATCAATCATCGCCTACTCCTTGCAAAGAAGCACCGAGCGAAGTGACAATTGACATTGCTAAGTCACAAAGCAACATGCAAAGTTGTGCATCATCCCAAACACTGGGATCCCACCCCAAAAGGTGATGCATCTCGAAGATGGTGTAATGAGACACCCCAGATACGCTTTGTAACTCCCGACTTTGGCCCATAAGGCCTACGGTCGTTATTGCAACTCACCACTACGGCCTATGTAACCAACAACAACCTATATAGTCCTTAGCTCCTACAGCGCCCGACTCCAACCCCCACAGTTTATGAATGTTATTCACCACAACGACCTACATCATCCACAACTCCCACAACTACCAACTACGACTTTTTTGGCTAATCAATGCTCATGGAGCAACCATCTACATTCCACCTGACCAAATATTGTCATAGTTATCAACTACGGCTCCTACGATAAGATGGTGCTACAACTACCATGTACAACACTCACAACAGGCTGTCACCTTCACAACAATCGACTATGACCCTTGCAGTCTGTTATTGCCAAGAAGTACAACTAAATTACAGCTATACGACTTTATAATTTTATCTTTCCTAATTGAGAAGAAGAGTGGACCCGTGTACTCATTATTAATAGTGGATAATTTCAACTGTTCTAGGCCCCATTGTTTTTTTCGCTTTCAAGGGTTTTTCACGTAAAAAAATAAGACGTCTCCTTCTGTCCTTCCTGTAATGCTAAGATGATAATTCATTACTCTCCCACTGCGAATCTTCTAGTACACATCAATAATTATTAAATTTGTAATTTTTTGTGATAAAATTTTTATTTTATAAGCTTTATAGCTTTCTCATAAGAAGTTTGTCTCAGAAGTTCTGCCACAAATGTGGCTACTTTCTAGCATTTAGAATTAGAAGACAAAACGTTGAATGAAAATTTTGTGGAAGGCATGTTCTTTTTTCCCTTAAAAAATATATTTGAAAATACCAAATAAAATATTTAATGCCAAAACATAAACAAAATAAAGCAAAAATAAAATTAATGATAAATAAAAAAATAAAAAAAAAATGATTTCAAATGACCCCTAAATTATGGGTAACTTGTATTGTACATTTATATTATAATAATTAATAAAAGAATTAGATTGAATGCCTTAAAACTTAATTTTAGTATCTGTTAAGAAGATTTTAAGAGAGTTAGAGTTAAGCTAACTATACCATTATTCTTTTAATAATCGTGTTGAATTTCTTTTTAACAAAATGAGGGATACATACAAGTTTAGCTTTATTTAACCCTAAACCCTTCGCGAACAACTCTTGTTCGGCTTGTTAAGAAGCTTGTATTCGGCTCGTTCGCTAAGGGAACGAGTCGAACACGAACCAAAATTTGTTCATTCGTGTTCAGCTCGTTTTGGCTCGAAATACTAGGAGCCAAAAACAAACAAAGATTTGTTCGTTCGTGTTTGACTTTATTTTGGCTCCAAATACTACTCATCAATTATATATATATATAGATGAGTAGTATTTTTTAAAAATTTAATTTGACTAAAAAGCTACAAATATTAATAATCAATTAAAAGTATTAATTAAGAAAATAGAATAAAAATTATTAAATTACATTCAAATTATGTTTTAATATAAACAATAATTTTTAAATCTGGCATCAACCCTTAACATCTTATGACTATGTGATTAGGGTTGTCAAAATGACTCTTTGTTTTGTGAACAGCTCGTATTCAGCTCGCTAAGCAGACGAGTCGAACGAGAACACACTTTTTGAGCTCGAAATATAGCTCGCTCGTGTTCGGCTCGTTTACACCCCAAGTTCCAATCCCATGGCCATTATTTTTGGTCTTGATTTATTTTAATTCAGCCAACGGTAAAACCATATGTATGTATATATATATATATATATATCTCTTACTCTCT